>NC_044991.1:78007892-78357237 GCF_008728515.1 Papio anubis
GTCTGGGCATTCCCAGCTGGGAAGTTTGCACTGCCACTTTGTGAGAAAGGGGATGTGGGAAAAGACAGTGAAAACCATGATTTGCAGGTGTTTGTTTAAAAAAAAAAAAAAACAACACTCACCATCTCCACTGGTCCTTCCTTGAATGTCACTTAAAGTGAGCCTCTCGCCTCCTTCCCCTCTGAGTGAAGCAGTTTAGGCCCAGGGGGCTGCAGAGAACAGCGAGGGCATTCATCGGCTCACAGGCTGGTTAAAAAGGCACGTGAGCTGCAGCCTGCGGGACTCTCATTTCTGAGGCCACTTAGGGGATAATCTTGAGAGAAAATTGCCCCATGGATGATTTGTGGGCATGGTGGGCTGGCTTATCCTGAGCGCCTTCCTGTTGGTTGGGAATGTTTCTTCCTGTTGGTTGGTCGGGCTTGTTTCTCCCTTTGCTGACCAGACAGTCGGCAAATGCTCACTTTGCTCCCTCCTGCTTTTGGGAACCTCCCTAGGTACTAGGGAGTGAGGTGGAGGACTGACCATAGCTGACAAGCAGCAATGAAGGGAACACATTTCTAACCTCCCCCAAGAGCATCTTGTTTTTGTTTTGAGATGATCTCGCTCTGTCACCCAGGAGTGCAGTGACGCATCACAGCTCACTGTAGCCTCAACCTCCTAGGCCCAAGTGACCCTCCCATCTCTGCCTCTCAAGTAGCCGAGACCACACAGGTGTGCACCACCATGCCCAGCTAGTTTTCTTTTTATTTTTAGAGAGACAAACTTTCCCCCTGTTGCCTAAGCTGGACTGGAACTCCTGGGCTCAAGCAATCCTCTGGCCTCAGCCTCCCAGTGTTGAGATTACAGCCGTGAGCCACTGTACCCAGCCCCAAAGAACATCTTATTACACATTCTAGCTCTGGAGTTAGAGTGCTCAGGGTCAAATTCTGGCTTCAATATTTATTAGCTGTGTGAGCTTAAGCAAGGGACTTAACCTCTCTGATCCTCTGTTTCTCAATCCATAAAAAGAGGGAAATAGTAGCACCTACTGCATAGGGTTCTTGTGAGAAGTATATGAAGTAATTCAAATACAGTATCTAGTCCTTGTTTTTATTCTATGGTAAAAGAGATGGGGTGGGTGCAGTGGCTCATGCCTATAATCTCAGCATTTTGGGAGGCTGAGGCAGGAGGATTGCATGAGGCCAGGAGCTTGAGACCAGCCTGGGCAACATAGTGAGACCCCTGTCTCTACAAAAATTAAAATACAAAAAAGAGAGAAATCGAGCTATGGAAAGCAACCCCTTATCATGCACCTATTGTGTGTCAGCACTCTGTTAACCACATCTATGATGTCAGGTTAACCTCCTGAGCATTCTGCCAAACGGGCATGATGGTTCCTGTCACAGGGGATCCAGCAGCAGTGAAATGCAGAGGTTAAGGCATTGGGTTCCAGCTGCATGACTGGCAGAGGGTAAGGTGAACCCAGCAGTGCCGTGACCACGCCATGCCCTTCCTGAGCGGGCCAGGATGGGTTGCGATGCGCTTCCTACAAGCACAGCGCTGCAGACACATCTTGGGAAGGAGGCATCCCATCCAGCTGGGGCGTGGGCTTCCGTGGCCTCCCATGCAGGTTGTGTGTTCTTAAGCGCGCCTGGACCCAGGTCTGTGTTAAGAGCACCTGCAGCCCCAGGATCTCTCCATCACCGGCTGTGCCCCACTCCTCTCTTTCCCCTGGATCAGAAAGAACCACCAACCTTCTCCTCCCACCACAGTGACCTCTTGGCTCCATCCTTTCTCCCTTAGTGCGATAATGACATTTTCTCATTGTAATTGAATTTGGGGGTTGGGTGAGGGGATGATCTTTCTTTTTCCGAGTCTTCGCTCCCCTCTCCCGCACTGAGGCACAGAAATAGTCCCAGCTGTGAGATGAAGGTTGCAGAGTTTAAAATTGCAACTTGGTACTATTTATACTCCAGCCTGAAAGATGTTTTTTTTGCGCAGTCGTTTATTTTGTTGTGGTGGAGATGGCTCATGCTGGAAGCAGCAGGAACTGGTGCTATATAAACAGTTCTCTGGGGACAAGTGGGTGGTGAGGGAGCCTTCAGGTGCAGGAGGCAGGGACGAGGCCTGCCCAGAAACCCTGAACACGCCTCCCTGGAGCAGGACGGTGTGGCCTGGTAGGGAAAGCAGATCATGTGCTGGGTGAACTTTCTTCCTGCATGCTGGCCATTACAAAAATAACAACAGAAACTGGTATTTTAGAAGTCGTAAAAGTAGTAGATACTTGGGGGGAAAAAAACCCTAATTTTTTTTTTTTTTTTTTAAGACAGGTCTTGCTCTGTCACCCAGGCTGGAGTACAGTGGCACGATCTCGGCTCACTGCAACCTCCTCCTTCCGGGTTCAAGTAGTCCTCTTGCCTCAGCCTCCTGAGTAGCTGGGACTACAGATGCATGCCATCGCATCCGGTTAAGTTTTGTATTTTTAGTAGAGATGGGGTTTTGCCATGTTGGTCAGGCTGGTCTCAAACTCCTAGCCTCGGATGCTTGGCCTGCCTTGGCCTCCCAAAGTGTTGGGATTACAGGCGTGAGCCACTACACCTGGCCAAACCCCTAATTATTTCCCTAATTTTTACACAAGCGCATGAAGCAGTTGTACACTGGCAGACCCTTTGCACGTTTGTGATTGGCTTCATTTATGGAGCATTAAAGGGTTTTTTTTTAATGTGTTCCCATGTTTAAACATTGGGGCATTTCCTATCAAATTAGGATTTCTGGCTTCTCTTAGAAAATGGAAGATCTGGTAGCTCTGGGCCTGCGTTTCCTGATGGCGGCTAGTGGCCAGCAGCTGGAGGACTGGATGAGCACCTCTGAGATCACCACAAGCCCGATGGCCTGCTTCACTCATGTATTTTAATGTCCGGCCTGATGACTGGGTGTTTTTTCTTCTTCTCTTTTTTTTAAAGACAAGTTCTCACTCTGTCGCCCAGCCTGGAGTGCAGTGGTACGATCACTGCTCACTGCAGCCTCAGCCTCCTGGGTAGCTGGGACTACAGGGGTGCACCACACTTGGCTAATTTTCATATTTTTAGTAGAGACGGGGTTTTACCATGTTGGCTAGGATGGTCTCGATCTCCTGACCTCGTGATCCATCCGCCTCAGCCTCCCAAAGTACTGGGATTACAGGTGTGAGCCACTGCACCCGGCCAAATTTTTTTTTTTTTTTTTTTAAAGGGACGGAGCCTCACCATGTTGCCCAGACTGGTCTCGAATTCCTGGACTTCAGTGATCTTCCTGCCTCGGCCTCCCAAAATGTTGGGACTACAGGCATGAGCCACTGCTCCTGGCCACGGACCCTTTACATAACATAAAAAATTCAAGTTTCCCTTGTCAGAGTCCCTTTCCCAACTCCTCCTGCCCAGGGCTAAGTAAGCCCTATTAATAGGGTTTCCAAAGAAACTATGGGACACCCAGTTGAATGTGAATTTCAGATAAACAACAAATAATTGTTTTAGTATAAGCACATCTCTTAACTATTAGCAGTTTGGCACATATCATTCCAGGCCTTTCTCTGTGGAGACAGGTACTTTTTTTTTTTTTGAGATGGAGTCTCGCTCTGTTGCCCAGGCTGGAGTGCAGTGGTGGGATCTCGGCTCACTGCAGCCTCTGCCTCCCAGGTTCAAGTGATTCTCCAGCCTCAGCCTGTGACTATGGGCACATACCACCATGCCTGGCTAATTTTTGTATTTTTAGTAGAGATGGCGTTTCACCATGTTGGTCAGGCTGGTCTCAAACTCCTGACCTCAGGTGATCCGCCCGCCTCAGACATTTTTTTGGTATGGTTTGTATCTGGCACTGTCTGCAGCTTGCTTTTCCTCTCTGGGGTATCGCCGGGGCCACTGTGTTTGTTAGAGCAGGCTGTGAGGCTGCGGACTCCATCTGGATTAGGATTCTTGCCCCGCGCTGTTTGTTAACCTTGTGATCTTGGGTAGGCTACCCCATCTCTCTGAGCCTCATCTGTACAATGTGGAGGGTAAGGGTAGCTTATTTCCTGTATTTGTTGATCTTGTCTCTTTTGAAAGCTGTGTAGAATGGAGAGGCCGTGGTGGCTTTAACCAGTCCTCTGTGATGGGTGCCAGGATTGCTGCCCGTTTATTGCTCTTTCAAAGGAGGCAGTGGAAGGGGGTCGAGCAGGAACTGGGCACATAATCCTAAGACTTAGTTTGCTTTTAAAAAAAAAAAAAAAAAAATGAAGGGTGTTTGTCTCCCTGGAAACCACTTGCTAATCTCCAGGATGTCGTCTCTTTTTCAGGCGAAGGAGGTGGAGGAGACCATCGAGGGCATGCTCCTCAGGCTGGAAGAGTTTTGCAGCCTGGCTGACCTGGTGAGTGGCTTCCTGGGAGGCGTGGATTTAGGCCCAGGCCAGACTTTGGGCCCTTGCTGGAGTTTTCTGGGGAAGCCATTTTGGTGGTGAGTTAGCAACCAGAAGGAATGGGGCAGCAGCCAGCGCTGAGAGGAAAACCACGTGCAAACACTCCCTTCTCTCTCTCTCTCTCTCTCAACCCCAAGTGCTTCCTGAGGCGGCCATCTTGATCTCGTCCTTCCCCCGAGATGGTTTTTATTCCGCAGAGGAGCCAGGAGTGGACCACAAGGTGGCACTCTCGGGCACCGATGCAGGGAGCCGTTCAGCGGGGACACTAGACTATATTTAACTTTCCTCAGCTCTGCACCGTCCCCTGTGCAAACATGGAGACAGCCAGGAAATGGCTTCAGGCCTGTGAGGCCTAGGAGGAGCCTCTTGCCCGGGCCACAGCCCGCGGTGGAGTTGGGCATTGAGTTCCTTCCTGAATCTTTCTGTTCTCTCTGCTTTTACCTCCTACTCTGCCTGGTTGGCCCAAATCTCCCAGCCTGATTGAGGCGGAAGATGGAAGACAATGGCCCAGAAGACAAGGCCTCCCAAGCCAGAGTCTCTAGAAATTGCCTGTAGAGGCTGGGTGCAGTGGCTCACACCTGTAATCCCAGCACTTTGGGAGGCCGAGGCGGGCAGATCACCTGAGGTCAGGAGTTCAAGACCAGCCTGACCAACATGGTGAAACCCTGGCTCTACCAAAAATACAAAAATTAGCTGGTGTGGTTGCAGGCACCTGTAATCTCAGCTACTCAGGAGGCTGAGGCAGGAGAATCGCTTGAACCCAAAAGATGGAGGTTGCAGTGAGCTGAGATTGCACCACTGCACTCTAGCCTGGGTGATAGATCAAGATTGTGTCTCAAAAATAAAAAAAAAGAGAGAAAGAGAAAAGAAAAGAAAAATTGTTTCTAGATCCCAGTGTTCCCAGGATTGCTACCAGCCAGGTGAGGAGCCCCCAGGAGCATTGATAGAATTTTCTAGAAGCTCCCAAGCTTGTTAGAGGCAAACCAGTAACCTGGGCTTGAGGTGTCTGCCTGGAGGCCCAAAGTGCTCCATGTTGTGACCAGGCCCTGTGTCTCCCCAGAATGGAGGAAGCCTGCCCACCCGGGCCCAGTGGTATGCGTTTGTGTCCCTGAGAAGCACTGTGTCCGGACCCTGAGAGTGTTTGTGAGAACCCAAGGGAGTAACAGTAACAGCAGCCCCAGGTGTTCATTGAACACCTTCCTTTGTGCCCGGCACAAAGCCACCCTAGACAGCAGGCACTGAGTCATCCCTATATATTCAGCAGACCTCAGCCCAACTTCTAGGGTCACAGCAGAAATCCCAAGAGGAACTATGTGGTTTCTTCTCTTGAGTCAAGTTTTATGTTCAGATGTGGGTCCAGGTGGGAGCCAAGTAACAAGACAGGCTTTTAATAGCCTGGATTGTCCTTTCTTCTACCACCATGCATTAGGTAGGCTCGCTCTCTCTCTCTCTCTCTCTCTCTCTCTCTTTCTGTCTGTCTTTCCCTCCCTCCCTCCCTCCCTCCTTTCCTTTCTTCCTTCCTTCCTTTCGAGACAGAGTCTCGCTCTGTCCCCCAGGCTGGAGTGCAATGATGCGATCTCAGCTCACTGCAACCTCTGCCTCCCGGGTTCAAGTGATTCTCCTGCCTCAGCCTCCTGAGTAGCTGGGATTACAAACATGCGCCACCATGCCCGGCTAATTTTTGTATTTTTTAGTAGAGATGGGGTTTTACCATGTTGATCAGGCTGGTCTCGAACTCCTAGCCTCAAGCGATCCTCCCGCCTCAGCCTCCCAAAGTGCTGGGATTGATTATAGGCGTGAGCCACCACGCCTGGCTGTATTGGGCACTTTCTCAGGAATGGGCTCCGTGATAAGCTTGAGTAGGCAGAGACAGTTCAGTCCATCTCCATCCCCACCAAGCCCCAGTGTATGTGGGGAGGCTGATTTGGGTACCAGTTGGTGCCATCCTATGCTACAGTGCTGTCGTGAAGGTAAGGTCAAGGTGTGAAGGGATTCCAGAGCCAGGGTGTTAAGTCCTGCCTAGGAAGTTGGGAAGGCTTTGTAGAACAGGTGGTAATGAATCTGGGACTGGAAGGAGAAACAAAGAATTCAACAGATTGGGAAGGAGGGCATTCAGGCAGAGGGACCAGCCTGTGCAAAGGTGGGGAGGCCAGGCATGTGGTGTGGCTGGGCACCGGGTGGAGGATCGTGGCTGCGGGCAGAGAAGGCAGGTTGGGAGGATGGTGTGGATGGATGCTCCAGGGATACCTTTGTTCTCAAATCCCATCCCGTCATCCATGTGGGCACTCTGTGCAAGGAGACCCAGCATCAGCCTAAAGAGGGCTGGGGGCAGGAGTCCGTGTGGACAGGTGGAGAGAGACCCATGTGGCCCAGCCCTGAAAAACCATCGCAGCTTCCTGTGGTGGGAAGTGTGTGTCTGTGTTGCCAGGAGACTCAAGATTGCAGGCAGCATCGGGCAGGTCCTCCTCACTCGAAGCCTGGAGATGCTTCATGGAAAGATTTAATCCTGCGGCCACACACAGATGACCCACAGCTCCAATCCTGCCTGCAGATAATTTGATGTTTCTGGGGCGGGGGGAAAAAGGCATTAGCTTGTGACATTTTTAGAATTTCATGTGAAAAATCTGGAGTTCTGGCTTCTCTCAGAAAAGCAAAGATCTGGCCCTCCTGGGGTACTCATTCCTACCTAGCAAGCGTCGGCCACCATGTCACGTGGCAAGCAAGCGACCGCCTGCTGTGGGCAGCGAATGTGCTTTCCAGCTTGCTGCAGTGCCGGCTGCTCCCGGGGAGCCTTCCTGACTCCACAGCCGCCACGTGCTTGTGTATTTTTGATAGATGATGTTTCTGTGTTCTTTTGACCCTACTGAAAGTGGGAAAATAAAGCCAGACCAAGAGGATCCCGTGTTCCAAGAAATGGAAGAGAATATGCATCCGTTTGGAAGCAGTCTCTTCCCATGTGTCTGTGTTGACAGGATGTGCCCAGCCAGTTCTGCAAATATGTGACGCTTTTGGGACCCCTGGGGGTGTTTGAGCTTACAGCCCCTGCATGGGCACTCTGTGCCGATGCCATTTATATTCTAGAAATCCTCTTGGCCCCTAGAGGTTCACGCTTGGCTTACCTGGTATGTTTGCTGTGTGCTGTGGGACCACCTGACTGCAGAGAGAGGTGTCCAGTGATCAGCCCTAGCTTGGGGCCTCTTTTTCTCTTTAAGAGCTGCTTTGAAATCCAAGCTAGGGATGAGTAGGGTCCTCTAGGGGCGAGTAGGGTCCTCTAGGGGCAGGTGATGTCACACCATGGACCACTGTCCCCCCAGGTCCCTGCCTCGGTCTTCAGAAACACTGTTTGATCAATTTACACGTCCGAGAGAAGGCAGGCCCTGGGCTGCACGGTTTAGAGAGAAGCCACTTCCTTTCTGATAAAATTGGGCTGTTAGAAATCAAAGTCCGGGCGCGGTGGCTCAAGCCTGTAATCCCAGCACTTTGGGAGGCCGAGACGGGTGGATCACGAGGTCAGAAGATCGAGACCATCCTGGCGAACACGGTGAAACCCCGTCTCTACTAAAACATACAAAAAACTAGCCGGGCGAGATGGCGGGCGCCTGTAGTCCCAGTTACTTGGGAGGCTGAGGCAGGAGAATGGCGTAAACCCGGGAGGCGGAGCTTGCAGTGAGCTGAGATCCGGCCACTGTACTCCAGCCCGGGCGACAGAGCGAGACTCCGTCTCAAAAAAAAAAAAAAAATCAAAGTCCAGCTTCCTGTCTGCTCTATTAGTTCTTCCACTAGCCTGTCCTGATCACTCCCTGTCACTGAAATTCACCCCTTTGTTCTGGGACCTCTTTTGACATTTGATATAATGCCAATTGTTGGCACTTCACGTTCTGATTCCTCCCACTGTGGGGCCATGGACACGTCACATTACCTCTCTGAACCTTTATTTTTTCCTCCATAAAATGAAGATAATGGTTCTGATTGTCTGTTGCTGTGTCAAACTACCCGAAAATTTCGTGATGTAGAACAACCACCCATTTATTCTGTGGGTTGGAGCAGGGCACAGAGGACTCAGCTCATTTGAGTCGAAGCTGGCTCCTTCATCACTTGTCTGATACCTGGGCTGGGCTGGCTGGGGCTGGTTGGTGTAACTTGCCTCGTGCACGCTCTCCATGTGGCTGGCGTGGGCTTCCTCATAGCATGGCTGTTTGACCTCCCCAGAGCAAGCAGTCCAGTGGGCAGGAGGGAAGCTGCCACATGTCTTGAGGCCTGAGTGTGAAAAGTGACACAGTGTCACTTCTGTTGTAGTTTATTGGTCAAAGCAGTTACACAGCACAGCCAGAATCAGGGGAGAGAACCTGGATTCTACCCCTTCATGGAAGGAATTAAGGAGTTTGTGGCCATCCTTAATCCACTACAAATAGTTTCCATCTCCAAAGAGTTACTGTAAGGGATAGATGAGGCAGAGATGTGTGCTTTACACCCACTAGAATGGCTAGATCTTAAAAACCACCAAAATACCAAGTGTTGGCAAGGATGTAGAGCAACGAAGCTCTGATACATTGCTGGTAGAAATGCAAAAAAACCCACAGCCACTTTGGAAAACAGCCTGGCAGTTTCTTACAGGTTTTTTTGTTTTGTTTTGTTTTTTTGGAGACACAGTCTTACTCTGTTACCCAGGCTGTAGTGCAGTGGCGCTATCTCAGCTCATTGCAACCTCCGCCTCCTGGTTCAAGCGATTCTTGTGCCTGAGTAGCTGGAATTACAGGTGCCCACCACCACGCCTGGCTAATTTTTGTATTTTTAGTAGAGATGGGGTTTCACCATGTTGGCCAGGCTGATCTCGAACTCCTGACCTCAAGTGATCCGCCCACCTCAGCCTCCCAAAGTGCTGGGATTACAGGCGTGAGCCACTGCACCCAGCCTCTTACAAAGATGAACATGTGCTTAACCTACATCCCAGCAATTCTAGCCCTTGTCATTACCAATAAGGAATGAAAACAAGTGCCCAAACCACACAAAGATTCACACACAAATGTTCATAGAAGCCTTATTCACCGGGCGTGGTAGCTCACGCCTGTAATCCCAGCACTTTGGGAGGCTGAGGCAGGTGGATCTCCTGAGGTCAGGAGTTCAAGACTAGCCTGGCCAACATGGCGAAACCCCATCTCTACTAAAAATATAAAAATTAATCGGGTGCAGTGGCATGCACCCGTAGTCCCAGCTACTCGGGAAGCTGAGGCAGGAGAATCACTTGAACCCGGGAGGCGGAAGTTGCAATGAGCTGAGATCGCGCCACTGCACTCCAGCCTAGGTGACAGAGTGAGACTCCATCCCCCCCCCCAAAAAAAGAAGCCTTATTCATGATACTCCAAACTGTAAACAACCCAAATGTCCATCTGCAGTAGAATGAGTAAAGCAACTGTTGTTTATGCATATATTGGAATACTACACAGCAATGAAAAAGAATTGACTGCTATACACAGCAACAGAGATGATCTCACACATGTGATATGGAGCAAAAGAAGTCATGGCCAGGCATGATGGCTCACACCTGTAATTCCAGCTCTCTGGGAGGACAGACTGGAAGGGCTGCTTGAGCTCAGGAGTTTGAGACCAGCCTGGGCAACATAGGGAAACCCCATCTTTATTTTTAAATCATCATAATAAATTTAAAAAGAAAAGCTTAACACAAGAATACATTCCGTGTGATTCCACTAGTCTGAAGTTCAGCAATAGGCAGAACTCATCTATGGGTGGTCTAAGTCCGGTAGTGGTTGGTCTGGGGAGGGTAGTCATGGCCTGCAGGAGGCCTTACGGGGTGAGGAAATATTCTATATTTTAGTCTGGGTGGTGGTTACACAGATGTAAACATATGTGTGGATTCCTCAAGCTGTTCCACTTATAAGCTGTGCCCTTTCCTTTGTGTCACTTACACCCAGTTAAAGATCATTGCTGAGCACAGTACCTGCTATTTATTAAATGACTAATAAATGGTAGCTACTAATGCCATCATCGTTATTACCAAAGCAGCAGAGGGGCATGACGCTGAGGAAGTTATTCAGAGTAAGGCTGGATTTGTAAAGCCTTTCAGCTCAGTGCCCTGTGGGGTTTGGGTAGCTTGTCCGGTCCCTCTGAAACTCCAGTGGCCTTGGGCCCACCTTCTGCCAAGGAGCAGACTCTTACTTCGCTCACATAAATGGAGAACATTTCCTGTTGGCCTTGGCCCAGCAGTTGCATTTGGCGTGGGTGCGCGTTCTCGGGTCCAGTGCGTTTGGCTCTCCTTCCTAGGGGCCCTGAATCATTCTGGACAGATGACTTCGCTCTGTGATGACCTCAGCACCTGCTGCCCAGACTTCTGGGCTCTGGAGACCAGCTCTGGAGAGGTGGGAGGAGAGTTGGGGGAAGGGTCCGGGACCCCCAGGCTAGCCTACCTGGTTGGGTGTTTGTCCTGGCAGAGGCTCCAGAGCATGGAGGCTTCTTCACTGAAATCTCTTTGCTCTTCTCAGAGCGTACCCCAAGGTGCGCAAATGTAAACACCTGTAATGTGATGAGAAGTGAGTTGGAGGTGGAAAATGTGCCACTTTTCTTTTGACTCTTCCATAAGAAGAAAGTGCTCCTCTAGGTAGCCATGGATTCCATGTTGGGGAGACTGTAGGGAGTGAAGGGGACTGGGGTTAACAAAAGTGGCAGCTGTCACTCAGCTCCAGCTGATTGTTGCCATGTGGAACATGGGCTCAGTGTGGCCAGGTCTTCTGATTTTTCACAAGAAGCCAGAGATCTGGGTTTCTAAGGGAAATATCCTGACTTTGACATCTTGGCATCTGGTTTGGTTTTACTTTTTTTAGGCATGATTGGGCTGACACTGCCTTGGCCCGATGGAATGACATCTGTAGACCTCTGGTATTAGGAAGGGTGGCCTCAGGCCCATCTGGATTGGAATCCTCCCTCTCCCACTTTCTGGCTTTGTGACCTTGGGCCAGCTCATTTAGTTTCTCTGAGCCTCAGTTTTATCTCCCATAAAATAAAGTTGAAGAAGAAATATTTCTTGCCTCCCGGGGCCTGTTCCCAGCACACAGTCAGAGGTCATGGAGTGTGCTCTGTTGGTATCATGCCCCTCTAGACTGGACCTACGTTAACCCTACAGTTCTGTCTTTTCCTTTAATAAATGTTTAATTTTTTAAATAGAGATGGTGCCTCACTATGTTGCCCAGACTGGTCTTGAACTCCTGGCCTCAAGGGATCCTCTCACCTCAGCCTCCCAAAGAATTGGGATTACAGGTGTGAGCCCCTGCACCTGGCCCTAAAGTTTCTTTTATGGTTCCCAGCCCAGGGTGGAACCAAGAGTAAGGGTTGGGGTCTTTCAGCCCCTGGGATTGCCCTCCGTGGCCCCTCATTCTGAGTAACTACCTCTGGGTAAACCTCTGGGCAGGTATAAACAGTTCCCTGTTGCCTTCGGTTTCAGCCATTGGAGAAGCTGCATCAGAGAAGGGATTTCTCTAAAAATAAAATAAGAGGCCGGGCGCCATGGCTCACGCCTGTAATTCCAGCACTTTGGGAAGCAAAAGTGGGTGGATCACTTGAGGTTAGGAGTTCAAGACCAGTCTGGCCAACATGGTGAAACCCTGTCTCTACTAAAATACAAAAATTAGCCAGGCGTGGCGGCAGGTGCCTGTAATCCCAGCTACTCGGGAGGCTGAGGCAGGAGAATCACTTGAATCTGGGTGCAGAGGTTGCAGTGAGCAGAGATGGCGCCACTGCACTCCAGCCTGGGCGTCTCAAAAAAAAAGGAAAATAAATAAAAATAAAAATAAGGAAAAAAAAAACTGTTCCCAGTTCTTTCGGATTTAGGGGGCGAGGGTGGTCCCTGAATCTCCTGTCTGCCCCTTTGTCTCCTGGAGGTTGCCAGTCCCAGCCCATATCCCCAAGCTCATTCTCACCCCTCCCCCAGTTTGTTTCTTTAGAAATTAACAGAAAGATACGATTCAGGTTTGCTCCCCCGTGTTCTGACCTTGCCCTGGAATTAATTATCTGCTCTTTGCTACATCAGGGTGATTTTCTCCAAGTTTAGCCTTGTTGAGGAATGAGCTTCTCTCTAGAAATCCGGCCTTGGGGAAGAAAGGGAGGAGACTGAGGACTTTTCCCTGTCACTGGTAACAAATGCTGGAGCCAGGCAGAGCGTGGAGCTGGGGTGAGACAATGGGGAGGGGTGATGACTGTGGAAACCCCAGCACTCAGGCCCATCTGGAGGGAGCAGCCTCGGCCTTTGCTGCCTGGGGAGACTCAGGCTCATCATTGCCAAAGCTGCTGACTTAAGAGAAGCTGTAGATTCAGAGCTAATTACTTGATTTTTTAAAACTACATTTATGTATTTTTTATTTTTGAATAGTTTATATTTACAGAAAAGTTGCAAAGATTGTTCAGTGAGTTGCCATATTAACCCTAAATTTTTTAAAATACATTTTTAATTTTTTAACGGAGATGGTGCCTCGCTATGTTGTCCAGGCTGGTCTTGCGTTCCTGACCCCCACTGTTAACATCTCACATCACCATGGTACATTTGTCAGTACTAAGGGGCCAGGCACAATGGCTGACGCCTGCAAACCCAACACTTTGGATTGAGGCAGGAGGATAGCTTGAGGCCAGGTGTTCAAGACCAGCTTGGACAACACAGTGAAACCCTGTCTCTACAAAAGATAAAAAATTAGCTGGGCATGGTGGTGGACAGCTGTAGTCCCAGCTATTCAAGAGACTGAGGCTGGAGAATTGTTTGAGCCCAGGAGGTCGAGGCTGCAACAAGCCATGATTGCGCCACTGCACTCCAGCCTGAGTGACAAAGCAAGACCCTATAAAACAAACAAACAAACAAAAAGAAACACCCCCCCCAAAAAAAAAAAAAAAAAAATGAAGAAACCAGCATTGGTATATTGCTATGCACTGAACTCCACAGTTTGTTTCGATGTCACCAGTTTCCCATGAGTGTCCTCTTTCTGTTCCAGGATCCAGTTTAAGGTGCCACATGGCACGAGATTGTCACATCTCCTTAGTCTTTGCCAGCCTGTGACAGTTTCAGTCTTACCTCGCTTTTCATCACTTATACAGTTTCGAGGCATGCTGGTCAGGTGTTTCACAGAAGGTCTCTCGATGTTTGTGACGTTTTTCATGTGGTTAGATTGGAGATAGGAATTTGTGGAACGATCACCACAGACGAGGAGGAGTCTTTTTTTTTTTTTTTTTTTTTTTTGAGACGGAGTCTAGCTCTGTCGCCCAGGCTGGAGTGCAGTGGCCAGATCTCAGCTCACTGCAAGCTCCACCTCCCGGGTTTACACCATTCTCCTGGCTCAGCCTCCCGAGTAGCTGGGACTACAGGCGCCTGCCACCTCGCCCGGCTAGTTTTTTGTATTTTTTAGTAGAGACGGGGTTTCACCGTGTTAACCAGGATGGTCTCGATCTCCTGACCTTGTGATCCGCCCGTCTCGGCCTCCCAAAGTGCTGGGATTACAGGCTTGAGCCACCGCGCCCGGCCAGGAGGAGTCTTATCACATCCCATCAGAGGGTACCGGATGCCCACGTGGCATCGTGGATGTGAACCTGCGTAAGGTGGTGCCTGCGGCTTTCTCCAGTGGAATTTGCCATTTCCCACAGTAGGCTTGTGCACATTTACTTTGTACTTTGAGCTATGATCTAATGCGATGTTAATTTTTTGTTGCTCAGTTTGTCCCAGCTTTGGCCATTTCATCCTGCAGGTTGGCTTCTGTGTCTCTTGGGTAAGCCCCATCTCATCTTTTATTTTGTGGAATACTTTCTTGCTTTCTGGGCTACAAGATGCTCCAGGCTCAGCTCAGTCCTAGAATCAGCCATTTCTCATGGGAGTCCCACTTGAATTTTTGTTTTAGAGACAGGGTCTTGCACTGTCGCCCAGGCTGTAGTGCAGTGGCGCCACCTTGGCTCACTGCAACCTCCATTTCCCAGGTTCAAGCGATTCTCCTGCCTCAGCCTCCCGAGTAGCTGGGACTACAGGCACGCGCCATCACACCCAGCTAACTTTTGTATTTTTAGTAGAGACAGGGTTTCTCCATTTTGGCTATGGCTTGTCTTGAACTCCTCACCTCAGGTGATCTGCCTGCCTTGGCCTCCCAGACTGCTGGGATTACAGGTGTAAGCCACTGTGTCCAGCCTGCAAAATCTTTTTTTTTTTCAAAATATGAGATGAGGAAACCGAGGCCCAGGGAGGATAGGGGACCAGCCTCGTGTCATAGTGGAGAACAGTGGGCCAGGGGCTTAGGCCGGGCAGCCTGATACCACATGCCACCCTCTCAGGGCTTATCTTTGACCTTGTGGGATCAGGGCATGAAAAACAAGTATCCCTGAGGATACTAGACACCTAGAGCTAGGTGCCCAGAGAGATGGCGGTGCTGTGACCAGAGGAGGGCTAGGCGTGGGGAGAGGCGTGGAGGAGTTTGGTTTTAGACATACAGAGCAATGGGGCGAAGGTCGCAGGAAACCCAGGGCAAGGGGGAAATGTCGTCTGAACAGTGGTGGGAGCAGATTTTCATGATAACCACGAGAAATCTGATGTACTTAGGCAGAAAGAGGAGGAAAAACAGTTACAGTTTTCAAAAAAAATTTTTTTAAATAAAAATTTGGGGCCAGAAGTGGTGACTCACCCCTATAATCCCAGCTCTTTGGGAGACCGAGGCAAGTGGATCACTTGAGGTCAGAAGTTCAAGACCAACCTGGCCAACGTGGTGAAACCCCGTCTCTACTAAAATACAAAAACTACCCGGGCATGGTGGTGCGCACCTGTGGTCCCAGCTACTCAGGAGGCTGAGGCAGGAGAATCGCTTGAACCTGGGAGGCAGAGGTTACAGTGAGCTGAGATTGCACCACTTCACTCCAGCCTGGGCAACAGAGCCAGACTCAGTCTCAAAAAACAAACAAACAAACTAAAGTCACTAGGCCTAGCCCAAAATCTAGGGAAGGAGATTACCTGAGCGTGAGGATACCAGGAGGGTGAGACCCCGGGGAGCACGTCAGAAGCCACCTCCATACTCCACGCCAGCACTGTGCTAAACAGCTCATCCTCAGCATCCCAGCGAAAGGACCATCATCATCGCACCACTGTCCCAGTGAGCAAAGGACGGCTCAGAGAGGTGCAGTGAGTTGCCTAAGGTCACAGAGCTCATGGTGGGTAGAGCTAAATTTAAACACTAGCCTGAATCCTTAGTCCAGCTCCTGCTGTGCCCACTGGTGTTTCTGTAACAGTGGTCCCCAGATTCCTATTCCAACGTTGCCTCAGAGTGTTGGCTGAAAATGCAGATTCTCAAACTAGGAGAGGCTGGGAATCAGAATCAGTGTTTGAAAGGCTTCCCCAAGGAGATTCAGTTGCTCCCCAGAATTTTTTTTTTTTTTCTTTTTTGAGATGGAGTTTCGCTCCGTCACCCAGGCTGGAGTGCAATGGCTCAATCTTGGCTCACTGCAACCTCTGCCTCCAGGGTTCAAGCAATTCTCCTGCCTCAGCCTCCCGAGTAGCTGAGATTAGAGGTGTGTGCTCTATGCCTGGCTAATTTTTGTATTTTTAGTAGAGACAGGGTTTCACCATGTTGGCCAGGCTGGTCTTGAACTCCTGACCTCAGGTGATCCACCTACCTCAGCCTCCCAAAGTTCTGGGATTACAGGCGTGAGCCACCACGGCCAGCCGCTCCCCAGAATTTGAGAGCCATGAATATATGGCCTTTTTTTTGCACAGCGAGGATGTGATAACATGAAAATGGAATCTCTCATTCTCTCTCACACACACAGAAGAGTTAGGCTTGGTCCTTGGGTTCTGAAGGAAAAAGGAACCATCGGCGTCTGATTTCAGTGATCAAGGGAAAGATATGTGGCTTCACACAGTTCACTTCTGGAACCCTTGCAAGCAGAAGAAAATGATAACTCAAGGAGATGGTGCAAGGAAGTACTTAGGACAAGCCTGCGTGTCGGAAGCATCTGATACACGAGAGTTGTGGTGTTCATTAACATTATTAATGAATATTAATCGTAATGATCAACTTGTTAATATTCCAGTGCAATGAAAACTGGACTGACTTTGACTTTGGTTTAGAGAAGAGATTCTGATTCTTTCCATTTGCTCCAGTTCAGTATTTAGTTTGGGACTGGTGTTGCTGGGTGGTTGGCGGGGAAGTGATTAATTTGTGGTTCAGTAAATAATACCTGGGTAGGTCTGAGTCCGCAGAGGCGATGAGGTTGGTCCTCCCCTGGGGCTCTGGGTTGTTCTTGGGCCTGTCTGGTGCAGGATGCCCCCTGGCACCTCAGCCATCGGTGGGGTCTGCGTAGGCCCTGGCCGACCTCTGAGGCAGGCAGGAGGACACAGTGATGGGGCAGAAGGGCCTGATGAGCTGTTTTGTTCCTTGCAGATCAGGAGTGATACGTCACAGATCCTGGAGGAAAACATCCCAGTCCTTAAGGCCAAACTGACAGAAATGCGTGGTATCTACGCCAAAGTGGACCGGCTAGAGGTGCGTCTAGGCAAACAAAGGTTCTGAGGCTGTGAACCTGATCTGGCTTTTCCCTCTTCCTGGAAGACGCCGATCTGGCCTTGAACATGCAGGCATTATGCCCAATGCAGGGGGTTGGTGGTGGCAGTTGGGGGGTCTGCACTCAAGTGATATTTTGAAAAAAAACCACAAGTAAGAATTTGTTTCCAGGCCAGGTGCAGTGGCTCGTGCCTGTAATCCCAACATTTTGGGAAGCCAATGTGGAAGGATCGCTTGAGCCCAGGAGTTTGAGACCAGCAACATGGCGAAACCCCATCTCTACCAAAAATACAGAACTAGTCAGGTGTGGTGGGTGCATGCCTCTAGTCCCAGCTACTTGGGAGGCTGAGGTAGGAGGATGGCTTGAGCCCAGGAGGTCGTGGCTACCGTGAGCCTTGATTGTGCCACTGTACTCCAGGCTGGGCGATAGAGCAAGATCCAGTCTCAAAAAGAAAAAAAAGAATTTGTTTCCAACATTTAAAATCAGGGTACTTTATATAAAAATCTGCACTTTAAGCTTTTGAAAATTCAGAAACTTTGATAACCCTGGGCCCACATTTCCTTAAATACTTTAATCTGTTTATGTTTCAAGGCATAAATATATAATGTATACACATCTAAGTATGTAATTTAGTGAATTTTTACATATACCGACATCATGTGATGATAACCCAAATTGAGAGCGAGAACATTTCCAGGCCCTGGGTTGCACTCTTGCAGTGTTCTTGCAAGAATGGATGGAGGCTGGGCGTGGTGGCTCACGCCTGTAATCCTAGCACTTTGGGAGGCTGAGGCGGGTGAATCAATGGAGGCCAAGAGTTTGAAACCACCCTGGCCAACCTGGTGAAACCCTGTCTCTACTAAAAGTATGAAAATCAACTGCGTGTGGTGGCACACACTGAGGAGGCTGAGGCACAAGAATCACTTGAACCTGGGAGGCAGAGGTTGCAGTGAGCCAAGATCGCACCACTGCACTCCAGCCTGGGCAACAGAGCAAGACTGTCTGAAAAAAAAAAAAAAATGGATGGAGCTGGTGGCTGCTGCTCCCCAGAAGGGCATGGGCTCTCCAGTTTTCCACAGTCCTCACCATGCCCTCTTGCCTTACCACTGACGTAGCTCACCCATCTTTTACTTGCCTGGCTAAGATGCATGGCATCTCATTTCCTCCTTGCTGCACTGCAGAGTCAGTCCTCTCACTGCCCCCATCTCCTGGAAGAGGAGCATAAGCTTTGCAAGGTCAGCCACTTCTCTGGGGTCACACTACTAGTTACATCAAGCCAGGACTCCAGCTCATATGTACCGGTCCAGACGCTCTTCATCCACCTGGGGCCCTAGGCTTGGGACCCTGGCTCCGTGCACAGCAGAGGACTGGGAGGCTGAGAGGACCTTGCGGCTGTGTCATAGTCACCTGGCCAGAGGGAATGTGAGCCCCTCCCAAGCTGCAGAGGGAGGGAGCAGGCGTGGCTGTCAGCACCGAGTTAGCAGAGAATTAACATTCTTGTCAGCAGAGAATGAAGCAGGAATATAATTAAAACTTTGCCCTTGGAATAGCTGATTCATTTGAATTTTATTCCACACGTTTGAAGGAGGAAAGAAAATGTGAAGACTTGCAGCTTGGTTCTCGCCTGGCCTGGGCCAACCCAGCTATCAGGACCATTCCTTTCTGAGCATTCAGTCCATTGACGTTGACTGAGGGCCGGCCAGGAGAGACCCTCAGCAGGGTATTACCACATCAGCCTCCTATCGCTGCTGGGAGAAATTACCATGAACTTAGTGGCTTAAAACAACACACAGGAGCCTCTCTGAGCCCACCCTGGCTCAGGAGGCTGCCCAATTTTAAAAAAAGAAGAAGAAAAGAAAACAACACCTTTTTTTTTTTTTTTTTTTGAGATGGAGTCTCACTCTGTAGCCCCAGCTGGAGTGCAGTGGTATGATCTTGGCTCTCTGCAACCTCTGCCTCCTGGGTTCGAGTGATTCTCCTGCCTCAGCCTCCCAAGTAACTGGGATTACAGGCGCCTGCCACCACGTCCAGCTAATTTTTGTTTTTTCAGTAGAGACAAGGTTTTGCCATGTTGGCTAGGCTGCTCTTGAACTCCCGACCTCAAAGGATCTGCCCGCCTCAGCCTCCCAAAGTGCTGGGATTACAGGCATGAGCCACTGCACTCGTCCACGACACACATTTATTATCTTATAGTTCTGGAAGTCAGAAGCCCAAAATGTGCCTTATGGGGCTAAAGTCAAGGTGGTGGCAGGTTGGCCCCTTCAGGAGGCTCTGGGGAGAATCTTCGCCTTTCCTTGCCTTTTTTCCTGCCTTTTCCAGATTCTAGCACTGCCTGCATTCCTTAGCTCGTGGCCCCTGCCTCCCGCTTCAAAGCCCATGGAGTGACATCTTCCTGTCTCTCTGTTGCTGGCCCTCCTGCCTCCCTCTTGTAAGGACCCTTGAGATTACGTTGGGCCTACCTGGATGATCCACAGTGACCTCCTATTCCAAGATCCTTAACTTAATCACACCTGCAGGATCCCTTTTGCCAAGGAAGGTGACATATTCACAGGTTCTGGGACTAGGATGTGGACATCTTTGGGAGCCATTGTTCTGCTGCTCACACTTGGCCAGGATTTGCTTTCATTAGGCAAGTGCTGTGAAGGGAAGCAGCGACTGAGGCATGGGATCTACAGGACCCTGGAGAAGGAGTGGAAGGAACTGTGTTAGGTGGGTGGAGGAACTGTGGGAACTGTGTCAGGTGGGTGCAGCTCAGGCAGGGGCTCCAGGCGGGATCTTGGCTCTGAGCAGGGAGGAGATTTGGGTGTTGGAAGGATCTTGGGAGGCCAGGTATTGGGGGCAAAGGGGAATCAGACCCCAGTGGGGCCACAGAAACTGGCGGCAGCAGCCAGGTTGTCCAACCCTTGCCGTCGGAGGTCAGGACTTTGGCCTTTATCCTGAGGAGGAGGAAGCCGCTGAAGAGTCCGGACAGCCTAGTGGTTAGGAACGCACACCCCAGAGCAGGGCTTCTCAGCCCCAGTGCTGCTGCCCTGGAAAATTCTCTGTTGTGGGGTTGTTCTGGGTATTGTAAGTTGCCTCTCTGGCCTCCACTCCCAAGATACTATTAGCATTCCTCCAACCCCACTCCCCAGCCTGACAACCAAACATGTGGCCAAATGTCCCCGGGGGGCAAGGTCCCTGCTGTTTGGAAGCGCTGATCTAGAGCCGCACAGCCGGGATTCACGTCCTAGTGCTGCTGTCTCCTAGCGTGTGACCCCCAGAAAATTCCCAGCCTCATTTCCCCATAAAATGGGAGTGACGGTGAGGTGCTTGCACCCAAATCCTTGTTGTATTCAACAAACATTTGCTGCACGGTGGGCTTCTCAGAGATGGGTGCTGGGCATACGACCCAGGGGAGATGTCTGGTTCCCTGTGGGTGGTCCTGGAGGAGCATTAGACAGGGAAGCAGGCTGGGTGGGGCGGGTCGGCCTCAAGAGCACACACCAAGGGGTCCTGGCCAGAGCTGGAACAGAGGGGGCTTCCCAAGTGTGTGACCTGGACCCTAAGGCCTGAGATTGGGTGCAGAAAACCTGGGGAGGGAGCAGCTTGTGCAAAGAAAGGTCCAGGGGCGGGAAAAGGCAGCTTCTCAGACACCTGGGGCCCGGGAGGAGCTCAAGGTCAGGGATGAGACTAGAGAGAGGGATGTAGCCCACAGGGTAGGGCCAAGGCCTGGAGTTTGGACCCTGTCCTTAGAATGACAGGACCCATCAGAGGGATTGCAGCTGCTGTAATCCCCACTCCCCACCAACAGGAAAGTTGACATTGATTATTCTTTTTTTCATTCATTCATTCATTCGTTCATTCATTCATTCATTCATTGTAGAGACTGAGGCTCACTAAGTTGCTGCCCAGGCTGGTCTCGAACTTCTTCTTTTTTTTTTTTTTTTTGAGACGGAGTCTCGCTCTGTTGCCCAGGCTCGAGTGCAGTGGTGGGATCTTGGCTCACTGCAACCTCTGCCTCCCGGATTTGAGTGATTCTTCTGCCTCAGCCTCCTGAGTAGCTGGGATTACAGGAATGCCCACCACACCTGGCTAATTTTTGTATTTTTAGTAGAGATGGGGTTTCACCATGTTGACCAGGCTAGTCTCGAACTCCTGACCTCAAGTGATCTACCCGCCTTGGCCTCCCAAAGTGCTGGGATTACAGGCATGAGCCACCATGCCCAGCCGATTATTCTTAAAGTATACCATTTGGAGGTGTGGGGTATATTTACCAGGTGATACAACAATAAGCACTATCTCATTCCAGAACATTTTCCCAAAAGGTACCTCATGCCTACTGGCAACCATTCCCCAGCCCCCGACTCTGGCAACCACTCTTCTACTTTCTGTCTCTGGATTTGCCTATGCTGGACATTTCGTGCTAATGGAATCATACCATATATGGCCTTTTGGGCTTGGCTACTTTCACTTGCCATAAAGGTTTCAGGGTTCATCTATGTTGTAGCATGTGCCAGGACCTCATTCCTTCTGTGGTTGAATCACCTTTTGGTATATGGCTGGACCGTACTTCATTTGTCCATGCACTAGCTGGTGCACAGTCGGGTGCTTTCCACTTTACGGCTGTCGTGAATAATGCTGCTATGAACGTTTGCGTACAAGTTTTTGTGTGACATATGTTTTCATTTCTTTTGGGTAGATACCTAGGAGTGGAATTATTGGCAGGTCTTTTTAGGAGAGCTATGGAAACTCATTTTAGGAAGTTTCAAACAATTTTCCGAAGTGACTACAACATTTTGAACTCCACTCGTTTTAGGAAGTTTCAAACAATTTTCCAAAGTGACTACACCATTTTGAACTTCCACCCACGCAACTACTACAATTTTTTTTTTTTTTTTTTGAGACGGAGTCTCTCTGTGTCGCCAGGCTGGAGTGCAGTGGTGCAATCTCAGCTCACTGCAACCTCTGCCTCCCGGGTTCAAGCAATTCTTCTGCCTCAGCCTCCCGAGTAGCTGGGACTACAGGCGCCTGCCACCACGCCCAGCTAATTTTTTGTATTTTTAGTAGGGACGCGGTTTCACCATGTTGGATGGTCTCGATCTCCTGACCTCGTGATCCGCCCGCCTCAGCCTCCTAAAGTGCTGGTATTACAGTCATGAGCCACCGCGCCTGGCCTACTATAAGATTTAGATGGAGATTGCAAACTCAGATGCCAACAGGAGCCAGAACTGCTGAGGGACCAGGTGTTAGAAGACCAACCCCAAGCTCTCCCCATTCTTTTCTGGGAACAGCTGAGAAGCAACTGTCACCACCGTGGGGCGTGAATCTCCCGGCTGTCACAGACCACGCTCTGCCCTAGAGTCTCACCAATTGAGGCTGAGTGGCACTCACCTCCTGTCAACACCCCTGCACATCTGCTTTCTTTAGAGTAGAGAGAGATTTCTCTGTAACTGATGCTCCGTTAAAAGGGGGGAGTCCTAAGGGAGGTTCCAAGAGGGCTGTGGATTTTTAAGGTCAAGTGGGAGATGATGTATTTCTTTTCCTTTTTTTTTTTTTTTTTTTTTTGGAGACAGAGTCTCGCTCTGTCACCCAAGCTGGAGTGCAATGGCACGATCTCAGCTCACTGCAACCTCTGCCTCCCGGGTTCAAGTGATTTTCCTGCCTCAGCCTCCCAAGTAGCTGGGACTACAGGCGTATGCCACCACGCACAGCTAATTTTTGTAGTTTTAGTAGAGATGGGGTTTCACCATGTTGGTCAGGCTGGTCCTGAACTCCTGACCTCATGATCTGCCCGCCTCAGCCTCCCAAAGTGCTGGGATTACAGGCGTGAACCATCGTGCCCGGCTGATGATGTATTTCCTATTAGCTCAAGTGTGTGCCATCAAACAATAAAACTGAGGGACCTGCTGAGAACCTGACATTGTATGGGGCAGGTGGACTCCAGAACCAGAGAGCTGGGGCTCTGATCTGCCCCTTTGGAGTCAGTGGCAAGGAAGACCCCCATCTCCTGGAAGGGAATGTGCCGTCCACCCCTCAGAGTCATTGTGAGGATTAAACGAGACCAGCACCTGCCATCTTGCAGATGCTCCGCAAGGACAAACTATTATGGTGGTTGTAGTGGTCCACAAGGCTGAGAGAGGGAGAATCTGTCCAGGATGGAACAATGACTGCTCTGCCCTGCCAAGGGGAGGTCCTGGGGTAACTAGAGTGTCAGTGGCTTCCACAGACTGCAAGTCCACCCTGCCCTCAGAATCAGTGTGACCTGCCAGGTGAGAGCTTGGAAACCACGAGGTGACCTCTTAGGCCAGAACTTGACCCTTTATCAGTTGTATTAATAAAAACTAACTTTGTTTTTTTTTTGAGACAAGTTCTCGCTCTGTCATCCAGGCTGGAGTGCAGTGGTGCAGTCACGCTTCCTGGCCTCAACCGATCCTCCCACCTCAGCCTCCCGAATAGCTTGGGACTACAGGCGTGCACCACCACACCCAGCTAATTTTTTTTTTTTTTTTGAGACGGAGTCTTGCTCAGTCGCCCAGGCTGGAGTGCAGTGGCACAGTCTCGGCTCACTGCAAGCTCCGCCTCCCAGGTTCACGACATTCTCCTGCCTCAGCCTCCCGAGTAGCTTGGATTACAGGCACCTGCCACCGTGCCCGGCTAATTTTTTGTACTTTTTTAGTAGAGACGGAGTTTCACCGTGGTCTCGATCTCCTGACCTTGTGATCCGCCCGCCTCAGCCTCCCAAAGTGCTGGGATTACAGGCGTGAGCCACTGCGCCCTGCCACAATTTTTTGTATTTTCTGTAGAGATGGAGTTTTGCCGTGTTGCTCAGGCTCATCTTGAACTCCTGGGTCAAGCAGTCTGCCCACTTTGGCCTCTCAAAGTGCCAAGATTACAGGCATGAGCCACTTTGCCCAGCCAACAAAAACTAATATTTTTGAGTACCTACTACAGGCGAGGCACTATGAGTGCTTTACACATAAGAACTCACTTCAACTCCACAGCAACCCCAGGAGCAAGGTCCTGCTATTAGTCTCATTTTACAGAAAAAGCCGCTGAGGCACAGAGATGAGAAGTGACGCTCCTGAGTTCACACAGGTGGGAAGTGGTAGAACTGGGGTTGCAAAGTTTATGTTCCCCCCTGCTGGATGTCAACACACCTTTCTGTACAGGAATCATGCTCTGAAGCTGGGAACTCTTTGGTGGAAATGTTCAAATTCTCCAGGCATAGTGGCTCGGCCTGTAATCCCAGCACTTTGGGAGGCCGAAGTGGGAGGATCACTTGAGCCTAGGAGTTCGAGATCAGCCTGGGCAACATGGCAAGACCCCTGTGTCCAGGGGGGATGAAAGTGTTCAAATTCCTCAATACTTGCCAATATATTTTTAAACAATGAGGCTTTCCTCCTTCCCTCCCTCTCAACTGATTATAAAAGTAGCGTGTCTTTATTGAAGAGGAAAATATGCAGAAATCAATTGTGCTCCCTGCACCCAGCCCTCAGGGTGGCTAAGATTAGCGGTGAGCCCTCTCGCTCACCTGCAGCCACCACAGCCTGGCTGTGTGGGTGGACATGCGCGTCTCCTCTCCCCGCAGTCGGGGCTGCCCTAGCCCAGGTTTCCGCCTCTCTGGCTGTGGCTTGGCCGGGCTGGCCTCACTGGCAGGCATTTTGGAGACAGTTCAGACGTCGCGAGCGCACATTCCTCAGCTTCGCCTCACACTCTCCACCAGATTGGTATTAACCCAGGGAGCACAAAATTGGAATCGGCTGGAGGAAGGGGAGTCGGGACTTTCTTCTGAGTTTTACAACCATATGTGCGGGCTGAGCCAGGCCTCTGAGGCTGGAGCCCTTGTCAGATGCTTCCTGGCCCATTTCCCAGCCACCCACCTCTATACACACACACACATACATGCACACATCTGCACATACACACACACACACACACACGACGTGGCTGATTCAGCCTTTCAGCCCTGCTGCAGCCAGAGCCCCAGGGCGGCAGCAGCACAAGAGAAGCCTCCATCTTGGGTTCACTCAATGTCGTTTTGCTAAGGATACACTCACTCATTCACTCATTCATTCATGCACGTGTGCATTTATGCATCCACCATCCATATGGGCCCTGTCTCCTGGACCAGGTTCTGGTCTTGGCCTGTGAGCAGTGCTGACTCAGCAGCTTCTGTTTTAGAACCCACATCCTAAAGGCGTGGACTGTGAATAGATAAGAATTTCAGAGGGCAATGAGGGCTGTGAAGACCAGGAATCTGGGTGGCTCTAGAGTACCTGCCGGGGCTGTATGACATCAGGTGCTCAGGGACAGTTAGATGGAAGCCTGAAAGACAGACTGAGCACAGTGGCTCACGCCTGTAATCCCAGCACTTTAGGAGGCTGAGTCAGGCAGAACACCTGGGGTCAGGAGTTCGAGACCAGCCTGGCCAACATGGTGAAACGCCATCTTTATTAAAAATACAACATAAGACGGGGTGCAGTGGCTCACGCCTGTAATCCCAGAACTTTGGGAGGCCGAGGTGGGCGAATCACCTGAGATCTGGAGTTTGAGATCAGCCTGACCAACATGGAGAAACCCTGTCTCTACTAAAAATACAAAATTAGCTGGACATGGTGGTGCTCACCTGTAATCCCAGCTACTTGGGAGGCTGAGGCAGGAGAATTGCTTGAATCTGGAGGCAGAGGTTGCAGCGAGCCAAGATCATGCTATTGCACTCCAGCCTGGGCGACAGGCTGCTAAAAATATAAAAAGTAGCTGGGCATGGTGGCAGGTGCCTGTAATCCCAACTACTTGGGAGACTGAGACAGGAGAATCACTTGAACCTGGAAGGTGGAGGTTGCAGTGAGCTGAGATCACGCCATTGCACTCCAGCCTGGGTGACAAGAGTGAAACTCCGTCTCAAAAAAATAAATTAAAATAAACAAAAAAAAAGAATTCTGGCTGGGCATGGTACCTTATGCCTGTAATCTCAATACTTTGGGAAGCTGAAGCCAGGGAGGGTCACTTGAGGCCAGGAATTTAAGACCAGCCTAGGCAACGTGGTAAAACCGTATCTCTACAAAAAAATTGAAAAATTAGCCAGGCATCTCAAACTCCAGATCTCAAGGCTGGTCTTGAACTCCTGACCTCAGGTGATCTACCCACCTTAGCCTCCCAAAGTGCTGAGATTACAGGTGTGAACCACTGTGCCCTTTATTCTTGAAACTGGCAGCTCTGCACTTGAGGCCTGGAGCTGAGTGGTTCCTGTGGGCCTGGACTTAGCTTTTTGGTTGACCCTGCTTCCCATTAGGCCCCCTTTACCTGCTTGTTTCCTGCTAGGCCCTTGGTGGCTTCTGAGTTCGAATATACAGCACATCCACTATTAAAATGAGCGTTTGTGTGTCCTTAACATAGATGAAAAGTACAAATAAATAAGCATTTGGGCTATTTCTATAAAATCAACTTTGAACAAAAAAGGCTTTGAAATCTGATGAATGTGCCCTGAGACCCTGCCGCCCCCCCGGCCCCCGGCACTTCCTGGCTTCATGACTTTGAGCAGGTGACCCAGCCTCTCTGAGCCTTGATTTCCCTCCCCTGTAAAATGGAGGCTAAGAACAGCGTCCCTATGGGGAGAAGGCAAGAGGCCACCAGCGGGAGTTGTGACCGTTGTCAGGGTTTCTGCAGGTGTCCCTCCAGCGAAGCAGGCCCTGCCACCTTGTGGGGAGCCCTGTTGGAGGGAGGCTGGTCGTAGTGATGAAAGGCCTGGAGTCCCCACCGGCCTAGGGAGTGTGGCCAGGAATGGGCTCCAGCCTGCACAGATGTGGCATCATGGCCTCTCCGTGTCTCTCAGGCCTTCGTCAAGATGGTTGGACACCATGTCGCCTTCCTGGAAGCGGACGTGCTTCAGGCTGAGCGGGACCATGGGGCCTTCCCGCAGGCCCTGCGGAGGTGGCTGGGATCCGCAGGGCTCCCCTCCTTCAGGAACGTGAGTATCCTGACCCAAGAAGTGAGGGGAGGGCTGCTCCCCCTTCCCTCCGCAGACCCCAGCATGGGGAGGAGCGCGCAGGAAGCCAAGTTCAGGGGGCACATTTCACTTCTGCAGACAGGAAACGGGTACAGGCGGCCAGACACCTCAGCCTTTCTCTGTCCCCTGTGAGCCCCGGGCTGCGATGGTTTGTGTGCTCATCCACCATTTATTGGGCACCTACTGTTTGCTGAGTGCCATCTGAGGTTACTGTGGTGAGCAGAAACAGCTCCCATCCTCCTGCCCATCCTTGCACACTTAGGGACAGTGACCAAGATGACATCCAGAATTCTGGCCAGGTTCCCCTTCCTGAGGCAGGAGTCAGCCTCAAGGAGCAGGGGAAGGGGGATGGGTTTATGGCCTGCAAAGGCCGTTCTCTTCCTCATCTCTCCTCTGTCGTCCTGGGATCCTCTCCATGGCCCCGCAAGGAAGGAAGGATCATGTGTCCTTTTTGTTTTCTTTTGAAATGGGGTCTCACTCTGTCACCCAGGCTGGAGTGCAGTGGCGTGATCTCAGCTCACTGCAACCTTCGCCTCCTGGGTTCAAGTGATTCTCCTACCTCAGCCTCCCAAGTAGCTGGGATTACAGGTGTGTGCCACCATGCTCAGCTAATTTTTGTATTTTTAGTAGAGATGGGGTTTCACCATGTTGGCCAGGCTGGTCTTGAAGTACTGAATTGAAGTAATCCACCTGCCTTGGCCTCCCAAAGTGCTGGGATTACAGGCATGGGCCACCATGCCTGGCTAATCACCCTCATTTTATAGTTGAGAAGATGGAGGCTCAGGGAAGGAGATTAGGGGACTTGTCTGAGGTCAGGTCCTGGAGTGCCTGTTTCTGGTGACTTGCCCTTCACAGGAAAGGTGTCACCTAGTGGGGCCTCTTGTGGCTCCTTGGGCTCTGCCTGCAGGTATCCCCTCTACTGCCCTGTCTCCACTGTTCCTGCCTGTCCACACCTTATCTCTACTTCATCACAACAGCCCAACTAGTGAGTGCTTTTTGTTTTTGAGATAGGATCTCACTCTGTCACCCAGGCTGGAATACAGGCGTGATCCTAACTCATCGCAGCCTGGAACTCCTGGGCTCAAGTGATCCTCCCACCTTGGCCTCCCAAGTAGCTGGGGCTGCAGGCATGCACTACCACACCTGGCTAATTTTTTATTTTATTTTTCTTTTCTTTTTTTTTTTTTGAGACGGAGTCTCGCTCTGTTGCCCAGGCTGGAGTGCAGTGGCACCATCTCGGCTCACTGCAAGCTCCGCCTCCCAGGTTCACGCCATTCTCCTGCCTCAGCCTCCCGAGTAGCTGGGACTACAGGCCGCCACCACGCTCAGCTAATTTTTTTTTTTTTTTTGTATTTTAGTAGAGACGGAGTTTCACCGTGTTAGCCAGGATGGTCTCGATCTCCTGACCTCGTGATCCGCCCATCTCGGCCTCCCAAAGTGTTGGGATTACAGGCGTGAGCCACCGCGCCCGGCGGCTAATTTTTATTTTTATAGAGACAGAGGCTCGCTTTGCTGCCCAGACTGGTCTCCATCTCTTGGACTTCAGTGATCCTCCTGCCTTGACTTCCCAAAGTGCTGAGATTACAGGCATGAGCTACCATGCCTGGCCTTGTTGAGTGCTAACCAGGTTCCAGGCTCTGCATTAGGCGTTTTATATGCAGTGATTCATTTACCTTTCCCAGCCATCTTGTGTGCTGGGTATTAATAGTATCTCCATTTAACAGGTGAGGAAATGAAAATTCAGAAAGTGTCAGGGTTCTGCCCGTGGGCAGAATTTGGCCCATGTCAACTCATTCTATTTGGCCAGGCGATATATTTAAACAGTGCGACTTGAAATGCTGATAGGGCACGTGCTTTCCCGTCACAGGCTCCTGGCCTCATTGTACCTGCCTGAGGCACGTGCTACTCACCTGCCTGCTTCCAGATGAATGGTTTGCCCAAGCTTGTAACAGCTGGACAGCGGCCTCTCAGATTTCATGGTCTAGGAACTCCTCTTGATCTTTCAGAGCCCAGGTTAAAGACACCTCCTGTGAGAAGCCCTCTGGGATTGCCCCTCTTCAGACAAACTCCATCTCTTTGCTTTCCAAAGACAATGAAGTCATGAGCTGCATCCTTTGTCCTCTCCCTCAACTTACAGTGACCATTCCTGAGTGACTTTTCCCACTGATGGCTTTAAAAGCACATTTGGGGCTGGGCACGGTGACTTATGCCTATAATACCAGCACTTTGGGAGGCCAAGGCAGGTGGTTCACTTGAGCCCAGGAGTTCGAGACCAGACTGGGCAACATGGCAAAACCCCATTTCTACAAAAAATAGAAAAGTTAGCTGGGCATGGTGGCGCATGCCTGTGGTCTCAGTTACTCGGGAAGCTGAGTGGGTGGATCACTTGAACCTAGCCTGGGAGGTGGAGGTTTCGGTGAGCCGAGATCGCATGACTGCACTCAGCCTAGGTAACAGAGTGAGACCCTGTCTCACAAAAAAAAAGCACATTGGGGCCAGATGTGGTAGCTCATGGCCATAATCCCACCACTTTGGGGGGCCAAGGTGGGAGGATTGCTTGAGTTCAAGATCAGCCTGGGCAACAAAGCAAGACCTCATCTCTACAAGAAATTATCCAAGTGTGATGGCGTGCACCTGTGGCCCTAGCTACTCAGGAGGCTGAGGTAGGAGGATCACTTGAGCCTAGGAGTTTGAGGCTGCAATGGACCTTGATCATGCCACTACACTCTAGCCTGGACAACAGAACAAGACCCTCTCTGAAAATTTAAAAAAAATTTTTTTTTTTTTTTTTAAAGACACATCGGGGCAGAAAGGACCTTGGCTGTCCATGTCCTGTTAGGACCCAAGTATCATAACAGTAGGTCCTGCCTATCATTTAATACACTTCTTGCAGTCGGCAGTCATCCCCATGAGGTTGGTGCTAGTGTTCCCATTTACAGAGGCAGAGACTGAGGCTTGGAGACGGAGAATCACCTACCCAGGGTCACTGCTGGGTTTGGAATCCAGGCCTGTGGAGCTCTGAAACTGAGGTCCCCCCACCACCCCTGCTGCAGGGATGTGGCATCCCCCCCGGGGTGTGGCTGGGGCATGCTGGGACCTGCACCCTCTCCTCTCTGCCACACTGGGCCTTGCTAAGCCTTGGAGAGCCCCCTAGACCTACCTGTGGTAACTTGTTCCAGGAAGCGCGTCCTGGCCAGGGGTGGGTGAGTCATTCAGCAACCCCGGTGTGTTGTTCTTGGCCCCACAAGGGCTTTGTCTGGGGGAGGCGGTGCAGCCAAGTGTGCGCATGCGTGTGCAGACCTGAAGGCTCCAGGGCTGTGGCTGCTCTAGTGTGTGAGCTGGAGGGGCCCTTCCAGAATGATGACCATCACTGTTGCTGCTGGGGCCGACTCTGCAGTCGCCTCACACCCCACCCTGTGAAGAGGGTGTGGTCATTGTTCCTGTTTTACAGATGAGGAAACTGAGTCACTGAGGGTTGCCCCACGCAGGAAGTGGTGGAGCTGGGATTTGAACTTGTGATGTCTGGGCCCAGAGTTGGTGCCCTGCACCCCGTTGGCCCATTCAGTGCCCTCCCTGACCCCCAGACCTGCTCTCTGGGAGGTGGGAGTCCTTGTAGGGCGCCCAGGCCTTCTCAGTGTCCTCCATCTTGATTCTTTCAAAACTGGGATTCTGTGCCGTCTCTAGTCAGTTCCCCTCAGTGCCTCCTCCCCCAGGGTGGACACCTCCTTTCTGTGACCCTGAACGGCCATCACCCTCAGAGGCTGACATTCCAGCCTCCACCAAGGGCTTGGATCTCCACCAAGCCCTTCTCCCGGGGCCTGTTCCAATGCCCAGTGTAGGCCCGAGGGGCCCAGGCAGCCAGGGGCTCGGAGAGCTTTGGTTTCTCTCGTGGTACCTCCCCCACTGCTCCCCCGAGGCAGGTGTTTGAGGCCTCCCCCAACCCCGGGTGGCCCGAACAGTGACCATCCAGACACAGCAGCCACTCAGGGTGACCTGGCCGTGTGGCGCCCCTGGGCTGTCTGTTCCTCACCCACCCGTGCTGTCTCCAAAGCGTCCATGGAGTGGAGAGGGCTGAGGTGAGACAGGGATATTGGGTGGCCCCACAGGAATGCTGGCATGGGGTTCTGCCCCTGTGGGGAGCCACACCACTCGCCAGAGGCCCAGCCCCCAGAGAGGGCAGGCTGCCCGCTGCCCGGGTGACTTGGTGCCGGCGTGGACATGGCCTGTGGCCTGGGCTGGCCCGAGGGGTCTGGTGCAGGAAGTGACCTGAGGATACTAGTGTTCCCCTCAGCCAGCTTTCCAACTGGAGCCTGGCCTCTCAGCCCCGCCTTTGAGCTGCCTGAGAAAGAGGCATTTGCTCCACAGACGGAGCCAGCCTGTGCCCCAGGCCCTTGGCGCCCAGCCACCAAAATGTACGCAGGGCCGTGCTACGACATATGTATTTCGTGGTACAAAAGTCCACATTTTCATGCTGTTCTGTACAAATGAAAAGTTTTCAGTTATGCTTTTATATTGGTCGTTATAACATTGTGAGGTTTTAATAAAAATTGCACCTCTCTTTCATTGTAGCTAAGCCCCTTCTGTGACATGTCTTAGCTGTGTGACCATGGGCAAGTCTCTTAGCCAGGCACAGTGGCTTCCACCCATAATCCCAGCACTCTGGGAGGCCAGGGCGGGAGGATCACTTGAGCTGGGAACAACATGGGGAGACCGCATCTCTAATTTACTAGATGTTATTAAGATGATATCTTTTGAGATCCTAAAGTTATTTTGAATTGTTCCGAGATGGCTTCTCAGTGACTTCAGAATAAAATCCAAACTCCTTGTCATGGCCTGCAAGAGGCTGCATGATCTGGCCACATTCAGTCTGTCTTTTTTTGGGGGGTCTTTTTTTTTTTAATTGAGACAGTCTCACTCTGTCGCCCGGGCTGGAGTGCAGTGGTGCGATCTCAGCTCACTGCAACCTCTGCCTCCTGGGTTCAAGCGATTCTCCTGCCTCAGCCTCCCGAGTAGCTGGGATTACATGCGCCCAACACCACGCCTGGTTAATTTTTGTATTTTTAGTGAGAGACAGGGTTTTGCCATGTTGGCCAGGCTGGTCTCGAACTCCTGACTTCAGGCGATCCGCCCACCTCAGCCTCCCAAAGTGCTGGAATTACAGGTGTGACCCACCACGCCCAGCTTAAAATAATATCTTTAAATTTCAAAAAAAAAAGCCTCAGAGAGTCTGACTGAGTCAGTGAGCTCGCATGGGCAGGTTCGTGAGAGGCTTTGCTTGCTAGAAAACTAGTTTGGATTTGATGGAAAATGATGAGGGCCCACGCTAAAGCAGAGGAGGAAAGCTCCAGAACTCTCAGGAGGGATTCTGAGCGTGGAGCGGAAGAGCATCGGCCACCTGAAAAGCCAGCCAGTGGTGTGATCTCAGCTCACTGCAACCTCCGTTTCCTGGGGTCAAGTGATTCTCCTGCCTCAGCCTCCCAAGTAGCTGGGATTACAGGCATGCACCACCATGCCAGGCTAATTTTTGTATTTTTAGTAGATACAGAGTTTTGCCACATTGGCCAAGTTGGTCTCGAACTCCTGACCTCAAGGGATCTACCCACCTCGGCTTCCCATAGTGTTGGGATTATAGGCGTGAGCCACCACACCCGGCTGAAAAGCCGGCTTTGCTTGTGAGTAATGGAGTGGTCCAGGGCAGACTCAACACTTGGTGCTCAGCGGTGAGCGGGAATCACGGGGCAGCTGACAGAGCCAGCCCTGCTGTGCCAGGCACTGTTTTCAGCCTGTCAATCCTCATAACATCCCACGAGGGAGGTGCTATTTCTATCTCCATCTTACAGGTGAGGAAACTGAGGCACAGACAAGGTAAGTAACTTACCCAGAATCACACAGTTGGACATCAGGATATGAATCCACGTTCTTCTTTCCATCACATATTGCCTTGGTAGAGAGCTGTGATCTCTTCAGGGAGCTTGTGTCTGGTGCAAGAATACAGACAATGACCAAATTCAAAGAAAGTTCAGTTACAGGTGGGACATGGTGACTCATGCCTGTAATCCCAGCACTTTGGGAGGCCTAGATGGGTGGGTCACTTGAGCCCAGGAGTTACAGCCTGGGCAATATGGCGAAACCCCGTCTCTACCAAAAAAAATACAAACTTTGCCAGGGATGGTGGTGCATGCCTGTATTCCCAGCTACTCAGGAGGTGGAAGGATCACTTGAGCACAGGAGGTCAAGGCTGCAGTGAGCCATAATTGTACCACTGCACTCCATCCTGGGCAACAGAGCAAGACTCTGTCTCAAAAAACAACAATAAAAAACAGAAAATCCAGTTAGATGGCTGTTTCTAAAGGGGGCCCTTTACCCAGGCATGGTGGTGCATTTGTGTGGTCCCAGCTACTTGAAAGCCTGGGGTGGAAGAATTGCTTGAGCCCAGGAGTTCAAAGCTGCAGTGAGTCGAGACTGCACCACTGCACTCCAGCCTGGGTGACAGACCCTGTCTCTACAAAATAAAATGTACAAAAATTAAAAAGGATCCCTGGTCTGAGGGGTCAGGAGTGGCCTCTGAGGAGGGGCCGTGGAAGCTGAGAGCTGGATGATGAGTAAGTGGCGGTGTGGAGTCAGAAGAAAGAGTGCTCTGGGCTGAGGGAACTGCAATTGCAAAATCTCTGCAACGCACCTGAGCTTGGTGCTTGAGGAATCGCCAGTTTAGCTGGGCTGCCTGCACGAGCCAGGGCAGAGTGGAGAGAGATTAGGTCTGGGAGGTAGCAGGGACCAGATTGTGCGGGTCTCAAGGCCACACAGAGGAATTTAACACTATTCTAGGGGCGACGGGAGCCGTGGAAGTGTTTGTAGCAGGGGAGTGACTTGGTCGAATTTGCTTCACTTGGCGAGAAACCAGGGCTCCTTCTCTGCTCTGAGCTCAGGCTGGCGTTCAGGGTCTGTGACGTTTTAGGACTTGAACACCAGAGCTGAGCAGGGCATGTGGGTGCCCTCCAGGCTGCAGGTTCGGCTGTTTGGAATGTTTCCTCCCCTGGAAGTACCTCATGCTGTGCCCTGAGCTCTCTGGAATCCTCCCCTCGCCAGGTCTCAGGGCCCTTGTCCAATCAGAGGAAAGAAAAGAGGCTCCGGAAAGGGGCCCAGGTCTTCCAGACAAATGTCCCTGAGACCCCGCTGGAGGGGGCGGCCATCAGCCCAGCGCCTGCCTGTGGAGGGCCCCTCACATCTGGAGATGGTTTCAGGCATGTGCGGAAGTGAAAGTGTGAAATGGGGCTGGAGCCCTGCGGGCTGCGGACCTCGGAAGTACACAGAAGCCACAGCAGGTGTCCCCTTGGCCCGGGCCAACTTCCTGCTGACCGTGCCCGGCTGGCCCTCCTCCTGGCTCACGTGCCCAGAGGCACAGAACAGCCTCACTAATTTGTTGTAAATCACTGTTTGTTTTCTGCCGCCAAAACATCTTGTTCACGAGGTGTCATTTTGATTAATTTTTCTGATGGAGAAGAATGCGGTGCTTCCCAGGGAAGCTCTTTGGCTGACAGCAAAGCTCACTGGGCCAACTCCTGACTCCTTTACAGAACGGTGCTGCCCTGGCGGAGGGAAGCTTGGCTGGGTCTTGGGGCTGCCTGGCCCACCTGTTCACCCCTACCCCCACCAGGGCAGCAGAGGCCTGGGGAGACCATGGTTGCTGAGACTTTCCCAGAAAGAAAGATGGGCAGAGGGGCTGGAGGGGAGCCAGGGTGGCTTTGGAGCAAAGCAGAGCCAGGACAGGCAGGGTATGAGATGTCACCCGGTCCCACAATTGCAGCGCTCCCAGGGTGATCTGGTAACAGCAGTGAGTGAGTGAGTCTTCTGGGCATGAGACAGGAGGGAGTGGTGGGGACTGTGGCGAATTGCAGACCCCATGCCTCATGTACAGGAGTGAAGCTTGCCTGGCACCAGCCTCGCAGAAATGGTGACCAGCAGTCACCAGGTTTTCCTGTATGGGGGAGAAAGCTGGACATCTGGAGGGTTTTTTGGTTTTTTTTGTGTTTTTTTTTTAATGAATCTTCTCATGTCAAAAAGTCAGTATTTTTCTAACTGTTGAATACTGTGTGGAAAAAAGTGTTGTGGCTGGAGCAGTGGCTCACACCTGTAATCCCAGCACTTGGGAAGGCCAAGGCAGGAGGATCACTTGAGCCCAGGAGTTCGAGACCAGCCTGGGCAACATAGTGAGACCCTGTCTCTATTCTTTTTTTTTTTTTTTTTGAGACGGAGTCTCGCTCTGTTGCCCGGGCTGGAATGCAGTGGCCAGATCTCAGCTCACTGCAAGCTCCGCCTCCCGGGTTTACACCATTCTCCTGCCTCAGCCTCCCGAGTAGCTGGGACTACAGGCACCCGCCAACTCACCCGGCTAGTTTTTTGTATTTTTTTAGTACAGACAGGGTTTCGCCGTGTTAGCCAGGATGATCTCAATCTCCTGACCTCGTGATCCGCCCATCTCGGCCTCCCAAAGTGCTGGGATTACAGGCTTGAGCCACCGCGGCCGGCCTATTCTAAAAACTAAAAAAATAAATAAATAAAACTCTGTTGTACCGTGGGCTGCACCCAGTATACCCCCAGCTCTGGACTTTAGGCTGATGACCTGTACCACTTCATCCCCTCCACTGTGGAACATTTGGGACCAGGGAGGAGTAGAGAGGCATCTTCTCCACTTTTTTGCATCAGCCCTGGCTGGAACTCTTCAACTCTAAACAGCAGCATGACTAACAGCCAATAGTTGTATTGAGCCCCTACTGTATACGAAGGGCTTTCTGTGCCTCATCTCAATTTCCTATAACAACGCCGGAGGCAGATGCTATTATTCCAGTTTACAAAGAAAGGACCTGAGGCTCAGAGAGGGCTGTTCACTTGCTCAGGGTCACACGGCATAACTGGCAGAGCTGGGATTTGATCCAGCTTTGACCTTGGTCAGCTGGTCAGCGTGTGTCTCTACCTCCCTCTGTGAGCTTCCCAAGGGCAGGGACCGAAACTTCGACTGCCAAGGCTGCAAACTCGAGATCTTTGGGCTAGTTCTGCCTCATCCGCACTTGCTCTTTGGCCAACGTGGTATATGGATACATTTAACTTGAGTTAATTGCCAAAAAGCAAATTTTATGTGAGATTTTGAGGAGGGGAGGGGAGGAAGTTCCTTCTGACAACAAGTAGTTTTTCTTTGGGTGGGGGGGGTGCTGTTTGTTGAGCCCTATCTGGAAGCACCCCAACTTTGCCCTTGTGGCTTCTCATGAAGAAGCAGAGGTCCAAGTGGGCCCCTGAGCGGCATCCCTGCCCAGCCAGCATCTGGCCCGCTGTGCCCACTCTTAGTGCCTGCTGGTGCATTTGAGTTTCTTCCCCTGGTAGAGCACATAGTAGGTGGTCAATAAATAGTCATCAGTGGATGTTCTGAAGGCTTTGCCTCCCAGATTTCTTAGAGGGCGTGTCCAGGCACTGGAAGGCTGGAGAGGATTTTCAAGGCTGAAAGGGAGGTAATGAGGCCGTGGGCGGAGCTGCCCTGCCCGGGCTGCCTGCAGGAGTCCTCAGTGCCAGGCTCAGCATGCTCCCCTCCCCCAGGGACCCCTAGCTCCCTCCCCTCGCCTCCTCTCCCTTCCTGCCCAGCCCTGCAAAGGAAGGGGCGGGGTCTCTCAGGACACCCCCTCTCCCCTGCAGAATCCCCCTGCAGGGGGCGACTCGGGGAGGAGGCCGACGGGCTCGGCTTTATCTGGTGGTGGAGGCTGGGTAAGACACAAACGAGAAGGGAGAGGAAATTGTGAGGCGCCTTCTCCCGGCCCTGAACCAGCCGCTGCTTCTCCTGCTGCCCCCATCAGCCCTTGCGGTAAAAATGCAGCAGGAGCAGATGGCAAATATGAGGACCACGACTGTGGAGAGCCGAGGGGCGCCGGGTCCCAGCCCCCACCCACCAGCCCCCTCCCCACGGCTCCCAGAGACCTCCCAGGCTGTTTCCTTCAGGGTCTTTGGTGGAGTGCTGTAGGGGGATGGAGGGTTCCTGGCAGGCTGGTTTGGGAATCAAATTGTGTTTTTCAGGCATTTCATTCTTGTTGAGATTTTGAGGATGAGAGGGGAGGAAGTTCCTTCCGACAACAAGAGGTTTTCTTTTTTTTTTTTTTTTTTTTTTTGAGACGGAGTCTTGCTCTGTCACCCAGGCTGGAGTGCAGTGGCGCGATCTCGGCTCACTGCAAGCTCCGCCTCCCGGGTTTACGCCATTCTCCTGCCTCAGCCTCCCGAGTAGCTGGGACTACAGGCGCCCGCCACCTCGCCCGGCTAGTTTTTTTTTTTTTTTGTATTTTTAGTAGAGACGGGGTTTCACCGTGTTAGCCAGGATGGTCTCGATCTCCTGACCTTGTGATCCACCCGCCTCGGCCTCCCAAAGTGCTGGGATTACAGGCTTGAGCCACCGTGCCCGGCCTACAAGAGGTTTTCATTTTGGGGGGAGCTGTGTGTTCTGTCCTATGTGGAAGCACCCCAACTTTGCCCTGGTTGGTGGGACCCTCATCATGCCCTTCTCTCAATGCAGCACCACCATCAGGGGCACCCCCTGGGGCAGTAGCGCCCTGGGCCCAGCCCTGCCATCCTGGGGTTGTTGGACATCATTTGCCGCCTTTGCACATGCCACTCCCCCTCCCTGGAAAACCGTTCCCGCTCCCCGCCTGGCAATGTTCATTATTGTTCAAAGTCCCAGTCACACGGTCCCACCCCGGGAAGCCTTCCTCTGGCGTCCCCAAACCCAAACCCTCGTTCATTCCCTGGCTGGCACATGGCTTCATCTGCATTTGCTCTTGTTGCTCCCCTAGACTGAGAGCTGCTCAAGGGCGGGGCCTGTGTCTTGTCTTCACCATGGTGATGAGAGTTCTGATGCTGCTGTAGTGTTCTGGGCTCGACTTTGGGCCGCCACAAGCAGCACTTAAACTGCCCTACTTGGTTCATCCCCAGGCCACCTGGTACAGAGTAACTGTCTCCATCCCCACTCTTCAGGTGAGGACACTGAGGATCAGAAGTTAGAACATTTTAACAAAACCAGGGCCTGGCCCATTTGGTTCCAGAGTCCCACATTCTTCACATCCCAGGAATCAAAATTCAAACACTCACTGAGACCAGGCAAGGGCCTGAGTGATGCAGAGAGGCCAGGCTGGGGCTATGACCAGCAGGGGAGGCAGGGCCCTCAGCTGCAGCCTGAAGCCTGGAACAGAGACCAGGGTGGCCAGAGTGGCCAGGCCTTGCGCTTTTTGTGGGTTTTTTTTTTTTTTTTTTTTTTTTTTTTTTAATGGTTTCACTCTGCTGCCCAGGCTGGAGTGCAGTGGTACGATCGTAGCTCACTACAGCCTCCTCCTCCCAGGCTCAAGCAGTTCTTCTGCCTCAGCCTCCCGAGTAGCTGAGACTACAGGTGCCTGCCACCACGACTGGCTAATTTTTGTAATTTTAGTAGAGATGAGGTTTCGCCATGTTGGTCAGGCCGGTCTTGAACTCCTGACCCCAAGTGACCTGTCCACCTTGGTTTCCCAAAGTGCTGGGATTACAGGCGTGAGCCACCGCACCCGGCCGAGGCCTTGCACATTTTAAAAGAGCGGATGCAGATTTTCTCTGAAATCAACTGATTTTGAAAACAGATCTGAGAGGCTCGAATAAATCTCCTCAGGGCCCTTGGTTCAGGGGCCTGCATCTGGGCCTTGGCAATGATCTGCAGTGACCAGGCAGCGCCCAGAGGACCCAGAACATGAACCCGTGGGTAGGTACCCACCTCTCCCCGCCCAGCCTGGCATTTGAGTCTCCTCAGTGGGGGATGTCATCAAGGATGTGAGAGGTGCCAGGGCCCACGGCTGGCCTGGGTTCACTTCTCAAAAGGGGTTCTGGGTGCAGTGCCAAGGGAGGCAGTTGGTGGGATCCCTCTACATCCCCCAAATTCTTTCCACCTGGCACTCCTACTTTTTGAGCCAAACAGATGATGTTTTCTTTGTCTTACATGAAGTGTTAATGGATGCAGTCAACAACATCTCCTTTCCTTTTGTTTTTTTGAGATGGAGTCTCACTCTGTCACCCAGGCTGGAGTGTAGTGGTGCGATCTCAGCTCACTGCAACCTCCGCCTCCCGGGTTCATGCGATTCTCCTGCCTCAGTCTCCCGAGTAGCTGGGATTACAGGCGCCCGCCACCACGCCCGGCTAATTTTTGTATTTTTAGTAGAGACAGGGTTTTGCCATGTTGGCCAGGCTGGTCTCGAACTCCTGACCTTAAGTTATCTGCCTGCCTCGGTCTCCCAAAGGGATTACAGGTGTAAACCACCTCACCCAGCCAACACCCCCCTTTCTTTATTTTTTATTTATTTTATTTTTTTGAGACAGAGACTCACTCTGTTGCCCAGGCTGGAGTGCAGTGGTGCGATCTTGGCTCACGGCAACCTCTGCCTCCCGGCTTCAAGCGATTCTCCTGCCCCAGCCTCCTGAGTAGCTGGGACTACAGGCACGTGCCACCACACCTGGCTAATTTTTTTGTATTTTTAGTAGAGGTGGGGTTTAACCATGTAGGTCAGACTGATCTCGACCTCCTGACCTTGTGATCTGCCTGCCTTGGCCTCTCAAAGTGTTGGGATTACAGGCGTGAGCCACCACGCCCAGCCCAACACCCTCCTTTCTAATTGGAATGTCACCTTCAGGGTCACTCATCATAGAGAAACTCTGCCTCTCGCAGCTCCTCATATCATAATGCAAACCCCATTTGCCCCTAAGATTGCAGATCCAGTTCCTAAAGCGTTTGGAAGGAAATAATCAAGAGCCAGGATGCAGACCAGGGCGCTCAACCTCAGCACTGTGGACATTTGGGGCCAGGTCATTCTTTTTTTTTTTTGAGGCCGAGGTCACCGGCTGTGTCACAGGCTGGAGTACAGTGGCTGGATCTCAGCTCACTGCAAGCTCAGCCTCCCGAGGTTCCACCATTCTGCCTCAGCCTCCCGAGTAGCTGGGGACTGGCTGCCCGCCACCGCCCGCGCCTGGCTGGTTTTTGTATTTTTTTTTTTTTTTTTTGAGGCGGAGTCACCGGCTCTGTCGCCCAGGCTGGAGTGCAGTGGCGGATCTCCCAGCTCACTGCAAGCTCCGCCTCGGGTTCCGCCATTCTCCTGCCTCAGCCTCGGTAGCTGGGACTGCAGAAGCCCGCCACCTGCGCCCGGCTAATTTTGTGTTTTTAGTAGAGGCGGGGTTTCTGCGTTAGCCAGGATGGTCTCGATCTCTCCTGACCTCGTGATCCACCGCCTCGGCCTCCCAAAAGTGCTGGGATTACAGGCTTGAGCCACTCATTACCAGCCGAGGTCCATTCTTTACTGTGGGGACCATTTTGTGCACTGGGGAATATTTTGTGTACTGGGAGGTGTTTTGTGCACTGGGGGATGTTTTGTGCACTGGTAGGTGTTTTGCCGCATCTCTGGCCTCTCTCGCTAGATGCACCCTTCCCACAGTGTAACAACCAAAAAGGAGTCCATAAATTGCCAGCTGTCCCCTGGAGGCAAAATTGCCCCGAGTTAAGGACCACTGGCCCAGAAGAGTGACAGCTGTCAAGACTGGGCAATGGTACCTGGAGACTCATCATAGTCCTCTCATTGCTTTTATGTTTCCTATAAATATGAAAAAGTTTCCTTATGAATATGGAAAAGAATAAAAAGTTTAAAAATATAGGAAAGTATGAATTCCGGAGCCAAACAGTCCTGGGTATTGTATCTTGGTGGTGTTGCTGGCTAGCTCCATGGCCTTGGGAGAGTCTCACCCTCCCCTCTGTGAAATGGGTGGCAGTTCTCCAGCCTCATGGCCTCAGGTCGAGCATTTGAACGTGCGTGATTTGCTCTTCATTTGGAAACTTCTATGTAGCAGTACTCTGATGCAGGCACTGTTCTAGCAGCTGAGATGCGTAAGTTATGGCGAGTGGCGTGCTTTGCTGAGTATTCTCACGAGGCAGGCACCCGGACGCTCTGCGCTGACCTCATTGCTCACCTGCTTAGCTGCCACGTAGTGAGGCAAGTTGCTATCACTGGCCCCATTTTATAAAGAGCAACTGAGGCAGCAGGAGGTGGAGCTTCTCGCCACAGTCAGCGGGAGGAGGTAGAAGAGGTGCCCCCAGGCTGCCTGGCTCCAGAGCCTGCAGTCCTGAGCTCCACACTGCCTGAAGTGATTCACTTACGCATTCGGCACAGCGCTAGCACATAGTAGGTGCTCAGTTAGGGTGGGCTGCAAGGATTGCTTTTGTAGACAGCTCTCTCTGAAGGGGCTGATTGTTCCTACCCACCCCCCAACCATGTGGCACCCTATGTGTGTCTCTGACATCTTCAAGGCTGCCAAAGCCAAGTCCTGAAGCTGCTGTTTACAGAATAACCTGTCACTGGCTTCCTGCCATGTGCAGATGTCAGCCACCACAGATCTCGCCTGCAGGAATTGAATGGAGTGGCTCACTCGCCTCTGAGCTGCTGCCTATCTGGGCCAACCCCTCCGCACTGCTCATGCCAGGAACATGTGGGTGGTCAGGGATGGCCAGGTTCGTGATGTCTCAAGCGATGCTGGGTCATGAGGGGTTGGACTAGCCACGTCCACCTGGGCACACCCACCGGGGGTGTCTTGGGTCCCCCTCTGGGTCCCACCTCTCCCACTTCCTCCCATCTTCAGCCCCCTATTCCATCTTGACCACTGGAGGAGGGGCCCAGGCTAGGCCCCACCCTCACCCCGACTCCTGCTTGGTGGAGATTTCGGCCTCTGGCTCTGCATCCCCAACAGTTCTGTTTCCTGCTGCCTCTCTTCTCTTCCCGTCTCCATCTCTGTTGGTATTCTGGTCTGTCTCTATCTTTGTGTCACTGCCTGAATCCATGTCTCTTGCATTCATCTTGCTTGTCTCTGCCTCTGCATCCCTATCTGTGCCACTCTGCGTCCTTGTCTCTCCTGCCATGTCTCTGTCCCATGTCTCTCCGTGTGTCACCCACACAATCACAAACCTTCACTGTGCTTCCTGCCCCCCAGGCCACAATCCTTTCATCCCCCTTCACTCCCCACCGCCACCTGCATCTCTGGCTCCTCCAAGAGACCTTCCTGGGACACCCTCCTCCTCAGACTGGAAGGGGACGGGTGTGGGCCAGAGGGGATAGGGCAGGTCTGAGCCGGGCCGGCCAGGCTGGGCTGTGGATACCCACTGCCCTTCTCTGAGCCCTGATGTCCACATCAGGCCGTAAGTGCATCCACAGGAGGGCCCCCCAGGGACACTTTTTACTGTGTCACTCTTGGTACGTGGGAACTGTTAGTAGCCAGAGCCATGAACCTGAGGATGAATAAATGACGGACCTGGGTCCCTGCCTGGGCTTAGGTCTGTCTGGAGAATAAAACTCACAGGCAGAAACTATCAGCAGATAATAACAAGATGGGCTGCATGCATCTGACTTCCATGCCTCACAGAGAAAAAGAGGAAGGAGCTCAGGGGAAGCTGCAGAGGATAGGCCGGGAAAGGCCTGCGGGAGGGAAGAGCCTGGCCCATGTGTGGCACTGGGGTGGCATTCGCAGCACAGCTCACAACAGGCTGCTGGGTCGCAGGCATTCCTGAGCGAGGTTGGGCCCAGCAGGGGATGGCAGGTATGGTCGGTGTCGGAACGCAGGTTCTGGAATCAGGCAATGTGCAGAGGTAAGTCGATTGTCAGTGCAGACTCCTGCCTGCTGCCTGCAGCTGTGGATTAGGTCTGGAAAAGGTGCAATCCCTTTGATGCCCACAGAGCCTGGGAAGTACTTGGCTCTGTTCCTGGTCAACTTTCTGCTGGGAAGATAAACCGTGTCTCATTAGGCAGTGATTTCATGCCAATGACTGTTCTGGCTGATAACGTCACACCGTGTCATGCTGCCAGGCCCAAAGTCAAGGTCAAAGTTCCTGTTACTTAGGGAATCCTAATAATTAACCTGGGAACCTCAGCTGGTAAGGGAGATGCTGGTTTTTAAATGGAGTGAGAAGCTGGAGCAGGGAGGTGGCTGTTTCAGGGCTGGGCATCCCCAAGCACCAGTTTCGAGGTGCCACCCTGACCAGGATTGGTGATCACAGTCTTCCAGCCACCTTGTCCCTTCTGTGTCTGGCAGCTCTTTGCTGGCCTGGACCTGGCTCCAGCGGCCTTGGGCAGTGCCCCTGGAAGTGTGTGCATTGGTACGGGGCAGGAGGGGCTCAGATGACAACGGTCAGTGCTTGGAGAGACATGAGGGGGTGCTGCTTGCAGGGCTGCCTGCCAGCATCTTTGTGCCTGACATGTGACATCGTATAACCTCTCACTCTCTGACCAGCAGGCATTTAGTGAGCACCTACTATGTGCCAGGCCCTCTGATTGACTGATCAGTCTCATCACTTAGTGGCTCAGAGATGTTCTGGCATTTGTAATTTTCAAGCCTCCTTGTAAGTTAAACATCGAAGCAGTATCAGAACTGGCTCCCATAATTGTGATTTAGTTTAAATGTTCACATTTTGAAACTGAATGTATTTAATTACTAAAAATGCAACATTATAACATTGTACGTTTGGGCTGTTCACAAGCTAATGATGGCATTTTAAAAGCATATGAATTCAGGGAGCCCTGTTAAGAATGAAATTAGCTGCCAGGCACGGCGACTCACGCCTGTAATCTCAGCACTTTAGGAGGCCGAGGCGGGTGGATCACGAGGTCAGGAGATCGAGACCATCCTGGTTAACATGGTGAAACCCCATTTCTACTAAAAATACAAAAAAAAAAAAAAAAAAAAAAGCCAGGCGAGGTGGTGGGCGCCTGTAGTCCCAGCTATTTGGGAGGCTGAGGCAGGAGAATGGTGTGAACCCGGGAGGCGGAGCTTGCAGTGAGCCGAGATAGCACCACTGCACTCCAGCCTGCGCGACAGAGCGAGACTCCTCCTCAAAAAAAAAAAAAAAGAATGAAATTAGCTTTCACTCATTGAGCACTATTTTCTTCCTTTTTTTTTTTTTTTTTTTTTTTTGAAACAGAGTTTCACTCTTACTGCCCAGGCTGGAGTGCAATGGTGCAATCTCGGCTTACCGCAACCTCCACCTCCTGGGTTCAAGTAATTCTCCTGCCCCAGCCTCCCGAGTAGCTGGGATTACAGGTTTGCACCACCACGCCTGGCTAATTTTGTATTTTTAGTGGAGATGGGGTTTCCCCATGTTGGTCAGGCTGGTCTTGAACTCCAGACCTCAGGTGATCTGCCTGCCTCCGCCTCACAGTGCTGGGATTCCAGGCGTGAGCCACTGCGCCCGGCTGAACGCTATTTTCTATGCACTTTCCATTATATGGGCATAATGCCCTGTGAGGTAGGAGCAATTATTAGCCCCCATTTTCAGATGAGAAAACGGGCACAGAGAGGTTAGTAACTTGGCCAGGGTCACACAGCTAGAAAGGGGGACTGCTGCCGTCTGAGGGATTTGGAAACGGGACAGTTTATTGCACTGGATGAAGGGACTCTGCTCTCAATGCTAGCAGCTCTGGGGCTTTGCAGGGGGATGTCAACGTGCAAATGCAAGGTCCTCTGTGACCCCCACCTCCACTCCCACCCTTATTCCCATAAGCAATGTGAGTCTCACCGAGGGAATGGGAAGGTGGTGGGAATCCCCTAAGGCTTTGTGCCTGCACCCCCAGGAGACCCTGAGAAGTGAGTTATTCCCTACCGGAAGTCCCCAGTTTCTGGTTCTGTTGAGAATGTCCATGGTGGGGGTGAGGGTGGCTCAGCCAGCAGGGTGTTCTCCTCTTTCCCTCTGTCTCTAGGGCTCCTGAGCCTGGAGACCACCCCCCCCGGTTGTGCTGCCTGGAGGCTCCTTCCACCCACCTCCATGCCCGTTCTGTACCTGCACAGTACCCTCTTAGCCTCCTTGTCTGCTCTGGAAGCTGCTGAGAACTAGCGACTCCAGCCCCTGGGCCAGACTTAACTCTGCTGCCAAACCTCCACCCATTCATTCATTCGCTCATTCATTCAAGTTAATACAGTCATCCCTGGTATCCATGGGGCTTGGTTCCAGGAACTCCTGTCAGTTATCAAAAATCCATGGGTGCTTGAGTCTCTAATATAAAGAATATATGGAGATAATCTGCATATAACTTACATCCTTCCCTATACTCTAAATCATCTCTAGATTACTTATAATACCTAATACGAAGTAAATGTTGGCTGGGCTTGGTGGCTCACACCTGTAATCCTAAGACTTTGGGAGGCCAAGGTGGGTGGATCACCTGAGGTCAGGAGTTTGAGACCAGCCTGGCCAACATGGTGAAACCCTGTCTGTACTAAAAGTACAAAAATTAGCCAGGCATGGTGGCAAGCACCTGTAATCTCAGCTACTTGGGAGGGTAAGGCAGTAGAATCACTTGAAACCAAGAGCCGGAGGTTGCAGTGAGCCAAGATCGTGCCATTGCACTCCAGCCTGGGTGACTGAGCAAGACTGTCTCAAAAACAACAACAAAAAACCAAAGTAAATGCTATATAAATAGCTGTTATACTGTATTGTTTGGGGAATAATGACCAAAAATCTGAACATGTTCAGTACAGAAGCAACCACCCTTTTTTTTTTTTCCTGAATTTTTTTTTTTTTTTTTGGTGAGGCAGTCACTCTTTCACTCAGGCTGGAGTGCAGTGACACAGATCATAGCTCATTGCAGCCTCAAACTTCTGGGCTCAAGCAATCCTACCACCTCAGCCTCCTGAGTAGCTGGGACTACAGGGATGTGCCACCACGTCTGGCTAACTTTTTATATTTTTTGTAGAGACAGTGTCTTGCTCTTATTATTATTGTTATTATTATCGTGTGAGACAGAATCTTGCCCTGTCACCCAGGCTGGAGTGCAGTGGTGAGATCTCAGCTCACTGCAGCCTTGACCTCCTAGGCTCAAGCAATCCTCCCACCTCAGCCCCCACAAGTAGCTGAGAGACTACAAGTGTGTGCCACCATGCCTGGCTAATTTATTATTATTATTATTAATGCAGACACAGTGCCTTGCTATGTTGCCCAGGCTCGTCTGAACTGGGCTCAAGTGATCCTTCCGCCTTGGCCTCCCAAAGGGCTGGGATTACAGACTTGAGCCACCACGCCCAGCCTCGCTTTTGAAGATTGTTGATTCATGGTTGGTGGAATGCATGGATGTGGAACCCACAGATGTAGAGGGCCAACTGCACTCATTTTTGAAGCACTGTGTGAGCCAGGCATTGTTTAGACCCTTGGTGTGGAAGGAGCGGAGGCCGCCTGCTCCCGGCCCTGGCAGTGGCCTAGTGCGTGATGTACCCCAGGGAGAGCACTGTGAGGAAGGGAAAGGAGAGGTGTCTGAGGAGGAGGAGCAAGGGGGCCAGGGAGGGTCTCTGGGGAGGTGACTTGAGAGCCAGGTGGCTGGTGCCCTGGGGGAGGGAAGAATAGGACCTGGGGATAAGGAGTTCAGGCAGTGGAGGGAGCAGGCCCTGGGGCCAGTGGGAGGCTCAGCCTGGAGGCTCTGAGGCCTGCTCAGCCCTTGTCTTCCTGGGACTGCCCTGCTGTATGTGGAGGGAAGATGCCGGGTGTGCGGTGTGGAGCTTAGGGGACTTAGAGCCGCTGCGATGGTCCAGGAGAGGTGCTGGTGGCCTGGAACAGGAGGGGGGCAGGTGGAGGTGGGAGGTGTAGCCAACTCTGGCTGTGCGTGCGTGTCAGTTGAAGTTTTTCTTTTGAGAACGTTGTAGATTCACATTCGGTTAGAAGAAATAACATGGAGAGGCCGGGCGCAGTGGCTCACGCCTGTAATCCCAACACTTTGGGAGGCTGAAGCAGGAGGATCGCTTGAACCCAGGAATTCGAGACCAGCCTGGGCAATCTAGGGAGACCCCCATCTCAAAAAAAAAAAAAAAAAAAAAAAAATGTTGGGCATAGTAGCATGTGTCTGGGGTTCCAGGCACTTGGGAAGCTGAGGTAGGACAATTGCTTGGGCCTGGGAGGTCGAGGCTGCAGTGACCTCTGATTGCACCACTGCACTATAGCCTGGGCGACCGTGAGATCCTGCCTCGAAAAAGAACACAGAGAGACCCCTTTCTGTGCCCAGTTGTCCCCAGTGGTAACATGTTTCAAAACCATAGCACAATATCCCAAGCAGGATAGCAGCATGAATCTGACCTGTTAATCTGATGCAGATCTCCCCAGTCCGACGTGGACTCATTTGTATGTGGCATAAGTCCTATACGTTTGTACGCATTCCATACAATTTACTTGTATCAGCCAAGACACCGAGCAGGGTCCCACCAGGTCCCTTGTGCTGTCCTTTATAACCACCCTCACCCTTCCTGTGCCCCCACTCCCTGCCCAACCACTGGCTACCACTCATCTGCCCTCCATTTCTAAGATTTTGCCATTTCAAAAATGTTCTATAAATGGAATGATGCAGTCTGTAACCCTTTGGGATTGGCTGTTTTCACTCAGCACACTTCCCTGCAGATTTGTGCAAGTTGCTACATGAATTGAGAGTCTGAAACAGGTGCAATGGCTCACGCCTGTAATCTCAGTAATTGGGAGGCCCAGGAGGGTGGATCACCTGAGGTCAGGAGTTCAAGACCAGCCTGGCCAACATGGCGAAACCCCGTCTCTACTAAAAATACAAAAATTAGCCAGAAGTGAAGGCATGTGCCTGTAATCCCAGCTACTCGGGAGGCTGAGGCAGGAGAATTGCTTGAACCCGTTGCAGTGAGCCACGATCATGCCACCGCACACCAGCCAGGCGACAGAGCAAGACTCCATCTCAAAAAAAACACAATAAAGAAAAAGAAAATAGTGTGTCACTTGGGCCCAGGAGGTCGAGGCTGCAGTGAGCCGTGATTGTGTCACTGCACTTCAACCTGGGTGACACAGCAAGGCCCGGTCTCTAAAGTTAAAAAAAAAAAAGTCTGAATACGTTTGTAGGCAGAGCCAACAGGATTTGCTGGGGTGGTCAAGCAGCAGTTGGAGATTTGAGCGTGGAGTTCAGGGCTGGAGGCATCCAGCATTGTGTCTCCATGAGGCCGAATGAAGTCACCCGGGAGCAGGAGGCCCAGAGGTCCGAGGTCTGAGTTCACATGGATTAGGCGTCTCCCATGCGGCAGATGCCGTCCTGGGCCAAGGGTGCAGCAGCCAATGGGGCAGACGAGCTCCCTGCGTGGCGAGGGGCTGATCAGCTGCAGCATCGGTGTGGGTATGGACAAGGGAGCAGGCTCAGGATCTTGTTCCCTTATCGTTTCTGTCTTTGCAGCTGTGGAGGGCTCCAGGGCCTTCTCTGTGTGGAGCCCAGTGTGGCCCTGGGGTGGAGGGGCTGGACCAGAGCCTTGCAGCAGCCATGAGTGAAATGAGAAGAGTGTAGTGTTTCTCTGAAGGCGAGATGGCCTCTGTCCAGCACGGATGGTCTGTCTTCTGAGATGTCCTTTGTACATTTAGAATATCAGCTTTGACAGAGGGATGGGGTTGGCAGGTGAGGGGGGTGCAGTTGTTTTGTGTGTCCATGCCAGGGGCAGGTGACCTGCCCACTCCTTGGCTTGGGTGCAGAAAGGCCTGGAATCCTTGGAGCGACTCCTCCAGCTCCCTTTCCCATCTCCTCCCCTCCAGCCCCCTGCCCCAGCCTAGCCACTCATTCCTGCTTCCCTCCCCTTATCTGGCTGCTTCATGTTTGCATCACAGCCACTAGGCTGTTCATTCCTTTCTTCTTCTTCTTCAACTAGGCTGTTCATTCATTTCTTCTTCTTCTTCTTCTTCCTGCTTCTTCTTCTCTCTTCTTTTCCTTCCTCCTCCTTCTCTCTTCTCCCTTCTTCTTCCTCCTCCTTCCTCCTCCTTCCTCCTCCTTCCTTCTTCCTCCTTCCTCCTCCTCCTTCTCCTTTCTCCTCCTTCCTCCTTCTTCCTCGTTCCTCCTTCCTCCTTCTTCCTCCTGCCTCCTCCTTCCTCTCCTTTCTCCTCCTTCCTCCTTCTTCCTCCTTCCTCCTCCTCCTTCTCCTTTCTCCTCGTTCCTCCTTCTTCCTCCTTCCTCCTTCCTCCTTCTTCCTCCTTCCTCCTTCTTCCTTCTTCCTTCTTAGACCTCCAAGGACACCCCCCATGTCGGAGGAAAGGGGGAGATTGAGAAGAGGCTGCCAAGGCTCCCTGGAGGCCTGGAATGGGGGAGAAGGGACACAGGGGACAGTCCAGGCCTTGTCTCTGAAGCAGGTCCTTCAGCTGCACCTGGGCTGTGCTTCTCCATAGGTAGGGGGCACAGCTCTAGGGAAGGAATTTCTCCAGGCTGGCCAGGGGCTTGGAGGAGGCATCTGAGCACCTGTTGGTTCCAGGCTGCCTCTCATTTTGCCCTCAGGGCTTTTTTTTTTTTTTTTTTTTTTTTTTGAGACAGAGTCTCACTCTATCACCCAGGCTGGAGTGCAGTGGTGCAATCTCAGCTCACTACAACCACTACCTCCAGGTTCTTGTGCCTCAGCCTCCCGAGTAGCTAGAATTATAGGTGTGTGCCACCGCTCCAGGCTACTTTTTGTATTTTTAGTAGAGATGGAGTTTGCCATGTTGGCCAGGCTGGTCTTGAACTCCTGAGCTCAAGTGATCCACCTGCCTCAGCCTCCCAAAGTGCTGGGATTATAGGCATGAGCCACTGCGCCTGGCCAGGGCTTGTTTCTTGAATGGATAACAACTGCCTGTATCAGGAACTGGGCTTCTCTGAGTAGTATTTGTGCAGCCTGACAACATGGTAGGTCAGGTTTACTTCCCAAAGCTAACTGGTGCTTTTTTTTTTTTTTTTTTTTTTTTTCGTGAGACGGAGTCTCACTCTGTCGCCCAGGCTGGAATGTAGTGGCGCAGTCTTGGCTCACTGCAACCTCTGCCTCCAGGGTTCCAGCAATTCTCCTGCCTCAGCCTCCCCAGTAACTGAGACTACAGGTGTGAGCCACTATGCCTGGCTATTTTTCATATTTTTAGTAGAGGTGGGATTTCACCATGTTGGCCAGGCTGGTCTTGAACTCCTGACCTCAAGTGATCCACCTGCCTCGGCCTCCTAAAGTGCTGGGATTACAGGCGTGAGCCATCGCACCTGGCCTAGTTGGTGCTATTTTCAATACTTTTTTGTGGAGCCAACCACCTTCCAGGCCGGCCAACAAAACCTTCAAGGATTCTATTGATAATTCAGCATCAAAGTGAGAAATGTATGACTCTGATGTGACAGTGGTTGGTGGTTGGACTACAGCCAGCTGTCGGTATGGGATAAGGGGACTGATCTGGAGGTTGGACACTGACTGCAGGCATCTGGGCCTAAAGCTGCCTCCCTTGGGGAGGTGGATCTCAGTGTGATGGGGGACCCCTGAACCCAGCGAGGCCACTGGGCACAGATGTTGGTTTGTTGCCCTGGGCTACAGAGGACTCTTCCATTTGCTGCTCTGTCCTGCAAGTGGGTCAATCCTAGCTCCAGCCAAATCCATCTGCTCATGTGCCCCCCTCAAATTCTACCACCGTTCCCACCTCCGCCCTTTGTCCCACGGTGTTTTCTCAGCCAGGAGCGCCAGTGCCATGCTGTCCCTTGTTCTGTGCCCAGGGCTCATCCATGGAGCTTCCCTGGAGTCATCCTTTTGACTGATAGCAGAGGACAAAGAACACCATCCTGGAGGCACACAGATCTCAGGTGACAGTTTGAAGTGCCAAGGCAGGGCCCCTTTGTCAAACTTATTAAGAATTTCGGCCGGGCGCGGTGGCTCAAGCCTGTAATCCCAGCACTTTGGGAGGCCGAGACGGGCGGATCACGAGGTCAGGAGATCGAGACCACCCTGGCTAACACAGTGAAACCCCGTCTCTACTAAAAATACAAAAATTAGCCAGGCGTGGTGGCGGGCGCCTGTAGTCCCAGCTACTCTGGAGGCTGAGGCAAGAGAATGGCGTGAACCCGGGAGGTAGAGCTTGCAGTGAGTGGAGATTGGGCCACTGCACTCCAGCCTGGGTGACAGAGCAAGACTCCCTCTCAAAAAAAAAAAAAAAAAAAAAAAAGTACTTCAAGACAGAGATAGCAGAGCGGTAGCCCACGCCTGGGCCCGATAACCTGGGTTTGCACACTCCAGAGGCCGACCCAGTCTGTCGTAGAAGCATCATGCTGGGAGGTGAGTTCCTAAGCCCCATTGAGTCTTGGTTTCCGTGACTATAAAATGGGATCACCATTCATATCCCTGCAGAGGACTGTAGTGTGCAATCATCGAGACAGGGTAAGGGGGAGCTGCTATTGTACTTACTATTGATCATGATTGATTTTTTTTTTTTTTTTTTTTTAAGACAGGAGTCTCGCTCTGTCACCCAGGCTGGAGTGCAGTGGTGCAGTCTTGGCTCACTGCAACCTCCCTTCCCAGGTCCAAGAGATTCTCCTGCCTCAGGCTCCTGCTTAGCTGGGGCTACAGGTGCATGCCACCACACCTGGCTAATTTTTGTTTTTTTGTATTTTTAGTAGAGACAGGGTTTCACCATGTTGGCCAGGCTGATCTCTACCTCCTGACCTCAGGTGATCTGCCCACCTCAGCCTCTCAAAGTGCCATTATTGATACTATTTAACACAACTGTCATCTGTGTTATTCCCCCTGTACTTTGCATCTGCCGCCTTCTGTGTGCTTTATTTATTTTTAAATGACCTTTTGGCCTGGCGCAGTGGCTCATGCCTGTAATCCCAGCACTTTGGGAGGCCGAGGCAAGCAGATCACTTGAGGTCAGGATTTTGAGACCAGCCTAGCCAACATGGTGAAACCCCGTCTCTATTAAAAATACAAAATTAGCCAGGCATGGTGGTGCATGCCTGTAATCCCAGTTACTCCAGAGGCTGAGGCAGCAGAATCGCTTGAACCCTGGAGGCGGAAGTTGTGGTGAGCCAAGGTTGCAGTGAGCCAAGATCATGCCACTGCACTCCAGCCTGGGTGACAGAGCAAGACTCTATCTCAAAATAAATAAATAAATAAAAATATATACTTGTGTGTCCTATACAGTCAGTGGCCATGTGACAGGAGCAAAGCCCAGGTGCCTTGGTGCTCAAGTAGGATGACTCTGGCACAAACCATCAATTGAAGGAGGGAGTCAGGACTCTAGGACAGAGGGATGGGGAGGGGCAGGAGGAAAGAGGGGACTTGGCCCATGGACAGCAGAGTTTGTTGACCAAGTTTGGAGGGACCAGACCCAATCAGGAGCTGGTGCCCCATGGAGCCCTGGGTTTGGAGGGTGCTGTGACACCGACACCCCGACCTGCTGTCCCTGTGCGCGAGCTTGGATTTAGTAGCCAGCAGCTTGGCAAGACTTCTGGGGCCACTCCTCTGCTGGTTTCCATGTTAACACTTTTCCTCCAGCTAAAAGCAGAATTCGTGGGCATCCAGGAACCTTCCAGAGCTGCCCCCTTGGGTCAGCATCACCTTAACAAGATTGCCGCAGCTTGTCCCTGCTGCTGGCTCACCCTGGGCACTGGCTGCCAGCTCTAGCAGCCCCAAACCCTGTGCTTCTGTCACTAGGGTCTCGGCAGCCTCCCATGTCCACCAGCTGCTGTGGTCACTGGGCTGGCAGAGGCTGGGGCCAAGGCTGGGCTGGACTGGGCAGGAGGATTCAGATGGGAAGGGGCCGATGTCCGCACGAGCTCTGCAAGGCTGTCCAGCCCAACCCCAAGGGCAGGATTGGACACGCAGGGGCTGCCTACAGAGAAATGGGAGGGGTTCTGCTCACAGCTGTCAGTGTTCTGGAAGACTCAGGGCTCTGGAGCAGACACAGACATTGCAGGCAGGACAGGCTGAGGTACAGAAAGCCCGGAGCCCGGACACAGCAGGGTGCCCAGGACCTAGGGGACGGGCCCTGGGGGCCGGCGGTAGTGGGGGCTGCCACCAAGAGCTCGGAAGAGCCCAGTTGAGTCTCCCCTCAGCCTTTGACCAGCTGGGACCCTGGGCACATGGCCTAGCCCTGTTGTCTCCAAGCCCGCTTTCTCATCTGTACAGTGGCATCATCACAGGTCCTCACTCATGGCTCTTGAAAGCACTGGAGGAGACAGTAAGGGAGGGACAGCAGCCACAGGCCATGGTGGTGGCCCCAGATCAGCAGTCCCTTACCCGTAGGGCTCAGGGTAAGCAGAGGCCTCTCCACTGGCATACTCTTCAGCCTTATGGAGCCTTGGCCTGGCGTTGTAAGCCGGGAGCCACTGCCAGCTTGGATGCCCACAGGGCTCCACAGGTCCTGCAGGCCAGGCAGGGACAGTGGCAAAGCAGACAGCACGTGTCCTGGTTGATGAGGCAGCTCACTGCACCCTGCGGGAATGCGGGCCCACGGTGGCCAGATAGCTCAGTTTTTCTAGAGAAATAGGCACTCAGTGTTTATTTGAACATCCCAGTTCTTCACTGTTGGCAACGAACTCATTTTTAAATTCGTCTGCAAGCCGGATGCTGACCAAAGGTGACCCATTTGTGCTCTCTGAGTGGACCAGATCAAGCAACCCCTAAGGGTCCTGAGGTTGGAGGGCAGATGCTGAAGGGACATCCTGGTTCCTGACTGAGAGCTCACCCCCAGCTCCACACAGCTCCGGGGGTGCCTGTGTGCTGGGACAGTGCAGATGCTGGAGCTGGGCAGGCCTGGGGTCGAACCCCAGCTCTGCCAATTCCCGGCTGAGTGGGTATGGCCAAGTGACTCGCTGAGCCTCAGTTTCCCCTTTTGCAAAGTGGGATGGAGGATCCCTGCCTCTCCCAGCCGCTGTGAGGATAAATGCTCTGTGACCCTGTAGGTCCCATCGTGGGCTGGGCACTCTGTAAATGCTCCATTCTTGGTCACTGAGGTTGAATTAACAGAGGCTGGGGCTTGGTTTATGGAGTGAGACTGATCTGTTTCTTCTGTTGGCTTTAAAAAAAAATTATAGAATTAGAGCGAAGTTGCTGTAATAGTACAGAGACTGTCTCTGTACCCCTCGGCCAGCTGTTTCTGTTGTTAACATTTTACTGTGTGCGTTGTTACAGCTAAGGACCAACACTGACACATTATGAACACAGTTGCTTCGGTTTCCCTAAAGCCTTTTTCTGTTCCAGGATCCAATACTACATTCAGTCATCATGTCTCCCCAGCCTGCTCTCCTCTGACAGTTTCTCAGACTTTCTTGTTTTGGTTTGGTTTGGTTTGATGTTTTTGGTTTTGGGTTTTTGTTGTTGTTGTTATGTTGGAGAGAGGGTCTCGTTCTGTTGCCCAGGCTAGAGTGCAGGCAAGATAATGGCTCACTGTAGCCTTGACCTCCAGAGCTCAGGTGATCCTCCCACCTCAGCCTCTCAAGTACCTAGGACTGCAGGTGCATGCCACTATGCCCAGCTAATTTTTTGGGTTTTGTTTGTAGAGATGAGGTCTCCCTATGTAGGCCAGGCTGGCCTTGAAATCCTGTGCTCAAGGGATCCTCCTGCCTTGGCCTGCCTCCCAAGGTGCTGGGATTGGCCAGGCATGGTGGCTCACTCCTGTAATCCCAGCACTTTGGGAGGCCAAGGTGGGCAGATCACTTGAGGTCAGGTGTTCAAGACCAGCCTGGCCAACATGGTGAAACCCTGTCTCTACTAAAAATACAAAAATTAGCCAGGTGTGGTGGCGCGCACCTGTAATCTCAGCTACTGGGGAAACTGAGGTATGAGAATCGCTTAAACCCGGGAGGCAGAGTTTGCAGTGAGCCAAGATCATGCCACTGCAGTCCAGCCTGGGTGACAGAGAGAAACTCCATCTCAAAACAAAACAAAACAAAAAAACCCACACAAAGTGCTGGGATTACAGGCATGAGCCACCACGCCCAGCCTCAGACTTTCCTTGTTTTTGATGACCTTGACAGTTTTGAGAATATCGGGTAGGTATTTTGAACAATACCCTTTAATTAGGGCCTATCTGATGTTTTTCTCATGCTTAGATCAGGGCTGTGGGTTTGGGGGAGGAAGACCACAGAGGTAAGGCGCCCTTCTCATCACATCATAGCAGGGATACCTCAGCATGGCTCAGCACTGATGCTGCTGGATGTGGGTCACCTGACCCAAGTGATGTTTGCCAGGTTTCTCCACTGTGCAGTTGCTTTCCCCCCTTTCCATACCCTGCTCTTTGGAGTGCAGCCCTACTCAAGGGAGGAGGGGCAGACGCAGGCAATTTGGAATTGTTTTGGAATGATTTTGAGATTTGCTTCTCCTCCTCATCTGCTTGCTTTTGCATCTAGCAGGTGTCGCTTCTTGGGTGATCCTTTCTTTCTTTTTTTGAGTCAGAGTCTTGCTCTATTGCCCAGCCTGGAGTGCAGTGGCACAATCACGGCTCACTGCAGCCTCGACCTCCAGGGCTCAAGTGATGCTGTCACCTCAGCCTCCTGAGTAGCTGGGACTACAGGTATGTGCCACCCCGACCAGCTAATGTTTTTGTTTTTGTAGAGGTGGGGGGTCTCGCTATGTTGCCTAGGCTGGCCTTGAACTCTTGGACTCAAGAGATCCTCCCACCTTGGCCTCCCAAAGGCCAGGATTGCAGGCTGCCATGCTCAGCCTGATCCTTTGATTTCATTATCTGAACAACCCGGGCTTGAGTCCTGGCTCAGTGCATTTACACTCTGTGTGACCTGGGTGGCTTGCTATGAACAGAGGGATCATGAGAACAAGAGGATGTGTACATCAGGCTGCACGTGGTGCTTTGAGCAAATAGGTTGGTGTTTTTTCCTACTTGTGACAAGAGGTACTGAGGTGGCCCATTGAGCTGACAGGGTGTCTCAAGGAAGTAGTCAGGGACCCAGGCTTCTCCTGGCTGCTGTTCTGCCATCCTTAGCATGTGGCTTTTGTCTTCCTGGTCTCAAGGTAGCTGCAGCACCTCCAGCCTCACTGCCGTGCTCCAGGCAGGATTCAGTGAAGTTGACGGCGTTATCCCTGTTTCGTAGAGGAAGAAAGTGAGGCTGAGGAGGATGAGAAACCCTGCCTTAAAGTGTGCTGTGAGGTTAGAAGTAGTGTCACCTGGCGTGTAGTAGGCATGGTTGTTTTCACAGTCGGATGGGCCTCTCTCAAGTTCCCTGGCACTGGGGGTGCCCAGTGCCCTGGGGGATGAAGGTGGGCCTCTTACAGCAGGCACCTGAGCTCCTCCACTTGGCTGGCCTGAGGCTTCAGGCTCCCAGGGGCTGGCCCAGGTTCTGGGGGGGCTGTGGGAGTTTGGGGCAGACCCTGGACAACCTTGGATCCCAGCCTGCGAGTACAGGTGCAGTGTGTCCGCCCCTCCTTCTGGGGTGGAGGATGCTGGGCCCAGCAGCCATGTTGACCTATGCCTCTTGCCTGTTCTGGGCGAGTCAGCACTGGCTGGGGCTGCAGTGGTCACCCAAGAACAACCAACCACATAAAAGTCAGGCCCGAGGACGGTCACCGAGGCAGGCCTGGCCCTGCAACTGGGTAGCCATGTCTGATGACCTGGCTTGGTAGGGAGGTATAGGCAAGGGTTTGTCATTCCTGTTCTATTTGGGAGGACAGATTTAATTCAGAAGCAAACTATGGTTTGGGGATCAAATCTGGCCTGCCACTGCTTTTTTTTTTTTTTTTTTTTTTTTTTTTTTTGAGATGGAGCCTCGCTCTGTTGCCCAGGCTGGAGTGCAGTGGCGCGATCTCAGCTCACTGTAACTTCCGCCTTCTGCTATAAGTGATTCTCTTGCCTCAGCCTCCCAAGTAGCTGGGATTACAGGCACCTGCCACCACACCCAGCTTTTTGTATTTTTAGTAGAGATGGGGTTTCATCATTTTGGCCAGGCTGGTCTCGAACTCCTGACCTCAGATGATCTGCCCACCTTGGCTTCCCAAAGTGCTGGGATTATAGGCGTGAGCCACCACACCCAGCCTGCCATTGCTTTTGTAAATAAAGTTTTATTGGCACACAGCCATGCCTTCTGTTTACATATTGTCTCTGGCTGCATTTATACTACCTGGGCAGAGTTGAGTGGTTGTGACCGAGACTGTGGTTGGCAAAGCGTAAAATATTTACTGTCTAGCTCTTTACAGAAAACATTTGCTGACCCTGACCTGAAAACCATGCAGGGTCAGGGATGTGCGATTAGGGCTTCCCAAGAGGGAGATGCGGGTGGGCCAGGACTGGCGAGGGGCTGTGGAGGGTTTGTAGAAACAGAGCAGCACAGGGCAAACGGAGGCCCGGAGGTGGTGGGCGTGGCTTTAGAGCAGAGCTTGTTCTGACTGGGGGGCTTCAGAAGTGAGGCTGTGAACCCAGCCGGGGCCTGAGGCTTCATCCTATCACATGCTGTGACAAACGTTTGAGGTCTTTGTGCGAAAAGGAGCTGCTGGGTGGTACGGATTGCTGGGGCCAACTCTGAGACTTCGGCCAGACGCAGCAGGTCACAGGAACTGTGGGGATCTCAGGGGCTGGGGCTCCTCAGCTCAGCCACTTTCAGCCACGAGGGACTGTGGGCCCGGAGCCGCCTGACGGTCTGATTTTCCAAGAGAAACCGGCAGTCTGCTTTTCACGGGAAATCTGATTTTTATATGTTTGAAGTTAATTCCATTTTTACAAAATCACGAAGCAGATCCAGCACACATGCATTTGGCCTGTGCACTGCAGGTTTGGGAACTCAGGTGTGCAGGGTGGACGCAGGGACCTGCGGGGGTGTGGGAAGACTCAGAAAGCAGCCAGGCCCTGCGCCCCAGCACTCCCTCTGGCAGAGGCGGGCCTTGGTCTGGGGTAGGCTGGGGAGGAGCTCACAGCCGAGTCAGGTTTCTGTGTCTTGACCTATCCTATCCCAGAGCAGAGAACATTCCTGCCTGCGGCACGGGAGGAGGGGGTGGGGAGCCAGATTCCAAAGGGTTGGACATACCCCGTGGACCCCAGCGGGGACTCATTCCCAGCCGGAGGGCGAGGGGCGGGAGGTGGAGAGCTCTGAAGTCCCCTCGGAGATTTTCAAGGGTGAAAACCCTAGGGTTTGAATTTGCTGCTCCATCAAGGAGCCCTGTAGCATGATGGGCAAGGGCTGGTCTTGGAGCTGGACAGGCCCAAGTGGACCCCAGCTCCACTGCTGTCTCCCTCCTCGGACCTCTGAGACACAGCGACTCCTCCCTTGCAGGCTGCCATGAGAATCTAAGAGAGAATGGGTGTGAAAGTAGTTTCCGTGGCATGCGGGTGTGCCAGTGAGGGGGTCTGCCTCCGGGGCGTGGTCCTGTCCATCTGCCAGGGGCGTCTGCAGCCTGACAGCCCTGCAGGCATCTGGTTGTTTTCAGCCTCACACACCAGCCCTCACCTGCTGATTCAGGCGGCTGGTTTCAAAGCACTTGCTGCCACCCCGGGGGGTTTATTATTTATTTCAGGCAGGACTCTTAGTTACAAGCAACCCTGGTCAGCGTGGCTTAAAGGAACAAGATAATTTTGAGGCTCATGAACAGGAAAAGCCCCAGGGTAATTCCAGTCTTCAGCAAAATAGGGTTCACGTGCTCAAAGTGATATTGGCAGGACTCTGTCTTGCCCTGTCTTCCAACTCTGCATCCCTCTGCGCGGGCTTCATTCTCAGGCGGGCCCCTGGTGGGGTAGCAGGAGTGGCCCGTCACCTGAACTCCCAGGAACCTCTGGGGAGAGCATCCCTGTCCCAGTAGCAAGAATTGCAGTGGCCCTGTCACATGCTCACTCCTGGACTCACCTCCGTGGGTGGAGGGTGAGCTGCTCACATGGGCTGGGACTGCTCTTAGCCCCAACCTGAGCTGTGGAGGGGGTGGGGATCTGCTTAGATGGGGAGTTGGGCACGAGGGGATCCCTTGGAAAAATCAAGATGCAGCCGGGCGTGGTGGCTCACCCCTGTAATCCCAACACTTTGGGAGGCCGAGGCAGACAGATCACCTGAGGTCAGGAGTTCAAGACCAGCCTGGCCAACATGGTGAAACCCCGTCTCTACAAAAATACAAAAAAATAAGCCGGATGTGGTGGTGGGTGCCTTTAGTAATCCCAGCTACTCGGGAGGCTGAGGCAGGAGACTCGCTTGAACCCGGGAGGCGGAGGCTTCAGTGAGCCGAGATTGCGCCATTGCATTCCCGCCTGAGTAACAGAGTGAGGCTCTGTCTCAAAAATAAAATAAAATAAAGATGCTAGCACCCCAAGGGGAAGTGGACAGACAGGCTGATACAGCGCCCACCCATGCCCACCGTTCTCCAAGACTGTGTTTTGGTCTGAAGAGGAAACACCTGAGCTTCCTGGCTCATGCCCCTCTGCCCCTGCCTGGCTCATGCCCCTCTGTCCCTGCCTGGCTCATGCCCCTCTGCCCCTTGCCTGGCTCATGCCCCTCTGCCCCTTGCCTGGCTCATGCCCCTCTGCCCCTGCCTGGCTGACTTGAGCCCCGTTCTCCAAAGAGCTGTGGTTACTCACCCACGTGTCTCCAGCATGTCCTCCCAGGTGTGAGGCTTGGGCCTGAGTGGATGTGGAGCGGCACCAGCCTCTGCAGCCTTTTGTCTGGTCTTCCAGAGTAGTGGCCCTCCTGAAAAGGGAAAGCATGCTTGTTCTCCGTGGAGCCCCTGGGGGCTCCTAGTGATTGACTTCCTTCCTGAGTGCACAGGAAGCAGCTGTTCAGTAATCCATTGTGACGTTTGGCCAGACACCGACAGAGCTTGTCTCCCTGCGACCCCCTTGTCCAAATTCAGGGAGGACCTTTCCCCTCTGTCACCAGGAGGGATGTGATTGTTGGGAGTTCCTTGCATTAGTTCTCTCCAGGCCTGAAGATACGATCACATCTAGAGCTGCCAGCAGCCTCTCACCACTCCTTCTCTTTGGCTTCTTCATAAGGATATTGATTTTTCCTCCATTTTTAGAATCCATCTCCTTGAGGGAGGAGACAGAAACTCCATCCTTCTTCATAGAACCATTTCAAAAAGGAACAGGGATTTGGGATGAGGCCCAGCTGGCCTAGGAGAGGCCGCCTGGCTGGGCTGGACACTGGCTCTGGCCTGGCCTGGTCACTGACCCTTGCCTGGGTCCTCAGGACCAGGAGAAGAAGGGCCGTTTCTTTTCAGATCACAGAACACTCGTTGGCTCCTAGTCATGTGTCAGGATGAGAGGGGCAGGCTTTGAACTCCCATGATTCACTTGAATGTTGCATTTTCTTTTTTTTTTTTTTTTTTTGAGACAGAGTCTGGCTCTGTCGCCCAGGCTGGAGTGCAGTGGCCGGATCTCAGCTCACTGCAAGCTCCGCCTCCCGGGTTTGCGCCATTCTCCTGCCTCAGCCTCCCGAGTAGCTGGGACTACAGGCGCCCACCACCTCGCCCGGCTATTTTTTTGTATTTTTTAGTAGAGACGGGGTTTCACCGTGTTAGCCAGGATGGTCTCGATCTCCTGACCTCGTGATCCGCCCGTCTCGGCCTCCCAAAGTGCTGGGATTACAGGCTTGAGCCACCGCGCCCGGCCGAATGTTGCATTTTCTAGATACTATGACAGCCAGTTCTCAGGCCATCATTAAAAAGAAAGAGGGTGAAATCCCACACCTGTGGGTACCCACCAGCCGCAGCCCTCTGGCTGGAGATGTATCTTGTGGCTCAGCTCCTGTTTGTGTTCTGATTGCAGTGCCATCAGGGGGACGTGTGTCCATTGACCCACAGAGGCAGGGATAGCTTGGGAACGTGCTAGGAGAAGAGGGGCAGGTGGGAATAGGCCTCATCTTCCGAGTCATCCCCGAGCAGGCTGAGCCAAGAGTGGCTGACTGAGCATTGGCTGGGCAGAACATTCCATTTGCCGTGTGTGAGGTTCACCCTTGGCCAAGTTGCGTCACTTGTCCTGGTTTTCCAGATGTGGAGGTGGTGACGCAGGCTGGGATGAGGTCCCTAGACGTCAGAGCGTGTTGCACCTTATGTAAGATCCTTTGATGGCTCCCTTCTGTAACAGGCTTGGTGTGGTATGGTGGGAAGCCAAGGCCCTGGAGCCCAGACGTGATTACCTAGCCACTCTCACTTTCGGGGGACACATGCAACAGCCTCCTCGTGGCTCCACTCTCGCCCCTAGAGTGTATTCTCTCCCTGCTGTTCCTGAAGCGCAGACCTCATCACACACACAGCCTCCCGCTTGGGAGCTTTAAAGGCCCCCAGTGCTCCTGGGATCAAGGTTATAGCTTGGCTTGCAAGAGTGAGCGCAGGTGGCCCCGGCCCGTTGTCTGGCTTCCTCCCTGTCTACGCGCTGATCCCCACAGTCCTACACCCCAGCCACTCAGCGCAGGCTGTTCCCTTGGCTTGGAACACCGGCCCTTGGCACTGCTATACCCCACTTCTCCTGACTCCTGGCCAGCTGCTGCTGAGGCTGTGAAGGTTCTAGACAGCTCAGCCCCCAAAATTCTCCCAACCCTCTAGGATGAGCTGAGGCCCCATCTGGGTTCCCCAGGCCTTTGTGTCCATCCTGCCATTAGCCCACATCATAGGGTAGCATTGTTTCTCCTGGTTCATCTGTGTCCCCACTAAGTGAGTGCCATGCCCCATGAAGGCTGGGATGGTTGTCTTGTTCATGGCTGTCTCCTCAGCGCACAGGACAGGGCTGGCCTGGTGCCCTGTAAGTCAGTTGCTGGTGGACAGATGCTTGGAGGATGTGTGACTTGGGGCAGGGCACCTCCTGAGCCTTGATCTCCCCCTCTGCACTGGGGTCGTGGTGTCAAGTGCAGAGGGAGGGGAGGGAAGGGAAGCAGGGAGCACGGGAAGGGGTCTGCAAAGGTGTCTGGCAGTTGGGGAGCTGTCATTGGCCACAGTCTGGAGCCCATATCCCTGCACTGACACCCAGCTTTCAGCTGTAGCCAGAACTGGGTCTCAGCCAGAGTGGGCAGAGGTAGCCAGGAGATGAGACAGTGCAGAGAGCTGGGGGACAGGGTCGGGGGTGGTGAGAAGGTCCCCTCCCTCTGTCCCCCTTGGCCCTGCATCCTTGCTCATCTCCACCAGCTCCAACCAGGAACAGCGGCCCAGGAGCCCTCTCCTTCCTCTGGTACAGGCCACGGTCCTTGCAGCCTGGATTCTGCACGAGAATCACCTGGGAGCTGTGAAATGTCCCACCCCCAGGCCATGCCCCAGACTAGTGACATCCGACTCCCTGGTGTGGGCCCTGGGCATCAGTATTTCATAAAACTCCCAGGAGATTCCAGCGCATGGCCAAGTTTGAGAGCCGTCATTCCGGGTGGTTGTTGGTAACCTGGTTTTTCCTGGAGATGCTTGGCAGCCTGCAGGAGCCCGCCAGCCAGCGCGCAGTGAGCGGCTCAATGGGAAATCTCCCCTTCCCCGCCTCCCTCCACAAAAATCCTCACCAGAAATGAGGAAGCACTTCTTAAAATGGTTTTGTTTTTTGAAAGAGTAGCACATGCATATGGCAGGAACTCCAGGCAGCACAGATGGGTACACAGTGGAAGAAAAATCAGTCCTGGCCAGGCGCGGTGGCTCACACCTGTCATCCTAGCACTTTGGGAGGCTGAGGCGGGCGAGTCACTGGAGGCCCGGCATTTGAGACTAGCCTGGCCAACATGGCGAAACCTCATCTCTACTAAAAAAAAAAAAAAAAAAAAAAAAAGCCGGGCGGGGGGGGGCACGCCAAAAATCCCACCAAACTTGGGAGACTGAGGCAGGAGAATCGCTTGACCCCAGGAGGGCGAAGGTGGCAGGGGGCAAAAAGGGCCCCCCTTTACCCCGGGTGGGGGACACAGCAAGACTCTGTCTCAAAAAAAAAAAAAAAATCATGTCACCAACCACAGCCACTGTACCCAGGCTCTGGGATCGCCCTGCAGAGCTGTCACGTGTCGGTACAGGTCCCTTTGTCACATGTCTGCCCTTCTCACCTTGCTTTCTTAGTCCTTCTCTGCCAGAACATATTGATCTGCCTGGCTCTTTTTTTTTTTCCCCCCCCCCCGAGACATTGTCTCACTCTGTTGCCCAGGTGGAGTGCAGTGGCACAATCTCGGCTCACTGCAACCTCCGTCTCCCGGGTTCAAGTGATTCTCCTGCCTCTGCCTCCCAAGTAGCTGGGATTACAAGTGTGCGCTACCACGCCTGGCTAATTTCTGTATTTTTAGTAGAGACAGGCTTTGACTATGTTGGCCAGGCTGGCCTCAAACTCCTGACCTCAAGTGATCCGCCCACCTTGGCCCCCGCAAAGTGCTGGGATTACAGTCATAAACCACTGCGCCTGGGCTGCCTGGCTCTTCTTGATGCCTACAGGGTATTCCGTTATGGAGAGGGCATGACATGGATGTCTTGGTCCCTTTGGGTGGCCAGCTTTGGCTGTCACAGGCAGTGCTGTTAGAGGAGCTCACAGTCTTTGGTCATATGTGTGAGTCTTGCGGGATGAACTTGTAGACGGGGAATTCCTGGGTCATGGAACAAGTGGATCCAAATTGCCGATAGAGCACCATTTCTTGTCATTCCAGAAGTCGCCTGCACCAGTACCCGTGACGTATGAGCTGCCCACACTGTACAGGACGGAGGACTATTTTCCTGCGAACGCCAGGGAGGCACAGCACCACCCCCGCACCTGCCCTCGGCCTCTGTGAGCTTTGTGGTCTTCCCATCAGGAGTGCTGGAAAAGTGACATTGTGTACATGCTGCAGCTTGGGGGGTTTTTTCTTTGTATTGCTGTTTATTTTATATTTTAAAGACATTTTTTAAAATGTCGAGATGGGCTCTCACTATGTTATCCAGGCTGATCTCAAACTCCTGGGCTCAAGTGATCCACCCGCCTTGGCCTTTCAACGTGGTGGGATCACGGGCAGCAGCCTCCGCGCCCAGGCTGCTGCCATTTTCAGATTTCCTCCCTGCCTCATGTGAGACTACAGGGTTTGGAGAAGCAGTTGGAACCCACGTGTGGTGCCTCCCACGTTGGCCTGCCTGGGGTTCTACAGGGGTTGAGGGGCCAGGCCTGGCCGGGGCTGATGGACAGTGGGGACTTTCCTTCTCTCCATGATGGCTTTGCAGCGGCTCCATGGTCCTCTCTGTGATGGGGTTTTGCACGGGGTGCGCTCTGCCACTGTGGTGGGTGGATGGGTGGATGGGTGCTGGTTGTGTTGCCTCTAGACCTCGGTGCCCACAGCCTTGAGGATCCTTCCAATAAAGGTGTCGAGAGCTCAGTCCTGGTCTGGTGTGAGAATGATGGGGAGTGATAGTTTCCTTTTCACCTGGGCAGTGTTTTCCAGAAGGTTCCTCCTGTGTGTCACCTGTGAGAGCCTGATCCTGGGCATCTGTTTATGAGGCTCTAGCTGAGGGGAGGGGATAGTCCCGGCCTTTGGATTCCCAGCAAGAATGCAGAGGTCATTAGGACCCCCAGGGTCTTCAAAGGCTTGTTTACCCGCATTTCTTCCCATGCAGATGAGTTTCCTGCAATTGTCCTAACACTCCAGATTTCTCACGGTGACTTCAACCTGTAATGGGTATTTCTGGAATTCCTCGAAGAGCCAAGAACACACACATACATACAGCCAAGTCCGCTATGCACATACAGGACTGAACTGTAGACCTGCATTAGAATTTCAAGATAATCTGCGTGACCAAGGTGACTCATGCCTGTAATCCCAGCACCTTGGGAGGCTAAGGCATGAGGGTCGCTTATGCACAGGGGGTCAAGACTGCAGTGAGTCGTGATTATTCTACTGCACCCTAGCATGTGCAACAGAGCAAGACCTTGTCCCCCACCCCCCAAAAAAGTTTTTCAAGGAAGCCTAAAATGTTGAATCTGGCAAGAGAGAGTAGAGGCCAGGTGCAGCGGCTCATGCCTGGGATCCCAGCACTTTGGGAGGCTGAGGTGGGTGGATCGCTTAAGCCCAGGAGTTTGAGACCAGCCCGGGCAACATAGACCATGTCTCTACCAAAAATACAAAAATTAGTTGGGTGTGTTGGTGCACATCTGTGGTCCCAGCCACTTGGGAGGCTGAGGCAGGAGGATTGCTTGAGCCTGGGAGGTTGAGGCTGCAGTGAGCCATGATTGTGCCACTACACTCTAGCCTGGATAACCAAGTGAGACCTTGGCTAAATTTTTTTTTTTTTAAATTAAAAACAGAAAAGCAGGGAAATAGTTTAGGACAATTTTTGGAATTAAAAGATATAGGTAGACCCCTTGTTTCTGGAAAAGTCGGCATTTTTCTTTCTTTTCTTTTTTTTTTTTTTTTTGAGATGGAGTCTCACTCTGTCACTCAGGCTGTAGTGCAGTGGCACGATCTCAGCTCACTGCAACCTCCGCCTCCCTAGTTCAAGCTATTTTCCTGCCTCAGCCTCCCAGGGAGCTGGGATTACAGGAGCCCACCACCACGCCCAGCTAATTTTTGTATTTTTAGTAGAGACGGGGTTTCACCATGTTGGCCAGGCTAGTCTCGAACTCCTGACCTCAGGTGATCCTCCTACTTTGACCTCCCAAGGTGCTGGGATTACAGGTGTGAGCCATCGTGCCCGGCCAGCAATTTTTTATTGAGGTAACTTTTGCAATTTTTTTTTTTTTTTTTTTAATGAGACTCCTGTCACCCAGGCTGGAGTACAGTGGTGTGATCACGGCTCCCTGAAACCTCAAACTCCTGGGCTCAAGTGATCCTCCTTCCTCAGCCTTCCAAGTAGCTGGGACCACAGACGTGCACCACCATGCCTGGCAACTTTTCACGTTTGTTTTATTTTTTGTAGAGACAGGGTCTCCCTATATTGTTCCAGCTGGTCTTGAACTTCTGGGCTCAGGGGACCCTCCCGTTTTGGCCTCCCAAAATGTTGTGTTGGCAGAAACTTTTATTGAAGTATAATTTACTTTACAGAAAGGGGTGCCTAAGTGGTTCACTAAATTTTTCACAAACTGAATGCATCTATTTAAGCCTCACCAGACTGAGAAACCAACCAACCAACATTATCAGCACTGAGTAGCCCCCTAATGCCCCCTTCTGGTCCATGCCCATGCCCACCCCCACCCCAGGCTGACAGCATACTGACATCTAACTGTATGGGCTGGAGTTTCTAGTTTCTGTGCGCTGTATAGAGAGGACACATGGGATGTGTACCTATGTTGTGTCATCTCTTGTCTCTGGAGTCATTGGCTTGATGTTACCTTGGGAGGTGTCCCTGTTGCTGTGTCACTGTAGATCATTCATTCTCATGCCTGTGTTGTATTGGCTGGGACTGTTTTTATCGAAGGGAGCTTGGACACTCTGCATGCCCCAGTGTGCTCAGGGAGAGCATGCATTGGATGGAAAGTTGGCCGGGTGCGGTGGCTCATGCCTGTAATCCCAGCACTTTGGGAGGCCGAGGTGGGCAGATCACTTCAGGTCAGGAATTCGAGACCAGCCTGGCCAACATAGTGAAACCTCATCTCTACTAAAAACACAACAATTAGCCAGGTGCTGTGGTGTACCCCTGTAGTCCCAGCTACTCGGGAGGCTGAGGCATGAGAATCGCTTGAACCTGGGAGGTGGAGGTTGCAGCAAACCTAGGTTGTGCCACTTCACTCCAGCCTGGGCAATGGAGCGAGACCCTCTCTCAAAAAAAAAAAAAGAAAAAGGAGGAAGCTAATGTTAAGTTTTTAGACAAGCGGTTGAGGACACTCATTTCCAGAAGGATGAGTATCTGCTGAGTGTTGGGCACTCCCAGGCTTCTTTCTCCTCCCCGCGCCTGAAACAGGGGCCGGGGAGAGTTGGAAGGAAATCCCATGTGATTAAGCCATAGCAACGTTGAGTGTCCTAAAGCAGAGAGCTAGGAGCATGGCCCTGAGGTTAGCCTGCCTGGCGGCACTGTCCACTCCCATGCCTCTTAGCTGTGTGGGCCGGGCTTTTCACTTGCTCTGAGTCCAGCCGCCCCTGCGGTAAGACATGAGGATGGCTCTGGCCTGATAGGTTGTGGTGAGGGTGACACGAGGTGAGCTGTGTGCGTGCTGGGCACACTGGTGAGGGGCTCTCAGTAATGGGAGGCTGCTGTTGCAGGGCCCCGGCTGCGATGGGGAAAGGGTTGTTTGTGCTGCATTTCTCAGTTGACCAGCGGCATCCGAGGGCCTGAACAGTGAGTGACTCAGGAACTGCCCTTACGTGTCAGAGTTAGAAGTCATGGGAGAGTAGAGGCTGCTCTCTCTGTCCTGTTAGGAGGGGTGAGGTTGCACAGGGAAATCTGTGGGGAAAAGGTGACAAATGCACTGGAAGTAGCCATTCCAAAGTTCCTAGGATTTGCATTGCCAAACAATGAGCTTTAAGGGACACTTGGAGACACCTGGGAAGGAAGGCCGGGACACTGCGCCTTGCCACGAACCCCCAACCTCAGTCCTCTGAGCGGCTGCACTGTCCTTGTGCCAGGTGACTTCGTGTGCATCCTCATTAAAGCAAAGTGCCTGACGTTTCCATTGTCCAGTCAATGATGTCCTCAGTTGCTGACTATTGATGGCCTCTAACCCCTTGGTAAAGGTAACTGCAGCCTAGGAAAGGGTGATCTGATCTTTTTTTTCTTTTTGAAACAGAGATGGGGTCTTGCTATATTGTCCAGGCTGGTCTCAACCTCCTGGGCTCAAGTGATCCTCCTACCTTGGCCACCCAGAGTATTGGGATTACAGTCGCGAGCCACCAAGGCCTGCCAGTCTTTTTCTTTTGTGGTCGATGTTGGACAGGGACACCAGTAGAAAGGTCACTACAGATTTTTTCCCAAGAGCAAGGCTCTTCGGTCAACCCCCTTTCCCACTTTGCCAGCGGATGTGAACTTCGTGCTCATCAAAGCAAGAGGTTTCAAGACAGCAGCCCATGGGGTTGTATCTGATTGGCAGAAATGTGTGGTTTGCCCTGAATTGTTCTAAGATGTTTTCATGTTGTGACAATTGGGTGACCTGAAAAAATAGAACTCCATACCTCACTCAGCACACCTGGAACAATTCCAAAATTGCAAATCAATTAGAAGTTTGATGTATAAAATGAATCTATTGGCCGGGTGCAGTGGCTCACACACGAATCCTACCACTTTGGGAGGCCAAGGTGGGTGGATCGGTTGAGCTCAGGAGTTCAAGACCAGCATGGGCAACATAGCAAAACCCCTTCTCTGTAAAAAATACAAAAATTAGCCAGGCATGGTGGTTCTTGCCTGTAGACCCAGCTACTTGGTGGGAGGCAGGAAGATTGCTCAAGCCAGGGAAGTTGAGGCTGCAGTGAGCTGAGATTGTGCAGCCACTGCACTCCAGCCTGAGTGACAAAGTGTTACCCTGTCTTAAAAAGTAAAATAAAACGAATCTATTGAAGAAATAGGTAAACACATTGGAGAAGTGTACAAAATCGAGAAGCCATAAAAGAGGTCAATTTGATTTTGTGTGTGTATATATATATATATAAATTTTAAACCTCTGCATGGCAAAACCAACAGAAAACGCAACCGAAAGATCCCAAAACAACAAAATCCTAGGCAAATTCAAAAGATAGATGACAAATTGGGAAAATATATTTGCATCTCATGCTACAAAGGGATAATCTCCATAATAAATGTCACCTACAAAAAAGGGAAACAGTGGCAAAACAGGCAAAGGCTATAAACAGGAGTTTCACGGAAAATGCAAAACATGGAAAGATACTCAGCCTTGATGTATGCCAGTAAGTATGGAAAAATACCCTGAGATTTTCCACATTTCAGGCTGGCAAGGATTAAAATTTTTGATGAGACTATTGATTCTGTTTTGTTTTGTTTTTGTTTTTTTGAGACAATGTCTGCTCTGTTGCCCAGGCTGGAGTGCAGTGGTATGATCTCGGCTCACTGCAACCTCTGCCTCCTGGGCTCAAGCGATCCTCCCAACTCAGGCACCCAAGTAGCTGGGATTAAAGGTGTGTACCACCATGCCCAGCTAATTTTTGTGTTTTTAGTAAGATGGGGTTTTGCCATGTTGGCCAGGCTGGTCTCAAACTCCTGGCCTCAAGTGATCCACCTGCCTCAGCCTCCTTAAGTGCTGGGATTACAGGCATGAGCCACTGTGCCTGGTCTTGTTGGTGACATTTTGAAGAAACATATTCTTGTACATTGATGGTGGGACACCATTCTCATGGGGGGCAATTGGCATGCCTATCAAAATTAGAAATGGTTCTAGTTACTCAGTAGGCTGAGGCAGGAGGATCGCTTGAGCCCAGGAGGTTGAGGCTGCAGTGAGCTGTGATCATGCCACTGCACTCCAGCCTGAATGACAAAGCAAAACCCCATCTCTTTAAAAGAAAAAGGGGGTGGGGAGGGGGAATGTCCTCAGACCCAGTAATTCCACCCCTAGGAATCCAGTTTACACACACAAGAAATAAAAGATAAATGTACAAGGTTAGTCACTGCACAGTGAGATAGCAAAAGATTAGAAAGAACCCAAGTGTTTATTGATCTGGGGTTTATTCCTTTATAGCCCAACTATATGATGGAACACTATAATGTTGTAAAAATGGATTAAGAGTTCTTTATGAATTGGTATGGAAACATTGCCAAGATATGAAAGCCAAATGCAGAAAAATGTACGTGGCATGCTATTATCTATGTGAAAAAGGCATTACCATTCTCTGGAAGGATAAATACAGATTTGAGAATGGTGGATATCTGGGGTGAGAGGTATCCTTTTCACTGTACTTTAAAAATTTTGATATTTTGGTGTTTGCCTATTCAAAAAATGGTTAAAATCAGTTGCCACCAATTAAAAATTAGGAGAATGCATATAAATAACTGAATTTCCTGTTTGCTTGTTGCCTTAAGAATGTGAGTGCACTGTTTTTAGTGCTAGATATTCTAATTTAAAACAATGAGCTAAATAAAGTCAAGTTGCTTTGGGGGGTCCTGCTCTCCAGGCTTTTCTTATACCCAAATTATTTCACTAATTTATTTCACCTGCCTAGCCCCTGTGGGCATTTGCATTTGAGATCCATAAAAGCAGAGACTCAGACAAGGGGAAATTTATTCCAAGGATATGGAGTGTGTGAAGAAATGCATCTTGGTCTCAGCTTCATGTGGTAGAGGATGGCAGCTGGATGGTCACTGCAGTTCAAGCAATTGGCAGTCTAGCTAGCACCTCTGTACCCCAATTCCAAACTCCCTGAGGATGAGGCATGGGGTCCCACTAGAGAAGTGTGTGCTGTCCAGGGCTCTCCTTTGGGAGGTGACTGATACCAGGACAGACATTGTAAGAAAGCTACCCCAATATTCCTCATGAATACAAATGCAAAATCAAGAAAATATCAGGAAACAGATTCCAGCAACATATAAAAAAGGATTATATGCCATAACCAAGCAAGATTTCTTCTGGGAATGCAAGGTTGGTTTAACATCTGAAAATCAGTGTACCACACCGTATTAATAAAGGACAAAAACCACACGATCATCTCAACGGATGCAGAAAATAAGCATTTGACAAAATCCAACACCTACTCATGATAAAAACTCTCCTTCTTGGGGTAAAAAGGGGAGTTCTTGAGAAGGTTAGAAGCTACCCCACAATGTCTGCATACAGGGTTTACTAACTCCCTGGAGATGTTTAGTTGACCCAGGCAGCTACAGGTGTCCAGGAATCTTCCTCTCCATCTTAAAGCAAAATCCCACTAAATCCCACTTTGCATTATGGTCAAGAGTGCAAACATCATTGGAAGGGGTTCAGAGTAGTTCTAATTTCAAGCAGCTGTCACAGAATTGCCTCTCTGAGTTCCCTGAGCTCGCTGTGGATTCAAAAGCCTGGAAATTCTTACAGGTGATCATCAGCTTGATGCATTTCAGGCTTGCAGCAGTAGGAGGGAGTGGAGGACAGCAGGTCTGAGGCTGGCCTCTGCAGTCTTTGCCGGGCCTTCTGGCAGAGTGCTTTAAGGACTGCTCATGATGCTGGATTTGGAGAAGTAGTTAAAGGGAGGACTGCAGGGAACATATGCATTACATTTGGTCAGAATGAACATACGGTTCCTCTGAAAAACCAAACCAGTGAAGCCTGAGTGCCTGGGGCCAGCCTCTTCAATGAGGAGGGGTTTCTCACTGGGCATTCCATGGAGATGCTCCGTTGTAGATGTAACGGGCAGAGTTTCATCCGGAGGAGCCAGGCCGAGGTGAATGAAAGGGAGGAGACCTGGAGGAGTGGGTCTTCTGTTGGCATCCTCAAGCCTAGTGCTGCTGCAGTGGGGACTCCACCCAGAAGGTAAGGATTCCAGCTTAGGCCATGGTCTCCTTGTTGACGTGATGAATCGAGGAGATATTGGGGCGAGTCAGGTTGCATCTCTGAGTGTACAGTTTCTTCTTAGGCTGCTGGCAGGTGTTTGTTGAATGGCGGGGAAAGAGAATAAATGGTCTCAAAGGAAACTGCCTGGAGCAGATATGCTATTCAGGGAAAGGCTCCAGCTTGTAGCCCACGTTCACTGCGCATCTCTTTAAACCATCAGTTCTGTCTGGGAATCAGCTGGGCCACACCTCAAACCAATTACATCAGAATCTCCAAGCAGGGGAGGGGGAACCTTAGCATCGCCTGTCTTTAAGGCTCCCCAGGTGATTTCAGTATGTAGCCAGGGCTGGGAATCACTGCTTCCAAATAATACCAGTTAAGAGACTTTTCAGGATTTGCTTCGTCTTCTGAGTTGGAGCAACTGCACCTTTTATCTGGTTTTCATACAGCACAAGGCTTCCTTTGAAGTGCTGGGTCCTCAGCATCCCTCTGCACCTTCTGAGTGTAGCATGGAATTGGGTTTGAATTGGTTTCACCTGAACTCCAGAGATGGGTCCTGACTGGTCTAAGCCAACCAGGGTGATGCTAGCTCAGTGACTGACCAGGTAGCTTTGGACTAAGCCCATCAGCTTAGTCAGATGTTCTGGAATGGTCCAGTTGGCTCAGAATTCAGGATTCTTGCTCAATACTGAATGAAGGGCAACCTCTCAGGTTAGGTAAGTGGGAGACACCCTATGAATACCGGGGTGCCTGCCTAGGAGGAAGTGTCCCTGTGGGTGGCAGGATGGAGACAGAAAACCTGAACCCTTGCTGATGTCCCTGAGCAGCTTGCCCTCCCCAGATACAGCCAGTTGCCCCCTTGTCACCTTTATTAAGCCCAGTCTGAGTTGGATTTCCTGTTACCTGCCAGTGAGAATCCTAATTAATATAAAAGGGCCTGAGGTTGGGTAAAGCAAAGTGAGTAATCACTGCTAAAGGAAGCAGAGTTCCCTGAGAAGCTCTCGGAGCCAGAGGCCAGGGTGGGCTTGGAGCCCGTCTCTCAGCCCCTAGCTCAGCGCTATTCGGCATGCTAGAGGTAGCAGAGTCATCCTGGGATAAGGCAGGTCTGGGCCGAGGCTCACTTTGGTGCTCATGGATCTGCAACCCTGTTCTGATTTTTCTTTTTTTTGAGACGGAATTTTGCTCTTGTTGTCCAGGCTGGAGTGCAATGATGTGATCTTAGCTCACCACAACCTCTGCCTCCCGGGTTCAAGCAATTCTCCTGCCTCAGCCTCCTGAGTAGCTGGGATTACAGGCATGTGCCACCATGCTCGGCTAATTTTTAGTAGATACGGGGTTTCTCCATGTTGGTCAGGCTGGTCGCGAACTCCTGACCTCAGGTGATCCACCTGCCTCGGCCTCCCAAAGTGCTGGCATTACAGGCATGAGCTAGGCGCCCGGCCTGATTTTCCTTTTTAATAGCACAAGTCTCAGGCTTGCAGCCTCAGCATGCAATAACAGGTAGCAAAAATCTAATGTTCGTCTTGTATTTACTTTCATAGTCACTTTTATGGTCATCTGAATTTGTGGCAAATTATGCTGATTTTGCTTTTTGGTGACATCGTTTTCCTTTAAAAGGGGGAGTGAGGGCGAGGCACGGTGGCTCACACCTGTGTTCCTAGTAGTCGGGAGGCTGAAGCGGGAGGATTACTTGAGCCCAGCAGGTTGAGGCTGCAGAGCTGTAATCGTGCCACTGCACTGGAGCCTGTGTGACAAAGGAGACCCTGTCCCCCCAAAAAAGTGGTGGCAGGAGTTGAGACATACTAGGAACATAAAGCAGTTGTGGGGCAGATGTGGCAAAACTGACAACGGTGGTGGAGTGTGAGTTTGGGGAACGCTAAGCCAGGGACTGTACACCGTGAGGGTGGGGCTCACACATCTTTTCATTCACAGCAGCAGCCACCTTGCTTCCGAGGCCAATCTCTATCCTAGGCCCAAGGGCATGGTGTGGCCAGAAATACCAGTGGCTGGGGACTCAGATATCCCATATCCTAGTCAGCAGCTTCCCCTTTGCCAGCTGCGATGTCAGGACAAGTTAGCTTCTCTGCACCTTCATGTCAGCACCTGAAACCCGGGGTTCCTACACCCTTTACAGGGTTTGGGGGTTTTTGGAGGAGTGCGGAAGGATTGGGGTTGGACTGTTTTGAGAATACCTTGGATTCCAGCGCTCTACAATTAGTCCCAGGAACTACACATCCGTTCTGAAAATACCCATTGGGTAGCTGCATATTCATGATGCCTGAGCTTCAGGTGTTTTTAGGAACATTGTCCTTGGAGGGTGTAGAGAAGCCCCTTATCCAGAGGCCTCTCCTTGGGGGAGAGGGTTCTAGCTGAGCTTCCCCAGGGGATGCTGATCCAGCTTTGCTGGCAGACGGAGTGGCATCGGGTAAGCCATGCCACTGTCTCTTCCTCTGTGTCTCCAAGGCGGGATCTCTACTTTTGATTCCTAGACTTGCAGATGGCTACTTCACGTACACAGCTGTCACGTCCCACTGCAGTCTAGGATGGCAGCCAGTACAGCACTCACATCAAGTATATTGGAAAAGCCCTTTTACTTCTACTGCTTTACGGTTCCTAAAAGGTGCCTGGTCTGCATATTAAGAGTATCCATTTTGCTTCACTTGTAGTAATAAGACACTATTAAAGGTACACACATAAAATAAGGATTCTTTCTTTTCTAAGATGGAGTTTCACTCTTGTCATTCAGGCTGGAGTGCAATGGTGTGATCTTGGCTCACTGCAACCTCCACCTCCTGGATTCAAGCAATTCTCCTGCCTCAGCCTCCCGAGTAGCTGGGATTACAGGCGCCTGCCACCACACCCGGCTAATTTTTGTATTTTTAGTAGAGACAGGGTTTCACCATGTTAGCCAGGCTGGTCTCAAACTCCTGACCTCAGGTGATCCACCCGCCTCAGCCTCCCAAAGTGCTGGGATTACAGGCATGAGCCACCATGCCCGGCTAAAATAAGGATTTTTAATTGCAAAAACCAGTTCAGGTTTAAATGGTCTTACACCTTAAGGATAGGCGGTGTCCTAGATGGGGAAGGGGTTTGCATCACAGATGCATTGACGCCATATGCTGAAAACACACACATGCAACCAAACTCATTAAATAGCGTGGAATATTTGTCCTGGAAATGACTAGGGACCTTCCTTCCCACGTCGCCTCCTCTTGGTTGGAACACTTTGAAATCATGACTTAAGAATTTTCAGGGGGTGATTTTGACTATATATGCAACTCTTATGTGCTGACTTTAAAACACAACCCCACCTATATTGTAGCTCCACTGCATTCAAGTTACAGTGAGTAGTCTGTTACTAAAGTGATACAAGTTGGTGGGAAGCAGGATGCAAAGAATTAGCAAACGGGGACCTTCCTTTGGTCAGGTTTTCAAGCCAACTTTCCAGCAGCCGGCAGAAATGCCTTTTAGTTTCAAACCTGCCTGTCAAGTTTCTATCAGCTAAGATGTTATTTTTCTAGATTACCTCATGGTGACCCACTGATAATTGGTATGTTGGAATGCCATTTCCTAATGGCGGGAGCGGCCTCTTCTAGTCTTCCGGAAGCTTTTGAGATGTTCCTCCATGACATTTTGGTGAAACATGCCTCAGCTGGCACCTCATTATTGCTCAGCAGGGGGGTGAGAAGGGTCACAACAGGCAGGAAAAAAAGAAAAACTGCCTGATACTCTGCAAAATCCATGTATCCAACATGTTCTACTTAATTTCATTAGGGAAATACAATTCCCATCACTCAAGCTAAATGGTTCTCAAATGCTAGTGGCACAGAACCACCTAGAGATGGACGGGAGTGGTGGCTCATGCCTGTAATCCCAGCACTTTGGAAGGCTGAGGCGGGCGGATCACGAAGTCAGGAGATGGAGACCATTCTGGCTAACGTTGTGAAACCCCGTCTTTACTAAAAATACACATGCAAAAAATTAGCCAGGCAGGGTGGCAAGTGCCTGGACTAGTCCCAGCTACTTGGGAGGCTGAGGCAGGAGAATCACTTGAACCCAGGAGGCAGAGGTTGCAGTGAGCTGAGATGGTGCCACTGCACTCCAGCCTGGGCAACAGAGCAAGACTCCATCTCAAAACAAAAACAAAACAAAACCCCGAGCCACCTACAGATAATTCTTGAGCCTCATCTCAAGGGCTCAGTGCTAGTCTGAGGTCTAAGTAGTAAAGGAACTACATGTCTACATGGCAGTACTTATTTAGCAATAAGCAGGTTTAATCATTTCTAGCGTGAAGCATCTCAGATGGGAAACTCCCGTGTTTAATACATCCAGTTTTCAAATCTGGCACATTTTGTTCATGCCAGAAATGGATGTCGTTACAAAGGGGCAGGCATTGGGATCAAACTGACATACAACTCTAAAGCAGTATGAGAGGCAGATACCCTTTCTGCTTGAATTTCAAGAGGGAACCAAGCTGTTCTCTCCCTATACTCTACAATGATGAGGAACCAAAGATAGGATGAGAAAATGCTCTATGTGATAAACAAGGAGAGAAACCACAGTCCTAGCTTGTCTGACTATGGAACTCATTCCCACAAGAAAACTTGCAGGGCCAGAAACACGCCCCACCCCCTCCTGCAAAAAAAAAAACAAAACAAACACCAGAACTCTCTAGGATACTTAGGTTTTCTCATGTTAGAATTGTTCAACCTACATTTATAGGCATTCTGTAATTAGGAGGTGCCATGTTGCCATAGCCAACAATCTTCACATTATTTGGAAAGCAGACAGCAGCAACAATATTCTTTTAAAATGGCTTTTATTGAGACACTTTTAGGGATTCTGCAACATTTCCAGTTGGGAATCTTTATTTCCAACTCTTAGGGTGGCTAAACCCTTTTCTGAATGCCAAAAAGGCATACTCCCACCACCTTAATGAGGAAACACACTTATCTGTCTCTACTCCGATATCCAACTGGGACCTGGACCCCAAGCCCCGTGGTGTCTTGTACGAGTCTCATTAGTCCTCCACGTACAACTCAGAAGCCTGTTAATCAGGGAGGGTAATTTCCAAATAAATGTGAGCTGGCCTAAATCCAGCTGGTATTTCTGATTCGGTAATCTACAGCATCTTAATTTGGGGACATCCTGTCCTAAGTTTTGGCTGGCGCATGTAGAATTTATAATCTACCTGTGTAACAACAGATGTAACATAGCTCCATTCCAGCCCCAAATTCCTTAAAGATTCTAATCTATTCTTGCACTTCTTCCTGTACTGTTGTTGAGAAGCTTAACATTTTAGGGAGAGGCTGGTCAAATCTCTACTCTCTGGTAACAGCATTAACAAGAGTCTTTTGGAAAGGGACTCAGAAGTTATGGACATCAGCCGACTTCTTTACACCAGTATCCTTGACAGATGACTGACCAGCCTCCTCATGGACTGGAGCATCCCATCATTGTTTTAATTGCTGGAAATGTTGGCCTAATTCTGCTTCCTTGTAACTTTCTGCTTTTTAGTACAAGTTGCTCTTGGGAATCTACGCATGGTAAAAATACCAGCTCCTTCCATCTTTACAGCCCTGTAAGTGTGTGCTCTTCAAAGCCTTTCCCTTAATAGCAAGATGGCCAAGAGTGGCAACAGAGGCAGAGCTGCCTACACTACAATTGTTCCCATTGTAAGTTGAAAACGAACACTTAACTTCATCTACAAGGGGAAAAAAAAAAAACCCCATCAAGGCTATTAAGATTCTGCTTGCAAATTAATGCCAATCCATGTTTACATTTTTTTTTTAAATCACTGAGACATTTACATATATATCCAGGCTCTGCTCCTTAACAAAAGGTGAACTGAAAAACTCAAGGGTGTTTATTTTTCAGTTAAAAGAGAAAAACAAAAAACAAAAACGCAAAACAGATTTTGTACCAGGTGCCTCAAGAGAAAGCATTCTTTATGCAGATGACAGATCTTGGGTTTTCCACAAGTTTCCTCTGTGACTGTGGCTGCCATCTCTGATGAAAGAGTTATGGCATTAAATGGCAAAAGATATAATGGACACACAGAACTGTCATGGGTAATAAAGCAAATATTTACATTAAGCACAATACAGCAATTTATTTAGATGCTTAAAATGAATACAAAGGGAAATAAAGATCACAAAATTATACATACTACAACAGTGTGTCATATATTAGATGGTATAAATGAATGCACCATGATGGTGTTGAACTAAAGATAAAACTAAATATCCAAAATGCAGCACTCATTGGTTTGCTGCTTCAACACAACACACTTTTATACAGATCTAAAAGGTGTCAAAATTAGTAGCTGCAAAGTCAATTCTTGCATGTGATTTTAGCTTAAAAGATTTCAGAAAACAGATCTGAAATACCAGTTTTTGTTTTTGACAGCTGTAATGTCAAGGATATTCAGAACAAGAAAAATCCTATAATACAAGAGAGTCCAGATATATATCTTACGTGGCTGGCCTCTGTTGCAAGATTGTACAAGGTTATGTGCAAAAACTAAGTCTGTCCAAAAGTCCATACTAGCGCAGTTTTGAGCTTTTGCTAGGTAAACTAGATATAGCGTTTATTACACAGCAAGGGCAACACTAAAAAAAGAAATCTATGATGGGCACACAGTAACAGTATCATGAGCATCACTTGAATAGGTCTAAAAGACTGTACAAATATACATTTCAACTATTCAGAATGAATACATGAAAAAAAATCGCTTTTCCCAAAGTCTACTATACACATTAGACTGGTAGCTTGTATGTTGGCCCTACACTACCATGTGAATTAGGTTAACGCTTCTCAAAGACATCTGACCAATCATTTCACAGAGGGAAAGAAATGCTGAAAAGGCAGATAAAATAAACCTCTGCTTTTCCTCGTACGTATTCATGAGCCACCAGCTTATTGGTTTTTCACATTTAGTTACCGTGTCTGTCAGAGAAGGTTCTGAAGCAAGATCAGCCTGTCGTGTCATAGACTTAGAAATAACCACTGGAACTGCAGCGGCCACATGCCCCACAGTCCAACCAGTACTCACAAGGCAGTACCAGTGAGAAGAAAGCTTTGCAGTCACACTGAATGGAGATCAGAGTTCCAGGCTGCAGCATGTCACCAATGCCAAGGAACCTGGCACTTAGGCCTGTTGGCTGCTCAGTTTAACTCCAGCTAAGCTGCCATGCATGGGCTCAGCTACTCCGTCAGTCATGTTGTCAAACTGTTCCCCATCCTCACTGTCAATTGTGCTATTCTGCCACTCAATCTGGGGGTTAGATAAGCGCTCATCATTCTCAGCTGCATTCTTCCACTGTGACTGGTCCTTAGACCAAAACCCTTCAACTTTTCCATAGGAACTATTCTTCCATTTCAACTGCTCTCTGTCACCTTGCATGGTAGCCTTTTTTTTGGCAGCTGGCTTACTGCTCCTTGCATCTTCACTTTGGGAAGACTCATCAGACCAGGTTCCTGGTTTCATTTCACAGGTATTGTCCTCAAAGTCTGACACTTGTTGGGATCCAGGCCCACTCTCAGATGGAGAAGCTCCGTCTTTCCACTCAACAACATCGTCTTGGTCAACCTCACTATCAGAAGCATTGTGCATTAGTTTGGTTGGTTCCTCAGTCAAATGAATAGTTTCGTATTTTGAACCATCCTCCTCTTTTTGGTCTAGCTTCTCCTCAGATTCTAAAGCATCCTCAGGAATTACCTTCAGTACATGTTCCTCTGGGTTACTGTTAGAGATTTTAGGCTCAACTTCAAAAACAGGGTCAAAAGGGCTACCACTTTCATTGGATTCTTCTTCCAAATTTCCAAAACTGTCTGAGGAACTGTCATCTTCTTTCCCAAGGTTAAGCTTTTTGTCAGCAGTCTTACTTGCGTTGACTCTGGAATCCTTCTCATCATGATTTTCAAATAGCCACTCAGCATCAAAATCCATCTCATGCTTGACTTTATTTAATTCTTTCATGTTAAACCCCAGCAACACGCCAGGCTTGTACTTTTCACAATCACGGACACATTTCTTCCTTTTGTTACTAAAATGGGAAGCAATGTCACTCTTCCATAACCATAAACTGGCTGCTAGCTTCTCAATTTCTCTCCTGGTGGGATAGGGCTGTTTGTTGAAATACTTTGTTAGAAAGCTTTTCCTGGCTTCATAGGAATCATCTTCATGACCCTTGGGGTCTAAAGCTAAAACAACAGGCTCTTCAGGCTTCTCTTCAAAGAAGCTGGGTGAATCACTATCATCATCTAACTTTCGTTTTTTCAGTAAGGGAAATTCCATTTGCTCATAAGTGCGCTTCACAGGTGCCAGGCTTGGAGACTGATTAAGCCGAGAGGGTGCATTTGTCTTATCCTGGCCATTTTGGGTCTTTCCAACACCCCTGCAGTGAACTAGATGCAGAGTGATAGTCGAGGCGGTCATGTTGCTGGTATACACACCAAGGCAATGGATACATTTGTAGGTGAGCTTTTTCTCAACTGGATGAACCGTCTGAATAACCTGGTGCCTCTCTCGTAAGTGATGTGCAAGTGCATCAGATATGGGTCCTTTTAGGATTGAAAAGCAAAGAGGACAAAGGGTTTTCCCAACATCTTTTTTATAGGGCACTGCAGCTTGAGGTGAACTTTTAACAGGAATATCTGCCTTTTCCTGAACTTTTGGCTGTGGCTTTGGAGGAACTGGAGGGTTATTCTGGGCATGGTAAGCAACAGATTCAGCTGGGGCATCCCTCAGATTGTATGTGGTCACCAGGAGATGGATGTTAGTGTGACTACCCTGCTGCAATGTCAAATCAAAACTCAAAGTAGAATCTGTTTTAGGTCCCATCTCTTCATCGATGTGAACCATCCGCATGTGTGCGGCCATCTTCTCCACATCATTGAAAGTTGAACGGCAATATGGACAAGACAGACCATGAATTAACATATGGTTGAGCAGAGTATCTGTGGGCAAATAGCGATTACAGTAGAGGCATTTGCTAGTAAAATTGTGTATCTTCATAATGTAGTTGGCTACTGCTGGGACTTTCTCAGCTTTATGTTCTTTTTCGAAGTGCACACTATAGACATTTTCAGGAAAAAGCTCATTACAGATTGTACATATTTTCCACTTTTGAGTTGAGGAAGTGTTACCTGGGGGAGGTCCTGTGGCAGCTGCAGCAGGTTTGGAACTGGACTGACCTAACACTCTGGATGCCTGTGACTGGGAGAGGGAAGGAGACTTTAACTGGCCCGATGAGAGAGAAGAGGCATTAGCAGACTGCAGTGAGTATCTTGCTGGTGCCTGGGACCTCTGCTCTGACCCAAGCCCATAAGACCTTCCATTTCCACTTGGAAGTAACTGCTTTACAGACTGAGATTGTTGAGGAATAGAAACTGGTGCGTTGCCACCTAGACCCAGTCTCATTGACTGACCAACACTGTAACCCTGGCCTACAGATTTGACTCCATAGTTGTTCTGCTGCAGGTGAACACTGGACATCATGCTGACTCCTGTAGAATTTAAGTTAGGCTTTGGTATTGAGAGTCGATTCACCATCTGCTGTGATGGTAAAGACCGGACATTTCCAGAAGCAAGGGAACCGATTCTTGGTGGAAGTCCCATGCTCTTCTTGTCTTGAGGTTTGGGAGCAATTAGCATCAAGGGTTTGGATCGGGGAACCACTACATTTGTGTGCCCAATCATGGCAGTGACCTGATAGCCTATACGTTCATGGTCTTCGATGACATGCTGTACCAAAGCTTCATAGGACTTTGGCATGAAAAGGCATCGCTTGCAGTGAATACTACTCTCTTCTCGGGCATTTGAGCCTAAGGGGACTGCCCCATTGAGTGATTTTTCTCCTGCCTTTGCTATGTAAGGTGCTGCCACATGCTGAAAATGTTCCCTGTAAATGTGCTTCCTAACTATTTCGTAAAGAGGATCTCGGTAAGTGCACTTCTTACAGTAATAAACAGCTTGCTCTACACTGTCAGCCTGCTTAGGTTTAAGGCCATCATTTTTGTTTTTATCTTTGAAAGTGCTGAGGCTGCTACTTGGTGCGCTGGCGTTTGGAGCATGAAATATTTTAATGTGTGTTTCCAAAGTCTTTTTGTCTGCATTGAAAGTACAGTAGGGGCAATTAAGGAGAATCCTATTTTCAAAGTCTTCACTATGGACATTTCGGAAATGACTTTTGTAGGCAGAGAAGAATTTTGAGGAAAATGGACAAGCGCTGCAGCAGAAAGGTTTTGTCCGATAGTCCTAAAGTAAACACAAAAACTAAAATTAGAATGCCACTTCAGATAGGCAGTTAACAGATTCCAGATCCCCCCCAGACATTCTTAATAATGCATTTATTTTAGGCCAGGCACGGTGGCTCACGCCTGTAATCCCAGCACTGTGGGAGGCCGAGGTGGGTGGATCACCTGAGGTCAGGAGTTCAAGACCAGCTTGGCCAACATGGTGAAACCCTGTCTCAACTAAAAATACAAAAAAATAAGCTGGGTGTAGTGGGCGCCTGTAATCCCAGCTACTTCAGGAGGGTGAGGCAGGAGAATCGCTTGAAGCTGGGAGGTGGAGGTTGCAATAAGCCGAGACCGCGCCATTGCACTTCAGCCTGGGTGACAAGAGCAAAACTGTCTCAAAAGACAAAACAAAAAAAAGCCACAGATTTTATTATGTTTTTTCCTTTTGTATAGTAACTTTATAAAATTGAAACTCAAAAAAAGCTATCCTAAACCAAATATTTTTGTCAGTGTAAATTAAAAAGTCAATGTTAAGTTCCCAATGTTTAGGAAAAAAAAGTCACATTTTAGCCAAACCAAAGACAAATGACTTCAAGATAAACATTTTGCAGCTAGAAATAACAATAACCTAAATGAAGGAAGTCGCTAAAGACTTCAGGTTTACTACACAGTCATGTGTTGCTAAACCACAGGGATGCATTCTGAAAAATGCATCATGGTGTGAAATCCTAGAGTGTATTCACACAGACCTAGATGGTGCAACCTACTACACACCTGGGTTACATGGCACAGCTTATTGCTCTTAGGCTACAAACCTGTACAGCATGTTTCTGTACTGAATACCATAGGCAATGATTAACACAACAGTAAATATTTGTATGTTTAAACATAGCTAAGTACAGAAAAAGTATGGTAAAAATACGATATAAAAGATAACTGGTACAACTATATAGGGCACTTACCATGAACAAAGCTTACAGGACTGTAGGTTGCTCTGGGTGAGTCAATATGAAAGCCTGGGGCATTACTGTACACTACTGTAGACTTTATGAACACTTAAGCTACACAAATTTACTAAAAACAAAACAATTTTTTTGAGACAAAGTCTCATTCTGTTGCTCAGGCTGGAGTGCAGTGGCACAATCGGCTGACTGCAGTCTCAACCTCTTGGGCTCACGCGATCCTCCCACCTCCACCTCAGTCCTGGGGACTACAGGTGTGTGCCACCACACTAGGGTAAATTCTGTAGAGATAGGGTCTCACTGTTGTCCAGGCTAGCCTTGAACTCCTAGGCTTGAGCAATCCTCCTGCCTTGGCTTCCCAAAGTGGTGGGACTGCAAGCCACTGTGCCCAGCCCTAAAAAATATTTTTTCTTGAATAATAACCTCAGCTTGCTGGGGTTTATACACTTTTCAATTTTTAACTTTTTTACTCTTTCGTAGTAATACTTAGCTTAAAACACAAACAGATTGGCCGGGCACGGTGGCTCACGCCTGTAATCCCAGCACTTTGGGAGGCCCAGGCGGGTGGATTACCTGAGGTCAGGAGTTTGAGACCAGCCTGACCGACATGGTGAAACCCTATCTTTACTGAAAATACAAAAAATAGCCAGGCGTGGTGGCAGGCACCTGTAATCCCAGCTACTCGGGAGGCTGAGGCAGGAGAATCACCAGGAGGCAGAAGTTGCAGTGAGCCAAGATCAGAGCACAGCGCTCTAGCCTGGGTAACATAGCAAGACTCCATCTCAAAAACGAAACAAAACAACACACATTGTACAGCTGTACAAAAATATTTTCTATCTTCATATACCTATTCTATAAGCTTTAAAAAAAACAAAAAACAAAAAACAACTTTCCCAGCACTTTGGGAGGCCAAGGCAGGTATGGATCACAAGGTCAGGAGTTCGACACCAGCCTGGCCAACACAGCGAAACCCCATCTCTACTAAAAATACAAAAAATTAACCGGACGTGGTGGCGGGTGCCTGTAATTCCAGTTACTTGGGAGGCTGAGGTTGCAATGGGCTGAGATCGTGCCACTGCACTCCAGCCTGGGCGATAAGAGCAAGACTCTGTCTCAAAAAAAAAAAAAAACAAAACAGAAAACCCAAAAACTTAAAAAAACATTTTCTTCCTAAAAGCTAAGACACAAACACATACATTAGGCCTAGAGAGAATGAGGATCAACAGTATCACTACCTTCCACCTTTACATCTTGTCCCACTGGAGGGTCTTCAGGAACAGTAATACACATGGAACTGCCACCTCCCATGGCAACAATGCTTTCTTCTGGATAACTGTGGAAGGACCTGCCTTAGGCTCTTCTTGAGGCCGTGTCACACTTATCAGGAGTAAGTCCAAGGTGCTTTGTTTCCTTTTTTCATCACAGATTTGCTTGTAAGCAGATAATGAACCATGAATATTCTTCTCTATTAACGAAAAGCTTTTGGTATTGAGATCCATGTTTTCAAACTTTGTTGTTGTTGTTTGAGAAGGAGTTTTTTTTCTCTTGTCGCCCAAGCTGGAGTGCAATGGCACGATCTCGGCTCACTGCAACCTCTGCCTCCCAGGTTCAAGCGATTCTCCTGCCTTAGCCTCCCCAGTAGCCCACCACCATGTCTGGCTAATTTTTTTGTATTTTTAGTAGAGACAGGGTTTCACCATGTCGGCCAGGCTGGTCTCAAACTCCTGACCTCAGATGATCCACCTGCCTCAGACTCCCAAAATGCTGGGATTACAAGTGCGAGCCACCACACCCAGCCACGTGTTTTCAAACTTAAGGAGCTTGCTGAGGTCTGCACTGCTAAATCCTTCACTCTGAATTTTCTTAAGGGTTCTTCTTTTGCTTTTCCTGCAGTTTCCTTTTTCTCTTTCCTCTTCACCTATGCGTTCTTGTTCCAGTTCTCACAGCTCCTCACTAGTCAATTCCTCAGGAACCACCTCTAGGAGCTCTTCTATATCGTCCTCATCCACACCCAGGTTAAAGTTGTTTGCCATCTCAACCACAGACTTTGTGATTTATGCAAATCCTTTTAAGTCATGGACAAACCTCTTGAGTGTATTCTTCCAGATGCCATTCATACACTCCTTGATGATATCACCCCAAGCCCAAGCAAGATTCTTAATGTAGTCACAGATATTGTAATCCTTCCAGAATCGTATCGGAATCTTTAGTGTCTTCCTCAGCTGCGATGACAGGACAAAGGCCTTTCTCAGATAGTAGGCCTTAAAAGCTGCTGTAACTCCATCAGTTGGATCAAAGAGGTGGTGTTTGATACTGGGATGAAAAATGCCACTTAAAGGAGGCATCTGCTTATTATCGACAATAAGCAAAAGCTTGAAGGGTATGTTATTCTCTCAATACTACTACTCAATTTTACAGGCATATCAATTCAGGACAGCATCTTGAAAGAGGAGCTGGGTCACCCACGACTTATGTCTCCTGCAATGCACTGGCCAAGTGTGTGTATATTGATATGCTTGAAGCCCCTAGGGTTCTCACTGTGCCAAATCACAAAGGGTTTCAATTTGTAGCCTGCAACATTGCCCCCAAGCAAGGCTGTCATCCAGTCCTTAAAAGCCTTGAAGCCTGGCATTGCTGTGGTCTCCTTATGGATGAAAGTGCTTTCAGCATCTGTTTCCGGAATAGAAAGGTTTCATCCATACTGAAAATTTGCTCTGGCAAGTGATTTTCCTCCAGACTCAGCTTATCTAGAGTTTCCCAAAATTCTTCAGCTGCCTTCACATCAGCACTCACAAACTCACTACTTTCCCATTATGTAATGAAACTATTCTTTTTATAATTGTTTAAACCACCCAGAACTAGCAGTAAATTCAACATCACAGCCATGTCCAGCCTTTTCTTTCAACACCACACACACAGTTTTTGCTCTGTGATCATTGTGGTGCGGAGAGGTACACAGCACCATGTGCACCTGTGTCTGCTCTTCACTCCAAGTCATCAGAAGCTTCTCTGTGTCTGATAAAGGTCCTTCTTTAATTTTTGTTAGTCTCATTGCCTTCAATGAAGCAGATGCTTTAACAGCTTCTGTCACTTTGTTCTTGTTCTTCCAAGATCATAGCTATGGTGAAATGGGACATGCCTGACTGGCAAGAAATAACCATCACTGATTCTCTACCTTCGTAGTCCTTAATCACTTCTAACTCTGTTTTCAGGTCACTCAACATGGCCCCTTACTGGCAACATTATGGATTTTGTATGCTTAGGGGCCATGATGAACAAAATACCATGAGATTAAACCAAGCACAAGAATATGATGCAATCAAGAGACATAGTAAACACGAGCTATATGAGGCTGCTACCAATTTACCATGAAAAGCTGTTTTAAAAAGTAGGAGTACACTCTAAAATAATAAAAAGTATATATAGTAAATACATAAATACAGTTTTTGGTAAGTTTTTAATTGTCATTGTCAAGTAGTCATGTGCTGATGTTTCCGTCTAGTACAGACCGCATATGCGACTATGTTCCCCCAAGATTATAATGGGGCTGAAAAATTTCTGTCACGTAGTATTTACCATATAGTTGACCCTTCAACAACATGGCTTTGAACTGCTTATATGTGGATTTTTTCCAAACAAATGCAGATCAAAGATACAATATTCTCGGGAAGCTCAAATCTCCTATAGAGGGCTAGCTTTTGGTATATGCAGGTTCCACAGGGCCAACTGTGGGACTTAAGTATGCAAGGATTTTGGTAACGAGGTTTTTTTTTTTTGAGATGGAGTCTTGCTTTTGTTCCCCAGGCTGGACTGCAATGGCACGACCTCAGCTCACTGCAACCTACACCTCCCAGGTTCAAGCGATTCTCCTGCCTCGCCACCCCTAACCCCTTCCAACCGCGAGTAGCTGGGATTACAGGCACCTGCCACCACGCGCAGCAAATTTTTGTGTTTAATTAGCCTAGGCTAATTATGTGTTTGTGTCTTTTTTTTTTTTTAACTTTTTGAACTGTTAAAAACTAAGTTTAAGACTAGTAAAAAGTCTGTAAGTATATGAAGACAAAATATTTTTATATAGCTGTACAATTTTTTTTTTTTGAGCGGTAGCAATGTTCATTGTGAAGAGTGAAAGGACAAAGCTTCCACAGTGTGGAAGGGGGACCCAAGCAGGTTGCCGTGTTTGTGTTTTAAGCTAAGTGTTATTACAAAAGATTCAAAAGTTAAAAATTTTAAAGTTTTATTTTTTATGTAGCCTAAGTGTGCTTATAAAGTCTACAGTGGTGTACAATAATGTCCCTTCATATTCACTCACCACTCAGAGCAACTTCCATTCCCGCAAGTGCCCAATACAGGTGTACCAATTTTTCTCTTTTATACTGTATTTTTACTGCACCTTTTCTATGCTTCACTATGTTTAGAAACACAAATACTTACCATTGTGTTAATCACTCTTAGGGTATCCAGTATAGTAACATGCTGTTCAAGTTGGTAGCCTAGGAGCAACAGGCCACACCATGTAGCTTAGGGGTATACTAGGCCATACCACCTAGGTCTGTGTAAGTACCCTTTATGATGTTTGTACAACAATGACATCACCTAACAAGGCATTTCTCAGATGGCATCCCATCATTAAGCAATGCATGATGGTATTATGTGCTGTAAATAACTGTATGTGCTATACTTCTATATGACTGGCAGCACAGGTGTGTTTACACCTAGCATCATTACAAACATGAGTCATATGTTGCGTTATGATGTCATTAGGTAGTAAGTTTTTCAACTCCATTATATTCTTATGGGACCACTGTTGTAGATGTAGTCCATCACTGACCAAAATGTCATCATGTGGTAAACGACTGCGGTAAAATTCAGGGTCCAGAATGTTTTAGTGCAATTAGACAATTACAAGAGATAAAGCTGTATCTTTTGTTCCTTTCCCCATTATGGATAAATTTTCATAGATAAAAGGCAAATCTCCATTTTTTTCTCTGATTAAAGTACAGTGTAGTATCAGATTCAGTGCTGATCAAAAGAAAGACTGATCTGAAAAGCTGGCTTTCTTCTATAAGCCTTGCTGTTCCTTCTCAACCAAGAATGCTTCAAAAGAGCTAATGAAGTAACAGCTGCTTTGATTCAAATCAAGAAGTTAAATAAAAATGTCCTACAGACTGTGAGGAGGTGTGGTATTTAAAAGCCAATAATACATTATAGAATATACTGATATCAAAGAGTAACTTTCAGAATTATGACTGTTAACACTTATGCAGTCAGTCCTTCGATGAAGACAGGTGAACTGACACATGCTTGGCAAGAGATCTTTTCTCCCTAGAAACCTACTTTGTTTCAGATACTGGTTTGAACCAAGATGAAATACTCTGCTTCTCCTCAAAGCTCAACTCTTCTTTAGTATTCAGCTATGAGGCTTTCAGATTGATAAAACTGAAATAAATGCCGTGTCCCACTGGAAAGCATTCTCATTCTAAGACTGCTGGTTAGTACCTCTGCCTGGGGTATTTAAAAAAAAAAAAAAAAAAAGTCAAATATCTGAGGTAAAGTTTAAAAGTACTAATATTTCATGAAGAGTATGTTCCAATAGATGAACAGATTATTAATGCAGAATGAGAATCACTCCTAAAATAGGTAATGGTAAAAATTAAATTGACAATTACCTCTCTCTATGCAAAAGGAAATACCACCTATACCTCCCTCTATCTGTATGACATCATCATCATCTACTGACACCTGCTGGCACTGCTAATATTGTTTTTAATGTCAATTTGTAAAAAGTTTTCTCTGTCACTGACATCCTACAGAGTCACCTCCCCAGGCCTCCCATAGAAGTTGGGTGCCATTAACATAGAGAAATAAAAAAAGCTTAAATATAAGGAAGGGTCTTGTCTTTTTCTGTGCAGAAAAAATAAGAATAGCAACACAGATGCAGAAAAATAGAGCCAGAGCACTTTTCGGGGAAATGGTGGGATACAGCAGGCTTCGTAACTTTTAAGTAACAAAATTTCCTTTTCTTCTTACACCTCAAGTTTCAGTCCAATGACAAAAAACCACAAACAAAAAGTTTTTCTTAGTCTTCCCACTGGTCGGGAAAATATGAAATGCAATTTTGATACTTTCGATGTTTGGCATTTGCCCACAATCACTGCATTGCTATCAAAGGCCTAGAGCTGAGAGGAGTACACCAAGCAGCTGCCATCTGAGGCCTCCTGTGCTACCACACCAAGCAGCTGCCATCTGAGGAGGCCTCCTGTGCCACCACACCAAGCAGCTGCCATCTGAGGAGGCCTCCTGTGCCACTACACCAAGCAGCTGCTACCTGAGGCCTCCTGTGCCACTTACCTGGTTTTTCGTAAGTGAAGGATCCCACAGGCCTACATCCTCCCATGTAGTGTTTTTCAAATAAAAGTCATTAGGTTCAAATTGTTTAAAATCCTAGAAAACAGTGAAAGAAGTTTACAAAAACATAGTGGTATAAATGCTAACCTCATCTTACATGTAAATCCCACCTCTTAACTAAGATGGGGAGAGGCACAGGAAAACCAATGTCAACAAGGACTTAAACTAGGAGTGATGAGGCTCTTAAATATAAAAAGGCATATGGAAGTTGCAGTCTACACTTTGTATCAACCAACCACTTTCCTGATGGTCAGCCAGGTTTCCAAGGAAACTGCTGGAAGTTCTAATTAAGTAAAAAAATTCAGCCACACACTAATATCAAAGCACTTTTCATTAGAGTACTGTAACTTGCAGTTACAGTACTGGAATCACATCTAAAATAGCAATGTTTGCTTATAGCACTGCAGATATTTCTGGTTCTGTGCAAAAGAAAAAAAAAGTTTTTTGAGGGAAGGGGGCAGGAGATCAGATCAGAAAGAAAACTCAGAAATTTCAAACCCAAAAAGGCAGAAAGAAAGCTATTCAAAGAAAGTTAAGCAGTATGATGTTAAATTTATACTCTCATGAAAAAATTTAATGGTCCACTTCCCTCCAGACTAGGAAGATTGAAAGTCTTAGGGTAAAATCCCACTTGTTCCTAAAAAGTTCACAGTTCAAGGTGGAAAATGAAGTCTACACATAAATAATCATAGGAGGAACAAATCAAATGCATGATAGAAAATGTACTGTGATGTTGGAATTATTTCTATGAAGATGACCCCACAGAGTGCAAAGTGAATGGACTGTTTCATCTGGGCAGATCTACCTGAACTTTGGGGTTGGAGACGGGCTACTTCCACACTTGGAACAACATAACTAGAGAAGTCGACTTTTGAGCAGCTTCAGTTTCCATGATATACTCTTCAAGTGTTATTAGTGGAACTCAAAATAAGAAAACCTGTTGCATGAATGAATTTGCTTTTTTACTTCCAATTCCATTCAAACATTTACTGACCACCTATTATGTGCAAAACACTGTACTAGGTGCTGGGGCTAAATGGATAAACAAGGTAGCTATGGTCCCTAGCCAGCTAGAACTTAAAGGTTAGTAGGGGAAACAGCTTCAAACATTTCTTTTCATTCAGGGATTTTGACCAACAAACCGTAAGACCTGAAACAGTGAGATGTTGAAAAGGAGGAGACCACTGCATGGCTATCCCACAGGGCTGTTATAAAGCTCATAGAATAAAACAGCTTGAAAAACAGTTGATAAAGCCCAAACTGTTATACAAGGGGGAAAGTAATAGTCTATGATGGGTCAAAAGGGGCAACAAATGCTCAAATCCTAAGGAAAGAGACGACAAGCACCCACACAAGCATGCCTCAACAATTAGAAGGTCAACCAGAACATTCAAGCGTATCAGAATGAGAACAGGCTTTGAGTCCCACAGACACTGCTACTTTCTCAGTTGCAAGGCTGGGCCTATTTATTAGTTCTTCATCTGTAAAGTGTAGATAAGAATTGCTACACTGCCTCCCACCTCCACGGTTGTTCTAAGGATTAAACGTATAGACAACTTTACGACACCTAGTTCAATGCCTGACATGCTTAAGTCCTCAATGGTAGCCTTTTGCTTCAGGATGCAAAAATGAAAAAGCCCATTTTAGGGAGAAAGGCACAAGTTACACTGTTGAGAATGCTTTCGTGAGCTACTGCTGTGGCTGAAATTCAGAATCACATCTAAGATTTAGCCATCATGGCCACTGACACAAAGTAATGGATCAGAAGCTGAGTCATGTTAAAATTTAAAAATGACATGCTACTTACTTCTATATGTTCTTTACAGTATTCCAACCCAATGTCACTAAGTATTTTTTTCACAGTTTTCCGGGCTTTTCTTAAACTGCCAAGATTGTTGACAGGAAGTTGGAACATAGTTTCTATTGGAAAAAAAAATTTAAGTCAAAGTCAAAACACGTACAACTTGTAATATTCACTAATTCCACTGATGACAAGATCATAAACCCTACCCATCTGACAAAAAAGGTGCACAGGTATCCTCATCTAGTGTGTACACACACAGACACACACGCTTGCATGTGCATATGGCTCGACTTATCCATCCATCCATCCATGATCCATCCATCCATCCTTTTTTTAAGACAGAGTCTTGCTCTGTCACGCAGGCTGGAGTGCAGTGCAGTGCACTCATGGTTCACGACTGCAGTGCACTCACGGTTCACCACAGCCTCAACCTTCTGGGCTCAAGTGATCCTCTCGCCTCAGCTTCCCAAGAGGATGGGACTCCAGGAGTGCGCCACTACGCCCAACTAATTAAAAAAAATATTTTTTTGTAGAGACTAGGTCTCACTATGTTGCCCAGGCTGGTCACAAACTCCTGGACTCAAGCCATCCTCCCGCCTTGGCATCCCAAAGTGCTGGGATTACAGGTGTGAGCCACTGAGCCAGGCACGTATCTACTATACTTTGAATACTTAAAGCAGGCAGGCAAAATAAGTACTCTCTGATCTTCCCAGTTTTTAATAGGACATTTTGACTATGAGTCTAATCTGGCATAATTCTAAGACTTTAAAAAAACAGTTCAGCAATGAACTTCAAGTTGAAAATTAGAGAAACAATAGCAATCAATTATTTTTAAATCAAGTGTTCTTTTCTCCTTTTGATGTTGAACATCTGAAAACAGAAAAATGTTTACCAGTTCATCATCATTATACAGTTTTGAGTGCCAGGGTAAAGAGGTTTTTGTTGAATTGGAACTGTCCTGCCTACTGCTATGGTATTCTTAAAAAAAACCAACCAAACAAAAACTAAAAACCTTAAGTTTCTGTATACTTCCCAAACTAAATACAGTAATGATATGTGACTCGACCAACACATGCCCCCACTCCTGCACCATACCTGGGCAACATACCTGGGCAAAGGCACTCACAAATGTTAACTGTTACAGACTTTAAGGAGGATCCTTTTGAAAAAATGAAAAGCCTGCATGTATGTGAGGGAACTGAAAAATTATTTTAATGACCTCATACATTAAATTAGATAGATCAACTTTCCCAAGTTCCTTAAAACAAAAGTTTGTCTTTAATGAGAAAATAAAATCAGTAAAACTTGGGCAACTGAGAATATGTATGGTTTCTAATGAGATCATAAATGCTTTCCATAATATGGTAAAAATTTATCAATAATCCAAATCTAACACAATTTCACAGGATGTCAAGTTCTAAAACCCAAAATAGCAAAAACAAAAGGCAAAGCACCAGGAATTAAAATTTAATATATGCAAATCCAGTTTTCTAATTAATAAAGGCTGTTACTCTGTAATACTAATATTATCTGTAAATGGCAAGTCAACTAATCCAAATGTAATAAAATGTTGCCTCATTTATTACTCTAATCCAAAATCAACGTTAACTACAAAAAATGGGAAATAAAAGGAGAGCGTGAAATCTACCAAAATCAAACAGTAACCCCTAGAAATTTTCAAACTGGGTATGTTACTCTAACTTAGAAGTCTCAAAATATGCTATATAAAGTACCAAAGAATAACTGGGGCCAAAAATGAAAAGTATTTTGAAAAAACCTTCTCAGCCTTATCATACTCAAGATAGAATTGCTGCTCACTATGAAGCAATGACTGTGATGTCCCCTGCCCTCTCTGCTCTGCTAATAATCTGACTATTGTGAAGCCAACTACAGACTTAGAAGTCACTTCTGATATAAATTAAGACCAAATCAATTATTTTTCATCCAAATTGTATTGCTAAATTATTTTAAACCATCTTTTTGTGGTGGCTTAAAATCAGCAAATTCTTTATCACTTGCTTCCTTTAAAACAATTACTACACGCTGGGCGTGGTGGCCCACACCTGTAATCCCAACACTTTGGGAGGCTGAGGAGAGCAGACTACGAGGGGTCAAGAGATCAAGAACAGCCTGGCCAACATGGTGAAACCCCATCTCTACTAAAAATACAAAAAATTAGCTAGGCATAGTGGCACCTGCCTGTAGTCCCAGGAGGCTGAGGCAGGAGAATCGCTTGAACCTGGGAGACGGAGGTTGCAGTGAGCCAAGATCACACCACTGCACTCCAGCCTGGTGACAGAGTGAGATTTCGTCTCAAAAACAAACAAAAAACAAACACAGTTACTACAAATCAGGTCTTTTAGAGAGAAGCACACGCTAGAAAAATATTTCAGAAATACAGAAAAGTGTCACAGGCTAATTCTGAAGAAACCAGGTATTAAAATGGATGCCCACAGATACCTAAGACTGGGAGGAGACATCTTGTTTCTCTATTCATTTCATAAACTCTCTTTGGGCCAAAATTCAGTTCTTTGGGAACTTTCTGAGTTAACTCTGCTTCACACTTCATAAGAGATGTGTCCAGAAGCCAGACATTAATGGTTTCCCTGCCTCCTGGATCAGTGGCTCAACAATCTTAGAAAAACAGACATAAAGATTTGGAAATGTAGCCACTACTGGGGTCATTAGTCTACAGAAAACATTAAGAAGAATCAAGCGGTAGCTTGGGGGAAAGAAAAACCCATTCTCCTAAGTGCCTACCCACAGCTTAAAAAGTTGGTTTAAGACATTAAGATGAAGCATCTCACTGCCTGGTAGGTATTTTTTTCTGAAAAAGTGAGTATGCCCATAAGGGAACTTAGTTGTAAGAAACTTGTAATTTATAAAAAGCGGTATTTCAGCCACAGAGTTGGTGTTGGGTTTACTTATCTATTTTGAATTTAAAAGGTTTATAAATAAAGCAGTGACACTGCTTACTGGGAAATGCTGTACCAAAAAAATGTTATTTTGCTGTAGGCTTAGTAACTAAGAGGAATCTGTATTTTTTTTTTTTTTTTTTTTTTGAGACGGAGTCTCGCTCTGTCACACAGGCTGGAGTGCTGTGGCGGGATCTCGGCTCACTGCAACCTCTGCCTCCCGGGTTCATGCCATTCTCCTGCCTCAGCCTCCCCAGTTGCTGGGACTGCAGGCGCCCACCCCACCATGCCTGGCTAATTTTTTGTATTTTTAGTAGAGATGAGGTTTCACTGTGTTAGCCAGGATGGTCTCGATCTCCTGACCTCGTGATATGTCCAACTCAGCCTCCCAAAGTGCTAGGATTGCAGGTGTGAGCCACCACGCCCGGCCTTTTTTGAGACGGAGTTTTGCCTGTTGCCCAGACTGGAGTACAATGCACAATCTCGGCTCACTGCAACTTCTGCCCCCCGGGTCCAAGCAATTCTCCTCCTCAGCCTCCTGAGTAGCTGGGATTACAGGTGCGTGTCACCACATCACACTAATTTTTGTATTTTTAGTACAGACGGGGTTTCACCATGTTGGCCAGTCTGGTCTCAAACTCCTGACCTCAGGTGATCCACCTGCCTCAGCCTCCCAAAGTGCTGGGATTACAGGTGTGAGCCACTGCGCCTGGCCAGAGTTCCACTTTTCATCCAGGCTGGAGTGTAGTGGTGCAATCACAGCTCATTGCAGCCTCGACCTCCTGGGCACAAGTCATCTTCCCACCTCAGCCCCACCAGGCAGCTGGGACTACAGGTGCACACTACCACGCCTGGCTATATTTTTGTTTTTGTTTTTTGGCAGAGATGGGGTTTTGCCACGTTGCCCAAGCTTGTCCTGAACTCCTGAGCTCAAGCGATCTGCTGGCTTTGGCCTCCCAAAGTGCTGGGATTACAGGTGTGCACCACCATGCCTGGCCAGGAATCTATGTTCACGTTAACTCAGAACATTCTACATCTTTTCAGTGTAAAGATTATAATGCTCTTCATATGCCTATTTCTGACATTCCTAATAACCTTGGAAATTCCATAATGTCCCTTTCTCCAGATAAGTGTGTGCCCGCCATGCGTTTGCTCATGGAGTTCATTTCTCTAAGATTTTCTCCATTTGGAGCTGAAATAACAGTCATATACATTGGCACCTTCAAAAGCATTTGCAAATATTTTTGTTTTTTTTTGTTTTTTGTTTTTTTTTGCTTTAAATACTTTCTCAGGAGATAAAACAAGCACACAATTCAGAAATATAAGCAAAGAAGGCTTCCTTTTCATTCCTATCCCACCAGCCACGCAGCTCCCTATCCCAGAAGGGGCCATCGTTACCCTTTCTTGTGGGCTTTTTGAACTATAACAAGCCAAACAATTCCTTGGAAAAAGTTTCAATCAAACTCTATCAGTCAATCATTATGGATGATAAGAAAAAGAACAGAAGGACCCTATGTTTCTTTGCATCTACTGCTTGCTGTTAAGAAACGTAAGTTCAAATCAATAGCTGGCTCCAGGGTTCATTAATGTTATCTATTTGATTCTCCTTTACAAGTCTGGACAAGGGATCTATATTTAAGTAACTGAGGGGTGGGAACAGAATAGATAAGAAATTGTCTCTGCCTGAAATTCAGGGTCCTTTCCTCACTTTTGAATGCAAAGAGAGCTAAAAACTAAAATATAGATAATTATTACTCTTAGGGAGAAAGAAACCTTAACACTAATGCCAAAAATTGTCCCAGAGATGGGTTTTGACATGTGGAAAGATGAGCATACTGTCTCCCCAGATTTGCCCCTTGATAGCTAATCCTTTCTCTTTTGCCTCCTTATCAGCATGGCCATTAAAAAAAAAAAAAATTTTGCCTGGTGTGGTGGCTCATGCCTGTAATCCCAGCACTTTAGGAGGCCAAGGCAGGCAGATCACCTGAAGTCAGGAGAGTAGCCTGACCAACATGGAGAAACCCCATCTCTAACAAAAATACAAAATTAGCTGGGTGTGGTGGAGCATGCCTATAATCCCAGCTACTTGGGAGGCTGAGGCAGGAGAATCGCTTGAATCCGGGAGGCGGAGGTTGCGGTGAGCCTAAATCGCGCCATTGCACTCTAGCCTGGGTGACAAGAGCAAAACTCTGTCTCAAAAAAACAAAACAAAACAAAAATCAGAGGAGCATCATTATTCCAATACCAAGGAGAAGTAGCTCCCTTTAGCCAAACCTTTCAGCTCATGACATAAAAAAGGAAAAATATCCAATTTAACAAACCCATATATTGTTCATCTGTTAGACAATCATTTTTAAAGCACTTGCAATTAGCCACTCAACTGTGCTAGGAATAGAGAGATGAATAAGACACGGTTCTTCCCCTTCAACAGTCCATTTCTTCCAGGTTGGAATACACATAGCCAGCCAGCCCTCAGTCAGTAGGGTTTAGACATTTGTTTTTGCCTGCCCAGCCTCCTCTTGGAGCCGCCTCTGCCACAATTGATGGAAGAGAGAAAGTCGCTTTTCCAGCAGAGCAGAGTATACATGACTCAGTTTGACTAGCTAAGAATATTTCATCTATGTAAGATAATGACCAGTAGAGTTGGACATGTCCCCTAAACAGGGCTGACACTGACACTGAAAACAAGAGTTGGGACCTGCCATCACATGAAGCAAGCAAAGGGAACAATCCCTATTGATATTGTTTAAGGTCCTCGATGCAGCTGTGCCTGAAGAACAGCACTTCCCTACGCCAGCCTTTTCCAATATATATAAACAAACACATTATCGTTTCTGCCTAAGTTCATGTCACTCACAACCAAAAGTCTTGACAGACCCACTGGGCAGTGGGACACAGAAGAGAAAGTAAATAATTAAGAGGGAAGATAGGGTATTTTTTTTTTTTTTTTGAGACGGAGTCTTGCTGTCGCCCAGGCTGGAGTGCAATGGCACGATCTCGGCTCACTGGAAGCTCCGCCTCCCCGGTTCACGCCATTCTCCTGCCTCAGCCTCCTGAGTATATAGGCGCCTGCCACCATGCCTGGCTAATTTTTTATATTTTTAGTAGAGATGGGGTTTCACCGTGTTAGCCAGGATGGTCTCGATCTCCTGACCTCTTGATCCACCCACCTCGGCCTCCCAAAGTGCTGGGATTACAGGCGTGAGCCACCATGCCGACCAAGATAGGGTATTTATGCAAAATAATTACACTTGTGAACTGGGTCTAGTAAAAAGAATAGGAGTTTGTAAGATGAAAGTTACTCTAAAAAATGCTTTGGCTCTGATTTCATCAAGTGAAAAAACAAAAAACACTATATGAAAAGAGTTAAACAACCTAAATTATAAATAATTCAGAGAAAGCTCAATGACCTATTAACAACAGAATTAACATTTTCAAGTGTTTTATTTACAACTGAAAGTAACTAGGTGTGGGTACAATGTCTCACACCCATAATCCCAGCATGTTAGGGGGCCGGGTTTTTTTTTTTTTTTTTTTTTTTATTGAGACAGAGTCTCGCTCTGTCGCCCAGGCTGGAGTGCAGTGGCGCGATCTCGGCTCACTGCAAGCTCCGCCTCCCGGGCTTACGCCATTCTCCTGCCTCAGCCTCCCGAGTAGCTGGGACCACAGGCGCCCGCCACCTCGCCCGGCTAGTTTTTTGTATTTTTTAGTAGAGACGGGGTTTCACCGTGTTCGCCAGGATGGTCTCGATCTCCTGACCTCGTGATCCACCCGTCTCGGCCTCCCAAAGTGCTGGGATTACAGGCTTGAGCCACCGCGCCCGGCCAGGGGGCCGGGTTTGAGACCAGACTGAGCAACACAGCAAGACCTATGTAGAAACGGGTGTGGACCTGTAGTCCTAGATACAGGGGGCTAAGGTGGGAGGATCATTTGAGCCCAGGAGTTCAAGGCTGCAGTGAGCAATGATCGTGCCACTGCACTCCAGACTGGGTGACAGACTAAGGTCCTGCCTTTAAAATAAATAGAGAGTAACTAGCTTTTTGGTAAGCACATGCCACCTGATGAACTACATGTAAACGTTCCACCATTATTATTTTTGAGAAAGGGTCTCACTCTGTGTTACCCAGGCTGGACTGCAGTGGTATGATCACAGCTCACTGCAGCCTCAATTCTCCGGGCTCAAGCAATCCTTCTGCCTCAGCCTCAAAAGTAGATGAGACTAGAGGTAGACGCCACCACATTCAGCTAATTAAAAAAAAAATTTAATAGGGGTCCTCCCTATGCTGCCCAGGCTGGTCTCCAACTCTTGAGCTCAAGTGATCTTCTTACCTCGACTCCGTGAAGTGTTGGGATTACAGGTATGGGCCACTGTGCCCAGCCAACATTCAATTTTGGAGACTAACACTGTTGAGTGAACAAGACATACTCATTCCTATTAGCCCTTGCAAATTATATCCACATCTACTGATTAGGGCCCAAACATTAAAGTTGTACTAATCCAGGCCCAAATCCTATTCATGTGCTTTCTTACAAAGCAAGAGTCAGACAGCTGGAATGAAAATCTGAGATTCATCTAGGCCCTAGGCTACAGATAAAGTAAAACCATATGCATGATATATGTATCTGTGCAGAAACTTTTCAGTTTAAGTCCCATCTTCTTTTGGTTTTGTTGGTTGTGCTTTTGAGGTCTTAGTCATGAATTCTTTGCCTAGATCAATGTCCACGAGAGTTTTCCCTAGGTTTCCCTAGTTTCAGGTCTCACTTTGAGTCTTTTTTCTATCTTGAGCTGATTTCTGTATACGGTGACAGATAAGGGTCTAGTTTCATTCTTCTGCATCATGGTAATCCAATTTTCCTAGCAACATTGACTGAATAAGGAGTCCTTGTACATTATTTGGGTGATGGATACACTGAAAGCCCAGATTTCTTTTTTTTTTTTTTTGAGACAGTTTTACTCTTGTTGCCCAGGCTGGAGTGCAATGGCGTGATCTTGGCTCACTGCAACATCTGCCTCCCAGGTTCAAGCAATTCTGCCTCAGCCTCCTGAGTAGCTGAGATTACAGGTATGTGCCACCACGCCCAGCGAATATTTGTATTTTGAGTAGAGACGGGGTTTCGCTATCTTGGCCAGGCTGGTCTTGAACTCCTTACCGCAAGTGATCTGCCCACCTTGGCCTCCCAAAGTGCTGGGATTAGAGGCATGAACCACCACACCCAGCCCTAAAAGCCCAGATTTCACCACTGAACAATATGTCTATGTAACAAAACTGCACTTGTATCCCTTAAATTAATACACACAACAAATTTTTAATTAAAAAAAATCTGATCCTCTCTCTCTTCCAAGTATCAAAAGTAAAAACATTTACTCCATGTACTAAGAGGTACAGAGAACCTGGCTCACGAGGAAAAAATATTTGTAAGCTCACTGTATAGTGGAAGGATGATGACATAACATCGGTAACTGTGAACTTTAAGCAAAGAGGTAATTAACTGACCAACAATCACAATCATTTATGAAACAACTGCTCTGCCAAAAGCCCTGGATCTAGTCAGAGGCTGTACTCAGCTTCTTCTGGGTCAGGCAGACAGATAATCATCCAACAGATGACAGTCCTAGTTTAGCAGGCTCAAGGTAAGGTCTGCAGGATCTGACACACCAAGAATCAGTCGAACTTGTCTATGGTAGTTCTGCAGAGCTACCACATCAAGGATGGCACCATATAGTCTGTATTTTTAGGGGAAGAAAAAAAGCAGAAAAGCATTTACTAGTATCATCTGAAAGTAAAACAAAACAAAGACAAAACAAACAAAAAGATAAACCTGTTTTAGATGAGCAAAAGACAACCCAGCCAAACACCTCTGAACAGGCACAGATGAGCCAGAAGAAAAAGCTAGCCTCCAAGTCCAAACTTGTCCAGATCACATTTTAAACTATTTCAAGTGCAGATCTAGTATGTCATAGTGTGTCCTACTTTTCTTCAACTGCAGGTATAACTTTGCTACTTTACAATGTTCGGGAACCCAAACCTGAACATATCCCAAAGTGATGATTAATGTATCAGTTACACTAGTGAATGCAAAACTTTCATTTCCACTAGGAAAAGAATCTCTAATATTTCACTGAGAGCTACACAAGGATCGTTACTTCTTCCTGGTTAACACCTAAACATAAGCTGCACTTAGCCTAAACCAGTGATTTTCAAACCTCATTTATTTTTTTGAGATGGAGTCTCCCTCTGTTACCTAGGCTGCAGTGCAGTGGTGTGATCTCAGCTCACTGCAACCTCTGCCTCCCAGGTTCCAGCGATTCTCCCACTTCAGTCTTTCGAGCAGCTGGGATTACAGGCACGTGCCACCAGGCTGGCCTAATTTTTTTATATTTTTAGTAGAGATGGGGTTTCGGCATGTTGGCCAGGCTGGTCTCGAACTCCTGACCTCAAGTGATCTGCCTGCCTCGGCCTCCCAAAGCGCTGGGATTACAGGTGTGAGCCACTGCACCTAGCGTCAAACTTTTTTTTAAAAGCTGTGAAATCCTTGTTTCCAAAGGAATCTTAGGTGAAATATAAAAAAGATAAAAACTAGCAGTGCTCAGGTTGAAAGAGAGAAAAAAAGGTTCCCTGCCACCAGTACCTCCAGGAAATAGTCACTAATCTAAACTAAGCCTGTGATGCAAATTTATGCAAAAGTGGCAGGTTACCGAAATGTAGAATCTGGGCCTAGTGGGCAATCAAACCAAAGCATGAAGTTTGATGGCTACAGAAGAATTCTGACAGTTTACTGAAAATCTTCACCAAATAACTTTAGTCTGATCAAAGTATGAAGTGATAGGGAATCCACAGTACACCTAAAGGATCAGAAAATAAAAGTTTACAGTGTGATTTTTTAAAAAAACATTTCTACCCTAAAGTTGTAAAGAAAAACACAGTCTCTCTGGGATTATCTTTTACCTGGGGTTGGGAGAAGAGAAGAGTGTGGAATCAAGGGCTAGAAATGATGCTATCACTAGTGAAGAAAACGGCAGCGTCAGGATGGGCAGCATGGCTCATGTCTGTAAACCCAGCACTTTGGGAGGCCAAGGCAGGCAATCACTAGAGGCCAGGAGTTAGCGACCAGCCTGGCCAACATGGTGAAACCCCATCTCTACTAAAAAGACAATAAAATTAGTTGTGCATGGTGGCACATACCTGTAATCCTAGCTATTTGGGAGGCTGAGGCCTGAGAATCGTTTGAATCTGGGAGGTGGGTGTTGCAGTGAGCAGAGATCACGCCATTGCATTCCAGCCTGGGCAACAGAGTGAGACTCTGTCCAAAAAAAAAAAAAAAAAAAAAAAAAAAGGGTAGCCGTATTTTCTAAGTTAATAAAAATGAGGAAGACAATCAGGCTACTACGATATAAACAATTTCATTTTTTGATAACATCAACCCAAGTTACTATGTAAGAATTTCAGACCCTTGATACTTAAATTACTCCAACTGATGCTGATGCAAGAATTTTTACATATATCTTATAACCCCCACTGGGGTTTAAGAGGAAGATTTTTGAAGTTTCTTTAAACCAATGATCTAACTAAAAAATGTCAAGTTACGCTGGCAATTTTCTAAGAGGGACAAGCACTTGATTCTCATGAACAGAATCAAAGCATCAGTTAACCGCTACCTGTGACAACACTTCTATTTAAAGAACAGATTTTGTTATGTCTCTGTGGAAACATTCAGTACCTGTTAAGATAAAAACTAATCAGAAAGAAAACATCAATCCTGGGAAAACAAAACAGAAGGGTGTGTGTCTAACCTAACGGTCTGCAACTGGGCCTACAGCGGAAAGCTGGAGGAGGTGAAGGAGAGGATTCTGGCTAATAAATCCCTGGCTATGAGAACTGACCAGGACACAAGTGCACTGCATTGGGCAGGCTCAACCAGACATACATAAATTGCTGAATTTTTGTTTCAACTTGGAGTGCCAGTAAATGATAAATACTATGCAATGTTGGTCTCCTCTTCAGACTGCTGTTTGTGCTGGCCAGAATGAGACTGTAAAAGCCCTTCTGGAAAAGGTGCTCAAGTGAATGCTGTCAATCAAAATGGCTCTACTCCCCTACATCATGCAGTTTCCAAAAACAGGCATGAGATTGCCGTCATGTTACTAGAAGGTGAGGCTAATCCAGATGGTAAGGATCATTATGAGGCTACAGCAAAGTACCGGGCCACAGCCAAGGGTAACTTGAAGATGATTCATATCCTTCTGTATTACAAAGCATCCACAAACATCCAAGACACTGAGGGTAACACCCCTCCACACTTAGCCTGTGATAAGAGTGAAGAAGCAAAACTGCTGGTGTCCCAAGAAGCAATATTTACATAGAGAATAAAGAAGAAAAGAAACCCCGCAAGTGGCTAAAGGTGGCCTGGGTTTAATACTCAAGAGAATGGTAGAAGATTAAACAGCTTGGATTTCTTCTTACTTTATATGTTGTGATGCTGTCCCTAGTGTGCTGGAAAATAACGTACTTGGGCACAAGACATCATCTGCAAATGTTTTCTCACCTTCAAAGTCTTATAAACATGTTGACTATTGTTCCTGTTGAGGTTCTTGTTCTAAACTTACAGCTTGCTTTCCGGGCACTGAATAACTATTGACATTGTTCTACTGTTGTCATATATTCTTGTATACTGAATTTCAGCTAATTCTGAGTAAGTGATTCCGTGGCTGTTGTGAATCTTCAGTACCCCCCAAGCATGCACCTTGTATCAGTCTCTGAAACAGATTAGCTCCAATAGCAACAGGCTAGTTCTTCTGCTAGATGGTTCTAGATGGACTCCCTCTGTGATGTTCCTCCATACAGTTAAACATCCTAACTTTTTTTTCAAGCTCACTCAGGCCTATGCCAAATATTATTTTTCCCCAACCATGAGATTTTATTTTTGTGACAGGAGGAATATTTACATATTTTAGTGGACCACATTTTAAGTTGGGGGTTGTGCTCTAAAGTAATGAAAAACAACTTCTCATGTACACGTGTATTTTTTTTTTGATAAGCTTTCCCAAGATAAAATGTATGGTTTTTAAAAAAGAAAGTTTTAAAGTACCTATATCAAGTCATCTTATATTGAAAAAAAGTCAAGCTTGTTAAAATGATATGTAACAAAATATACTGATTTGTATTTCAGAAACTAAAAAATAAAATGTTGAAAGAAAAAACCATCATTTTTGTATTTACACATTGTCTTTCCTTCCTACCTTTCCCTCAGCAACATATTTAATACCTGTCTATATCACTCATTGAATCAAAAACTGTGGTCACAGTAAAACCCTATTTCTTCTTATAGCCAATAAGCCTTTATTGTTTCTATTTTAGGATTTGCATCTGAACTAGTGAACATACTTTATTTACATGTGCCATTAAGCCCTACATTTAAACCAGTTGCAAAAAGGTTTATATATTTGCAATTTAAAAAAATTAATCTTTTTTTTTTTTTTTTTTTTGAGACGGAGTCTCGCTCTGTCGCCCAGGCTGGAGTGCAGTGGCTGGATCTCAGCTCACTGCAAGCTCCGCCTCCCGGGTTTAAGCCATTCTCCTGCCTCAGCCTCCCAAGTAGCTGGGACTACAGGCGCCACGACCTCGCCCGGCTAGTTTTTTGTACTTTTTAGTAGAGACGGGGTTTCACCGCGTTAGCCAGGATGGTCTCGATCTCCTGACCTCGTGATCCGCCCCGTCTTGGCCTCCCAAAGTGCTGGGATTACAGGCTTGAGCCACCGCGCCCGGCCTAAAAAATTAATCTTATACAGCTTTGCTTTAAGATTGAGAGCCTACAGCCAGTCTGGAAATAATCACCCCACTCAATCTTTTTCTAAAATACACAGCCCTGAACAGAGGTAGCCGATTTCCATTCTCCTATAAGCTTGGGCAAAAGAGCTTCCAGATGCCGGAAACTCTTCACAGAAAGGCAGCTCTGATGCCTCCTCCTTTTCCTCTCCTCCCTCCCCCATCCATAAAACACATAATTCTGACTATCCAGGGCAGAATGATCTTCTGGATTAGCAGATAAAACTGTGCAGCAAGAGAGAGGTAAGAAAATAAAGTTTAGTCTCCTCTTTCCTTAAGCTTACTGGAAAATGTATAGTAGTACTGAGGCTGAAAAGGGGGGTGAGGGAGTTAGAGAACCAGGAAGATTAGAAAGAAAACTACTTTGCAAATGACGACACTTACGTACTGAAAGCTAGATTTGAACAATGAACATCAATTATATTGCCTAGGATAATCGTATTATAATACTCTTAATAAAGATAAGCGGTTTCTGTATTCCTCTATTTTTACTAGCTTCACTGGACTTTTACTATTCTCCCAGTTTGATAATAAAAGATAACCAAATACAAAACTGCCTCCAAAAATAAACATTGATTTTCTTCAAGTTTTTAACTGTTCTCAATTATTCTTTGTAATTTTTATAACCATTTCTTTAGTGTAAATTTATGCAAGGCGAAAGATGACATTTTATCTAAATACAGCATTCTATACAAAAATGTTTAGTCAAAGTAATATTTTTTGTCACTTTCCATCAACATGTGTGAATCCTTTCTACAAAAAAAACATGCTCTAAAAGATTGTTGCCTGATCACCTCAAGTGAGAGGGGGCACAAAATCCCACCAGGCAGCTCATTCCACACTGGACAGCTTTACAATGTTGTGTAACCTGCCCATAGCTCTCAGTTAGGCTATAAATTCCCCAGTCACATGACAGCCTTTCAAAACTTTAAGACACGCCCCTCTTCTCCCAGTGAACCAGGATCAGTTCTTCTCACCATTCCTTCCGTGATCTCACAGGCCACTCTCCAAAGTTATGCTCCAGCTTGTCAGTCTCCCCAGTTCCCTGAATAAACTGTTATTCGGATGTGACATATTCAGGATATGTCAATTGATACAACACTACCCTAAATCTGGACATTATTTTTCAATTAATGCCCCTGAAAAGTGCATTTGTGTCAGTGGCATCCATTTCATACATATGACATAAAAAATATTTTTAAAAATATGCAGTGCCTTTTCAGAGTTAGCTTGTTCAGCTGGTGAGGAAAAAGATAGTTTGGACTGAATCTAAATCACAATCACCAGTCTTCAGTGTCTCCTCAACTGCAGGAACACAAGCATTCTGTTTCTGAAATGAGGGTTGGAAAAACAAAACCAAAAACGAAAAAGCAAATGTCCAGTACAGGCCTTAGGAAAGTCAAAAGACTGAGACTCATCTTCCAAATCACACCATCAACTGAAATCTGTTATGAAAAAGCAGCACTCTGAATCACTGAACCCAGGGGTTGCCTAATCTAAACTCTTCTCATCTTACAAATTAGTAGCTGAGGTGAAGCAACTGCTTGCCCATGAGCGAGCTGGGTCTCAAGGCCACCCTCCATACCTAAGATGCGGAACTCCTCTCATTACCCATGCAGACTGAACTCTATCTCTGACATTCACTAAAAACAAACAGCAGCATATTCCCTACATACATCTGAAAGTGCCAGAACTTCCATACCCAAGGTTGAAATGGTCTTCAAAAATTAAAAGGCTCAGCCAAACCAGCTGAAGCAATAATACAGAGATTAAGAATCTGTACACATCTCAAGTCAGTCAGATGGTTCTATCACATCCAGAAAAGAAAGAATTCAGCTCTGAGGACACTTGCCTTAAATCACTCTTACCATCACCATGGAGGTCAAGAGTCACTAGATAGTCACATCTGAATAATCTGATTCTATCAAAATCATAAGGGCAATATCTTGTAAAATGAAAACCACAACCTTGATATCCTTAAATAACAGGCTAGCTTTTCAAAAAACAGATTATCCTATGTCTCCCCTTTATTATTTTCCCATTGTTAATCCTCTAAGCATGTTCTTCTGAAAGTCCCTTGGGAAACTAGAGGCTTCCTTTTTGAAAGGAGGGAGTTGATAGGAGGCTTGTCTGTTCTCAACTACCTCCAGGCTCCAGTCAAACTGGGAGAACAGTTAAAAGTCCAAAAAGTTACATAAGCAACTGGGAAGCGGGAACACAGGACCACACATAAACTTGTATATCAACGTTCTCAGCAGCATTATTCATAATACCCCCAAAATAGGAACAACTCAAAACAATTGATAAATGAAACGTGTTTATATCCACATAATGGGATATGATTCAGCCACGAAAAGGAATAAAGTACTGATACATGTTCCAACATGAACCTTGAAAACATTATACTAAGTGAATAAAATCAACCACAAAAGGCCAAATATTGTATGATTCCACTCATGAGGTACTTAGAATAAACAAATTCATAGGAATAGAAAAGTAAAATGGTGGTTGCCAGGGGCTAGGTAAAGGAAGAAACGGAGTTATTAACAGGTGTAGAGTTTCAGTTCTGCAAGATTAAAAAAGGCTAAAATGGTAAAGTTTATGTATACTTTACAACAATTAAAAGTAAACACATTCTTTTTTTTTTTAAAGTGGTTACTGGGAAATTTAAGGCAGCAGTGTTGATTAGGGAAGCAGACAAAGTCTGCTTATAATTTCAACAGCAGGGTAGTCTGGGTTCAAAATCAGGGGCATTTCTCACTGATGGGTCTCTTTACCAAAATGTGAGTATTAGGCATTTGTTAATACTCCCCAGTAAAGGACAGATCCTCTAGAACAAACCGTGGATGTAACACAGCATTTTGAAGGTCTATACAAATTTCCAGACCATTTTTAACACTATAATCATTTAATATGAGTAGTAATACATTAATGGAACCTAGGCGGCTCCAAAACCTTTAAGTACTTAAAGAAAAAAAAATGGTAGAGAGTTCATGTTATTGGCAAATCTGCTCCATTCCAAGAGGCCAGGGACAGTGTATTATATTACTTTTGGCAATGAAGGCCCTGATTCACCCTGGCTTAACTAATAGATTTATTACGGCTGGGGTTCCTTCAGTGAGACATTCAACTACTTTGTTTCGCAAACTTGAGCGTGTGGCAGTAGAAAAAAGATCTTCAGAGAATTCCCACGTTAAATTTTCAAATCACCTTAAGTTTCCGCTACAAAAGCAGAAGTGCAAGAGAAAAGGTCCTGGGAAAAATGAAATGGAAAGCTTTTGAAAGGTAACAGAATGATGAAAAATTTAATTTTAGCACTTTAAAGAAGTTTGTTTTCTCTCATGCTGGTGTAGTTCATTAATAGCAAACCAATAATCTAACTGTAAACAGCCTGGCTCATCACATTACCTACCAATTATACAAAAATTATAATCACACTGTGATTTAAAAGTTTTATTTATTTTAAAAGCTCATCACAGGTGATCTCAGAGATTTAGCAAAATACAACCTGAAATAGTTAACAGATACGGCCGGCATTTATGTCTATAAATTATTATCATTACATATTATCTTTTAGCACATTCATTTTCCTAACCTCAATTGATGGACTAAACAGAACCCTTAAAATATGCAGCAGGACAAGGGTGCCATCTCACACGTGTGGCTCCCAGCTCCCAGCACTTTGGAAGGCTGAGGTGGGAGGACTGCTTGAGCCCAGGATTTCAAGACCAGCCTGGGTAAATATAGTGAAATCTCTACTTAAAAATATATATATATGTGTGTGTGTGTGTGTGTGTGTGTGTGTGTGTGTGTGTATATGTATGTATATAACCAGGTGTGGTGGTGCAGGCCTATAGTCCCAGCTACTTGGGAGGCTGAGGCGGGAGGATGGTTAGAGCTGCAGTGAGCTATGATGGTGCCACTATATTTCAGCCTGGGTTACAAAGGGAGACCCTGGGACTTTGGTTTTTTTCCCTGCTGTATCTCTAACATCTATGTCAGTGGCTAGAACAAAGCAGGCACTCAATAAATGCAGACTGAATGAATGAATCCCTGCCTAGAAAAGGCTTACAGACATGACATCCAATAAATATTTGCAGTAAAAGAGGCAATGTATCAGATGTGTCCCAAACTAAATCCTAAGAGGCTTCATGTTTAGTTCATTCTCAGCAGGAAGGGTGGCAACAGCTGCTGAGTTGGGGCCACTAACTTAGGTGGAGAATCTGCATTTACTGCAAAAAGCTTCTGGCACAGTTCCAGAGGCCGGAAAGCAAGGTGTTCTAGGAACTCCTTGCTCAACTCCACTGAGTCAGAATGGTTGCTATGTCAAACTTCTGAGTAACAAGGAACGACATGACTGGACAGGCAGGGTGAGGATAGGATGGGGACCCTGAACGTGAAGCTGGTCTGCTGCCATGTCTGGGAGGCACCGAGGAGATGCTGCAGATATCAAAGTACAGAAGGGACATGATTCTAATGGCACTTTAAGAGGATTAATCTGGGCCGGGCGTGGTGGCTCATGCCTGAAATCCCAGCACTTTGGGAGGCCAAGATGGGCGGATCACCAAGTCAGGAGCTCGAGACCAGCCTGGCCAATATGGTGAAACCCCGTCTCTACTAAAAATACAAAAATCAGTCGGGTGTGGTAGTGCATGCCTGTAGTCCCAGCTACTTGGGACGCTGAGGCAGAAAAATTGCTTCAATCTGGGAGGCGGAGGTTGCAGTCACTGCACTCCAGCCTGGACAACAGAGCCAGACTGAATTTCCAAAAAAAAAAAAAAAAAAAAAAAAAGCATGAATCTGGTTGTATTCAGCAGGTTCCATTAAGAAAGGTCCAGAGGGCCAGGCGTGGTGGCTCACACCGGTAATCCCAGCACTTTGGGAGGCCTGACCAACATGGTGAAACCTATCTCTACTAAAAATACAAAAAATTAGCTGGGTGTGGTGGCCAGTGCCTGTAATCCCAGCTACTCAGGAGGCTGAGGCAGGAGAATTTCCTGAGCCCAGGAGGCAGAGGTTGCAGTGAGCCGAGATTGTGCCACTGCACTCCAGCCTGGACTCCATCTTTAAAAAAAAAAAAAAAAAAAAAAAAAGGCCCGAAGGAAGTCAATTAGGTAAGAGTACATACCAGCCCTACCCAACCCTCAGAATCACCTGAGGGAGCTTATACCCATGCTGCATCTTCTCAATCTGAGAGGTCTGAGAAACCATCACTGCCTTAGGTATGAGATAATAGGATACTGGGGTGATAGTAAAAGGAGGAGAAAAGAAAAAGTTCACAGGTGAAGCTTATAGCCTTAAGTCAAAATTTGTGCCAATAATACTATTTTCATGGACAAAAATTTACTGATCAGCCATATGTAAAAAAATTTACACCTTATAACTTCAAACCTCCTTAACAAGAGATAGGATGACATAGCACAGTAAAGCTTTTATTCGTTATGAAATAAAGATAGGATGCAGTGGTCCACCCTACAGTTGGACAGATCTGTATTTAAATCCTTGCTCTGCCACTTACTAGCTTTGTGATCCTAAACATGTTATTTAACCTCTAGAGGTCTGTTTTCTTATGGTATAAGCAGAAGGACACTGTCTAATTGTTTTAATGTCAGAAGGATTAAATGAGATGATGCAAGTTAATGCTTAAGGCAGTTACCATTATTACCTTAAACCAGATGAGATACTAAAATAATCACTTTGAAAATTCTGAGTTCACACCAGGGCATAACCTCTCCAAAAAGCTCAAACTATTATGACTGAGAATCAGATGTGGTTGCCATAACAACATCTGTTCTTGTACACATTACAATGTGCTACATGCACAGTAGTGTTTTTATATAATATTTTACATCTGTGTGAGCCATTCATACTCAGGTTAGCGTATTCCTAACTTTACAAGCTCAGTGACACTTAAAATATTTATGCAACAGAACATCTGCAACTATCTTAAACAAACCCAGGTGACTTACAGTTACGTAGAAACATAAAGCTGTCATCTCGATTTTGCATATCTTATGTTTTAAAAAATATGTGGAGTCACTGGTCTTTTAGGAAGATTTGCAGACTACAAGACCGGTGCCCACAACCGGAAAACTGCTACTGTGTTGCTGCTTATCCTGATGCTTTCCGTATTCAGATTTCAGGCAAGAATTCTAGCAGTGACCACTGCTAGAATTTCCAGCACACCAGTAGAACCAGTTGTTTTCAGGTGGAACCCCTCTAAGAGTTTAAGATATGTATACAAATAGAGGGAAGATGATGCCTGAGGGACAAGGCGACAACTGGGCAGTCAGAGGTGACCCTTCATCAATTTAAGAGTTCACCTAAAATTGTATTTGAAAGCTGGGGAAGATGCCTCAGTACTTAAACAAGAAAAACAGACTGAGGATCCTTTATAATATACCGATCTAGATTTAGGAAGAGTGTGAGGTGAGGACCACTTCTCAGTTTACTTCACTCTAAACAGGTATTGCAGCAAGGCAGGGACACAGCACAGAGTGATTCTAGCACTCCACTGCCTACATAAGAACTCCACAGTGATACAGTCACTTGCTGTCACTGTAAGCGGACAACTTGGCTTAAGATCAATGTAAAAAAGGGAAATAATTCACACGCAGCCCTTAAGGAGTGTTTTAGGGGAAGACTCTCAAACTGCATTTTTCCTTTGCCCTCACACCACACAGAAGTCGTGAAGTCGTCTTCTGTGACCAAACGTGTGGGTTTTTTTCCCAAGCAGCGGACACCAGCTGAGTGTCCTAATTTGGTTCTGACACTGTCTACCTGGATATAGTGTCATATTCCACAAGTTGGGGGCTTAGTCTAACCCCAAGACTGCTCTCTCCTTCTTCAGACACCAATTAGAAGTCTGCGCCTCCAGAACTTTTGACTGATGCTTCAAGCTGGGGTTCCCAAGACCCTCTCCTTGAGTTCTATTAATTTGCTACAGCATCTCATAAAACTTGGGGAAATACTTATGTTTACCGGTTTATTATAAAAAATACAGATAAAGAAATGCATAGGGGCACTGGGCTTCCGTGCCCTCTCTGGGGGCGCTACCCTCCAAGTGTGTTCAACTATCTGGAAGCTCTCTGACCCCAGTTCTGTTTTTGTTTTTCTAGATGGAATCTCACTCTGTCCCCCAGGCTGGAGTGCAGTGGCACAATCCCAGTTCACTGCAACCTCTGCCTCCTGGGTTCAAGCAATTCTCCTGCTTCAGACTCCCAAGTAGCTGGGATTATAGGCCCCCACCACTACATCCAGCTAATTTTTTTTATTTTTATTTTTAGTAGAGATGGGGTTTCACCATGATGGCCAGGCTGGTCTCAAACTCCTGAACTCACAATTTGCCCGCCTTTGGCCTCCCAAAGTGCTGGGATTACAGGCGTGAGCCACCGTGCCTGGCCTCTCCTGGGTTTTTATAAAAGCTTCATAATGTAGTCATCTCTTCTTACCTCCCTTCCTTGGGGTATAGGGCAACACCCTCTCTCTAGGGAGGGTCTCAAGACTTACAATCAGAAAGCTGGGTAAAGATTAGAGTCTTGCCTTGGGGCAGGTATAAAGCGAGAGCAGAAGGTCAGAGATTATTTTCTGAGACCTAACGCACCCTATAACACAACATGGTAATGGGGTTATGGGTGGGGAAGCCAGGAACCGTGGTGGACGAAAACCAGTATGTATCACACCACCACGAGAGGACACATAGATACATCCATTTATAAATTATTTCAGAAGCATGCCAAGTCTATCTAAATGACATAAAATGCATGCCTAGTCTATCTAAACGACATAAAATGTTATTTTGATCCCCTAATAATACATTTTTTACGCTCTACCAAAACTATTCAGAAATAATTTCCCACAATAGGAAATATATTTCTTTCACCATTCTTGGGTAACAATTTATTTAAACTATGTTCTCAAGTTTTTCTAAGCCATCTCCCAGGATCAAGGCTTCACCAAACGCAGCTTTTCAAAAGCATTCTTGTACCAGGTTTTGCCACTTGATGGCTCACTTTTTTACAACTTCCCCAGAGAAGTTTTATTTGCATTTTTCTTGTTGCTGTTTTTATTTTTACTTTTTTTGAGACGGAGTCTCACTCTGTCGCCCAGGCTGGAGTGCAGTGGTGCCATCTCGGCTCACTGCAACCTCCGCCTCCTGGGTTCAAGCGATTCTCCTGCCTCAGCCTCCCGAGTAGCTGATACTACATGTGCGTGCCACCACACCAGGATAATTTTTGTATTTTTAGTAGAGACGGGGTTTCAGCATGTTGGCCAGGCTGGTCTCGAACTCCTGACCTCAGGTGACCCGCCAGCCTTGGCCTCCCAAAGTGCTGGGATTACAGGTGTGAGCCACCACACCCGTCCTCTTGTTGCTGTTTTTAAGTGTAACTGATCTTGAAGCAGGATTCTGAGCACTTCTTGCATTTGGATACTCCCAGTCTTAGCTCACTTCCTTCACAAGAGCAAGGATTCTGTCAACCTAAATTTATAATTCCAATTTAAAATTTTAATAAATTCCACCATATTTCCACTAGACAGGAGTTTCTTCAAAAGAGACCACTCAAAAAGTTCTCAAGTCACCAGCTTCCAGCAGAAGAGCAGAGCTTTACAGATCGTCAACTGAAGCACAGCCTTCGACAAGCTCTTAAATGGAGCACGAAGGATTCAGAAAAAGAAAGTGTAAAAGCCAGCAATTATCTAACAAAAAAATAACTGCTAAGGAGAGACTGTCTTAAACCAAAAAACTGGGAAAAGGGAACATAAAGTTTCTTTTTCGATCCATAGACAGTTAACTTCAAAGCAGAAATATGCTACTCCAATTAACTGCCAACTGCACAATTTATACCCAGACTCTCCCTACTGGGGGTGTGGCTAGCTTATTTAAATGTAGACGCCATTGGGATCCTTGGGTGTAAGCTCACGTGGAAGCATAAAGCCTCACTATGAAATGGGAAGCATTCATGTGAGCCCCCCTTAGCCAAACAGCTTACAAGAGCACCATAAAGGCTTGTGTTCCAAGCACAGGCCTGGGAACCAGCCCAGACATTCTGTGGCTCATTTCATCATTGTATGTGGTAGTGTCTTGATTTCCCTATTTGTGAAACAAGGATAGTCCTGACAGAATTGGGAATAGTTTATAAAGTGCTTGGAAAATAAAACAGGCAAGCCATCAATACTATCATCCATAAAGGCCAGTGAGGGGGCCTTTACACTTAAACAGCGCATCCTTATTAAAGCCATCACAGTCACATGAGAAGTGACATATAAACACAACCCACAGCTAAGTGACTCAATTACAAATCTATACCCTACTGAAGAGGGTATTAGTATATACAGATTCATTTTTAATTCTAACAGCTGGTCAAATAATGCATGACTCTTTTAGATGTGTATGTATTTAAATTAAATCTTTAACTGAAATCTAAAACTGTGGCATATATTCAGAGCAGCCTTCCCTTTGTAAACTCTATCCAACGTTGTCTATACTTTCCTCTTATTTTCTAAATCTTTATTTCTAGAACACTGTTGAAATTCTTGAAGGGTTCCAGGATTTCTCTAGCTGCTGTCTTGGAACCAAGGTAGGGATCAATAATACCAAAGCTTGTGAGTGAATCTCAGGGAACTCCTAAAGGCAGAGGACTGAATTAATACACAGAGATGAGAAGACCCAGGACTAAAACAGTAATATGAATTTTGCATTTTTTATTGACTAGAATAAAAACGTGTGCCCTGCAATCAAAACTGTCACTTTCCATAGTTGGCTCAAATTTATCAGTGATTTCCTACACACACACACACACTCTCCATAATCAAGTTGGCTTATATATACCAACTTGAGAAGCATGATAATACGTGAGGAGACCCGTCTCACTCCAGTGAAGCAGAATATGAATTCTGACTTAAGATGACCCCAAAACTGGCAGATAGCAAAGGTAGGTCATAATGTAACGCAGGTGTAAGGAGTACTAAGACACTGAGAGGATGAAAGAACACAATCATTCTCTCCTCACTTTCTAATTAACAGCATCAGACAAACAAAAAACCATGAAGTCACAATGGCCACCTATGATGGGCAAAGCATGGATGGTTTATCTAATAAAGTATCTCAAGAATCAAAGTGGAAAGTGCCAATGTAAAAACAACAAACAGCTTTTACATTCAAAATATCAATTAATTAGCATGGGGCTTTGGTTTATACCAGTTTCAAACACCGAGTTTCCAAACTGACAGTAATGTACATGAGCAAACTACGACAACTGCTCCACAGTTAATATCACAAGCTCTTACAAAACTAGGAGAGGGGCTGGGCGCGGTGGCTCACGCCTGTAATCCTAGCACTTGGGGACGCCAAGGCAGGCGAGGTGGATCACTTGAGGTCAGGAGTTCAAGACCAGCCTGGCCAACATGGCGAAACCCCATCTCTACTAAAAATACAAAAATTAACCGAGCATTGTGGCAGGCACCTGTAATCCCAGCCACTCAGGAGGCTGAGGCAGGAGAATCTCTTGAACTCAGGAAGCAGAAGTTGCAGTGAGCTGACATCGCACCACTGCACTCCAGCCTGGGAGACAGAGCAAGACTCTGTCTCAAACAAACAAAAAACACAAAAACTAGGAGACGAAAACCTTTAAGTTTATCTGATGCTAATAACAAGTCAAGCTCTGTGAATCTAACTATAATTAAATTATTTACACATAGGGGAGCAATGTTTCTCTTAATGTACATGCTTCTCAGGCAAGAGAATGAAGGTTAAACTCCCACTGAAAATATTTTACCTTATGTAAGACATAACAGACTTTATGACACTCATTTAAAGTAAAAGTCCTTTGGAACTCCAGGTTGAACAAGTAGCTTATTTACACAACAGTCATGGGTACTCTGGTGTAAACCACAATAATGCTTCTAATGTTGTAAAATAAAAACTTCAATTTTTTTCTTTTATATCATTTTAAAAATCTTTATTTCACTAAGATTTAAATAGGTTACTTGGAAAAAATATGTATAGAAAGTTTAATTCTGGTATGTTTTTTATTACACTTAGATGTATTGTCCCCAAACTACATCTCAAAACTAGGTGTACTTTCTCCCAAACTACACCTGATACTTGAACTTTTCATCTGTATTTAATAATATGACAATCATTTCCAGCTCTAGAAAACCCACATGTATTTTATGTGTATGTGTACATACAAACACACACACACCCCAATTATGAAATCAACTGGCCGAGGTCTATTACAATTTATGCAATTTTGTTACTTATGTATGATTCTCAAAAGAAACACAAATGCTGAAGTTTTTCTTTTTTTTTACCCTATGAAGCATCAATCCCTACTTTCTCCTTTACAAAACAGTTCTATCTTCCTAAGTTGCAATTTTCAAAATAAAATTTGTAGCCAGCATCATCCTATTCAACCAATATACTGCTGAGTATTTTAGTTTCAGTACTTTTATTAAAAAGTACTAACTTTTTAATACTTTCAAAACTTGTAAGTAGTTACAAGGAAAGCAACAACTTCACAGTATGCTTTATATATCTATGCTTTTAATAATCAAATATAAATAATAAGCCATTTTCGCCTGATAAAAGTCTACTGGTTGGTTACTTGCAAGTGGTACCAAAACAATCTGTTCAACATTGTGAAGTTCTTATTTTAATATAAATAGTATTAAAACTCTTCCTGCACTCTGGCATAAGGAGAAAAAGGTAAGATAAACGTAAGCAAAGCAAAGCAAATTCACAGCAGGCATGTCTAAAATCTACGACTTCCAAGGTTGGAAGGGCCAGGGATGATTAACAGATTTTCAGCCCAATCTCCTACATTTTCTATACAGGGACTATAAGAACCAAAATCAAAGAGGTTAGTTTCAATATATAGCAGCTCCTGATAAGCTAGTCTCAGGAAATTTTTCAACAAAGGCCAAGATAAAGAAGGAATTTCTGCTTAAAGTTCAGCTAAACAGAATACCCATTCCCCACACTCTAGTTAATTGAGTCTTTTACTATACTTTAATGAAGTATATAGTTTACCTACTATAAATTCCAGTTTTCAAGCCCAATTGTCTCACTTTTTTTTTTTTTTTTTTTGGTAGAGACGGGGTCTCATTATGTTGCCCAGGCTGGTCTTGAACTCCTGGCCTCAAGTGATCCTCCTGCCTCAGCCTCCCAAAGTTTTGGGATCATAGGCGTGAGCCACCTTGCCTGGCCTCACCTTATTTTTTGAGTGTTAAAACCAAGAAACCTTTGAAACTGTAGAATACATGCTTTCTAAGAGCTCACAGCAAGTTTTCCTTTAAGGGAAAATAGCTGTTACCACTTAGGACTTCATTCAACACTGTATCTCATTTGCCAAATCAAACAAAAGCCCCTCGACAATCTTTATTTCAAACATTCCCTCAAATAAGCTGCCTTCAAATTATATGCTCATTTTCAGAACTTAAATAACTGCATATAAAACACCAAATAAAGATCAAAACTATACCTGTCTACAAATACTATACAGTATTTAAAAATTAAAATAATTCCATTTAAATATGTGATTTTTCACAATGATTAAGAAATTGTAGAGGCAATGTCTCTAGTCAAATACTTGTACCAAAGGCCCTCCTTTTCACTCACCAAAATGTTACTTGGTAGCAATTCTCCAATGAAAAATTCTCCTGTTAAGCACCAAGTGGTTAACTAGGTATCAAAGAATACACCCATTCCATTCCCCATAAACTTATCTTGGTGTATTTATGTAACATACTTGTAACAAAGTCTTAAAGGTACCCACAAACATCAACCACTGTCAATCTTTGGAAGTAAGAACAGGTTCATGGAAAAGCAGGTTTTCATCAGACATTTAAGGCTTTTAGAAGCTTAGCAACTCTAGAGATTGGGTTATCAAAATAACAGTAACTGAATACTTTATACACAAGGGTGTAGAATGCAAATGATTACAATATTAGCATCTGTAAAAATTTCTTTAAAAAGCTGTAAATCATTTCTTATGTTAATAAGTGTTCAGAACCCACTACTGCAACCAGCTCTAACCGGTTCCTTGAGGAATGTGGCTAGGCTGAAATTTTGGAAGTGTTGGTTTTGGTGGTGACCAAGGAGGAGGAAGTCTCTGGCTTCCCTGTTGCTGCAGTTCCCACCCTCCAAAATGAATATACCCACCGGTGTGAATTGACAATGTGGTCCAAAGAGCAAGGCAGGAAACGGAGTCCAGATCCTCAAAATGGTAGTACAGGGCATAACCACTAGGCCACCTATCAGTTCAGTACAAAAAGTACAACCCTGCGCATCATGGTGTAAAAGCTGGGGCCTAGGTTTCGCATTGTGCATCTCACACCTATGGAAATAACAAGAGGAGTAAAATCTATAGAAATCAACACACCCTAAGAAGGTGGGTGCTCACAGAAGACTGGTATCAACATTTTTGTAAAGGTGGTTGGCTGCTGGGATAATGAATGGCAATTACAAGTCCAAATTTGGAGGGAAACGAAATTTTTACAATCAACACTTGAGTTCGACAATGAAGAACCCAACATGGGCTTGATATTTACCAACAAGGCTTTGCAAATCATGACACCCATCTACACACTTATAACTATTACTACCCCACAAAAATCCAACATCTCTCAAGAATGATTTTTAATTCTCAAAGAATTGGAAAGATTTGGCCTATGAAGAAGGGAGTTAACCAGCAATGTCCCCAAACCTGTTACTTTCAGGTTTCAAACCTCCTTTACCACCAGACTTAGGAAAGATATGGTGACACATTCAAAACTTGAGGTGGAAGAATTCCAGAGGAAGGGAATCCGAACCAAGGATGTGCCAAGGTGATTCGTCAAGAACAAATATGGACTAGGGGCCAACAGTTTTGAAAAAGTAAAAGGAGAAAACTTCTGAAATGCAGGGTGGGCTCTTTAAAAGAAGTAAAATCACTGCTCTTGACTCACTTAATCCTTCGCCATGTTGCTGTCAGCTCACCAACTAAGAGTGCGAGTGTGTCTTGCTGGGCCCATTTTCCCATGGTCTGTAGAAGGCGCTGTGAAGCACATCCTGTTCTAGCTCGGGGGCCCTTCCCCCCTCTGCAGCCTTACCCAGTGCAGAGAATGCGCCCCCTACTGACTCCAACACTCATCGCCTTTAGCCGACTTGGCTGCGGTGCATTTTGGGTGGGGGCTGGTATTTTCTCCATGGCCATAAACCAGAAGCAACAATGCAGATTTCTAAAGAAACTGTATCAAGCTATCCAAGAGATTTTTTTTTTTTTTTCATTCTGAAGGTTCAAGATATAGGCACAAGAAGCATCAGGGATGGGAACTGGGTGTGTGGGGATGGACATCATTAACATGGCAAACACTGAAACAGTTTGGTTCTTTTTCCCTCCTAAGCCTTTGTCTGTGAAATGGGGTTATGGCAAGAAGTGTCCAGAGGAATTGGTAAATGCAAGATGATTAAGAAGACTCGTGGGTGTGTGGGGGGTGTGTGTGGCTAAAAAGGATATCAGATCTACAGTCTTGGTCTTGGGCAGAAGAGGAAGAGAAGCAATCGCGCCTTTTCCAGCAGACAGGGATCAAGGTTGGGGGGGAGGGGAAGGCAGGCAGGCCGCCCAGAGGAAAGAAGAGGTGAATACGAGGGTGTTCACAAAAACTACTCCCCATTCATTACATTAAAAGAAGATCTTTTTGCAGCTCTCTGGATTTCCATTTTCTACCATCTTACTGCAAAGTTGGGGCTCAGAATGTTCGAAAGAGGTGCTGACCAGGCAGCTGAGACTGGGGAAAAGGGATGGTGGTGAACTGTGGTCAGGATAGGAGGGAAGCTGGCAGGTTGGGGAGGAAGGATTGCACAGGGGAGGCAAAGACTTTCACTCCATGCCATGCATGCTCCCCGCCCCCCCCAACCCCGTCCCCCCTCCCCCAGGTAAGGGTGGGCAGACCCGGCAGAAGGCTCGTTCCAGGCATGGGGGTGTGCGTGGGGGGGCTCCTTTTGGGGGTGGGGGGCGGACAGGATTAGTTCCAGGGATGGGAGAAGCTCGGTTCTGGCTGGGGCGGGGTTGGGGAGATGCCCTTAGCTGCAAAAGCTCCCGGCGGCCAGGCAGGCTGCTGGCCTCGGTGGGCTCACGGAGCGGAGAAGGGGGTCGGGCTGCAGGAGGAGGCGCCTGGACCTCCAGAGCAGAGTCGGGTAGCGGTCCGTGCCGGGACGGGCGACCGGTCCGCGCCGGGGTGTGCAAAGGAGCGTGTGTGCGGCTGGAGGGCGGCGATGCGAACAACAATGCGCCCGCGCCCGGGGCCGGGCTGGGCTGGCGGCCGCGCGGGCCGGGAGGCAGGCCGCGGGTCTCAGGCAGGCGGCGCCGGGCTTACCTTGACTCGGCCTCGAGGCGCGCGCGGGGCCGGCGTGCTCGGGGGCCGGACAGCGGCGGCGGCGGCGGCGATGGCGGCACAGCGGTGGCGATAAAGGGAGGCGCGCCTGGGGCCGGTCGCGCTCCGGCTCGCGGATCGCCTGCCGCGGCCGCGGGTGCTGCCGGGGGGCGCGGCGGGCGCAGCAGAGCGGCGGGCGGCGGCGGCGTCGCCATGGCGGTGCACACAAAGGAGGGGCGGAGGGAGACGGAGGGTGTGGGAGAGGCGGCTTCACCGGCGCGGGCGGCGGCGGCCGCGCTCCTCTCGCTCCTCAGCAGCGGGGACCGAGAGAGGGAGCTGTGTCTGAGAAGACGCCAAAATCCCCCTTAGCGCTGCCTGCGGGAGGGGGAGGGGGCACAAGATGGCGGCGGCCGGGGGGGCGGGAGTTCAGCTCATGGATCCCGGCGGGCGGCGGAGGGGAGACCGGGCCGGCGGCGGCGGCGGCGGCAACGGGCGGGGGAGGGGGCTGATCCCGCGTCTCCCCTCAGCAGACAATACAAGCGCCTCGGACCGAGTCCCCGAACCTGCCCTAGCCAAAATGGCGGCCGAGAAAGAGCGGAAGTGACGTAAGTACCTCATTAGCATAAGAGGACTCATTGTCCAGCTAAGTAGGGGGGGCAGTGGAGACAGCACCCCTAACCCCTTTTTCCCCAGTGGGGGTTCCTCTCACTCCCACCTGTGCTTGCACCTAACTTTTCCTGAGGGAGGGTGCTCCCAGCACCCCCACCCCCGCCTGAGGGAAATTATATAATCCCCACTGAAGGGGGGAGCTCTCGCGAGAACCAGGCGGATTTGCCATTGACCCACTAGGAGGCGCCGCGGATAATGGCCGCAGTGCGCTCCCGGGGCCCGTGTGCTTGGCGGGCGCCTTCCTCTGGCCGCAGCGCCGGCGGCGGAGGCAGAAGCAGCGGGCCGCAGCACGCCCAGCACTCAGTCAGGTGGCCGTGCTGGGGATCCCTGCGCGGGCCCAGCTGGGCCTGGACTACATCTGGCGGGAGGGGTGTGCGGGGCGGCCTGGGGCGGCTCCACGTGCTCAGATGCCCGCGCTTCCACGGCTGAGAAGCGGCGGGAAGGCGCCGGGACACCTGGCCGGTCGCCCCTGACGCCTCCTTCCTTAAATGAGGTGTGAGGGCCTCGTGCTTCACACAGCGACTTGAGATGAGACACAACCCCATGGATGCCTTAGCCCTTCCTAGTGGGGTATTCGGTGCAGAGGGGCCGAGATTTTATTAAGGTCCGCCGTTACCCTGTGACTTGACATTCTTCCCAGTCACAGGATGGACTCTTCTCTTTGACCTGAATTAAAAAAAAAAAAAAAGGAATCCTAGTGCCTTGAGGCCACCCAACTGGTGAAACTTCAGGATGAGAAGTGATGTTGCCAACAGGCGCATTGGCTCTCTGCACGATCCTTAAAACAACACACTTTGTATTCCCAGGGACATAGCTTTTGGTCCTCCCGCAATCTGGGTAGCATAAAACAGCACATGGTTGCCTTGTATATTTAGGTCAATCCCAACCAATACATTATCTCCTCAACACGTTTGAACCAACCTTAAAAGGTTGGTTAAAGTATCATTATGATTTAAAGTATCACTGCTTGGTTAAATGTATTGACAAGTAATAGATGTCAATACTGAAGAATTAACCAAGCCTATTTCCTTAATATGTTGATTTTTACGTAAATACACCTGTCCTTTGCTGTTTCTTTACATTTCAAGTTAACACAGTTTCAGGCCATACTTAACATCCGAAAATAATCTGAGTTCGCTGCAAGGAGTATAAATTGTGGTTACACATAGCTGTTCAACGCCTAAGACTTCAGTTAGCCCTGTTTAACAAACTTTTATACAACGCATTTCTGCAACTGTGATAAAATGTATCTTTAAAAACCAAGTCAGTACTTCAAGGGAAAACAGCTGAAAAAAGTCGTGGAAAAAGGGGTTGGGGCAAAGCATTTGATTCAGAGAACTAAGATAAAGAATCTAATTACACACTGCAGAAGACAGACAAAAACTAATGAAATAAAGTAAGTTTAAGTTTAGTTTTCCTTGGATATACGTAGATTTCCATATAGTGATAATACAAATACAAACGGAAAACATCTGGATTTCATCTTTGGCCTCATTTACAAAGCAAAATGGGATGCTGAATTCAGATGTAAATATTTAATTTTACAGTGTTTAAGCACCAGATTTACTACAAAAATGCATCTAAATATTCCAGATTCTTTTCTAAATGACTTCCAAATGCTTTGAGTCTTCACTGCTCAAATACTCTCTATGGTAAATCCCAAGAGTGACAGTGTTGTGATAATGATTGTGGGAATAACTGAAAAGATTTAAAGGGCAAACATTATCTACTTAGTGAGTATCTGAGAAGGCAGTACTATCTCTATAGTAGGTTCTCTAAGGCTGTTACTTAATTTCTGCTCCACATACTTGACACTGAGAACTCAACTTTGAGTTTAGGTTAAGAAAAGATGAATTCTAACCACTCCAAAAAACCTGAGAATATTACATTTCTATTATCTTAGCTTAAAACTAATTTCACATCAAGCACTGATGAATTTTCTTGTTATGAATGAGAGAAGTCTCTTCCCCAAGGAAGGCAGGTCCCTCACTGGCCAGCTGGACAGTTCTGGACATAAGGGAAACAGAACAAGAGTGGTCCTTATTGGAATGTGTACTATGGGTTCAACTATAGAAGTGTGGGAAGGGGTGGTTTTAATGTTCAAAACGACACCAGAGGTTTTATAGTCTGGGATTCATTTCTGGTAGAATCTGTCAGAAATGCAAATGAAAAATTAGACTTTCAATTTTTTTTTTCTTTTAAAAAAGACAGGGTCTCACTCTGTTGTCCAGGCATGATCATAGCTCACTGCAGCCTTGACCTCCCAGACTCAAGTGAGCCTCCCACCTCAGCCTCCCAAGTAGCTGGGACCACAGGTGAGTGCCACCACACCCAGCTTATTTTTTTATATTTTTGTAGAGATAGGATCTCCCTATGTTCCCTAGGCTGGTCTCAAACGCCTGTGCTCAAGCCATCCTCTTGCCTTGGCCTCCCAAAGTGCTGGGATTACAGACATGGACCACTGTGCCTGGCCTCAATTTCTTCAGCAGCCAAATTAAGCCAGGAAAATCTAGTAATTACGAATATTGTTCAATAAATAATTTAGAGACACCTCTTACTTTTATTTCCAGAAGAAAGTCAACTTAAACTTACTTGCTCAAAGCACGCCCTTACTCAAATTTTAAAAGATACTACATGACCATAACCTATGCTACAGTTAGAAATTAACTGATCTCTTCTGAAACACCTACTTTAGAGAAAGTGGGTAAACGTAATATTTGCCCTGGCTTTACTGGATAGCTTAGCCTGAATTTTAACTGGCAGAACACTTTTCTAAATGGAGAGAAGAGCTTAAGGCAGAGATTTTTCAAATTAGTAGGGATGTGAGCTTTGCTGAGGGTCTTTAATATGAAAACAAGTCTTTTGAGGAAAAAATTGTTATATAATTCAGTAAGATGTTTAATAATTACTGTAGCAGCTAAAGTTTCTGCCTCAGTGTCATTAATATTTTTCCTTACTGATAAGAGGTTATTGCTCAAAAGAGAAAAAAACGGCTATGTAATCAACTGCTGCCAAATTGTTTCCCAATTCACAATATGCATTTTAAATAGACCTGCTTTGGTAGATGAAATGGTTCATCAATTCAACAGCTGAAAAGAACCCAACTGTAAATGCCTGCTCTAAATGCATTTTCTAGTTTAAGAAATTTGAGATACATTTTTAAGGAAAGGGCAGAGGTATGTATTTCTTTTTCAATTCCTACAGACACAGCCACAAACATTTCATCAGATAACATTATCTTACTTCTGATACCTATTAGGTATAAAGGTCTATGATTCCAGTTTTTAATAAAGACTATTTCAAATTATTCCCCATGTAAAAAATTCTACATTCACATACTCTAATGAAGGCAGCAATACTTTATGCAAAAAAAAAAAAAAAAAACCATATATATTTATTTATAGGTCTCAATACAGCAAAATGTAAACGAAAATTAAGAACATTGCTCATTAGGCCAGCCACTTTAAAATCATTTAATTTGAAATATAAAATAGGTGGTCTTCATAAAAAGATGCATGAAATTTACCTTACCTTATGTTTTATACTTTAAGAGTACATTTTATAAAAATCAGTAACCAGGCTTCTTTCATGTATAAACTGAAATGAACATAAGTATAAATGAGTATCTTTCTTTTATGTAGTAGCAAAAAGAGTGAATAATCCTTTCAAGAAAGATACTATTTCATTTCCTCCCAACTTGGATTCACCATAAACACGATCCACAAATGATATTGGAACCTAGTTAAAAAAAAAAATAAAATTAACGTTAAGTCTTTTAAAAAAAAATTAGGCAGCTTAGCAGGTATACCACATTACCAACACAACAGAAATAGGATTAGTACAACAGAGGTCCTTAAAGTAAGTATAAAATTAGGGGATTCTTAAAGCAACTGTGTGTATCTCCAAGTCTTTAAAATTAAACATGCATTATCTAAAGATAGGTCATATGAACCAAACCTACAACTGTTTAAAAAGCACTGATTCTAGGTATTATCTTGGTTTACTCAAGTTTCAGTTGGCATTTCAAGGAAAAGTTATACTCCAAAAGTAAAATGGCCTTTTGCTCAGATTTTTCAGTTGTCAAATTTAGCTATAATGGTTTAGCATTAAGTAAAATAGCTTGTAACTTCTACAAGAAAAGTGACATTCCAGGTTAGGTATTTTCTTGCTCTGAGTAAGAGTTTTACTATTAAATGAGGAGAGTCTTCCCTACCCTAAGAGCTCACTCACTAGCCCTAAATAGTACAGATCACCACTCCCTTGCTCTGTAATTCCTGATCTTCACTGACTAACAGGAAATGGACATACAGAACTCATCATTCATTTTAAAGTATGGTGGCCATTGGCTGTGACAAAAAGAAGAGAAGCAAAGAGACTCAGTCCATAATGCTGACTGGTTAGAAGAAAGGGCTAGGATTGAGAAAGTACCAGGAACTTTTAATTATTTAAAAGAGAATGCTGACTGTTAATGTTTTAAATCTTACTGTTCAAATGTACTAATGTAAATTTTTACCCTTTGTGCCTGAATATTCTAAACAACTAGAAGACCTCTACAATTTAGCAGTTATGGAAGTTAAACTTTTTATTACAAAAATTCTAAACCTTACTGCTCCTTTACCAGGAACATGACATACTATTTAGCATCAGTTGCGTACCTCGCCAATAGTATAATTCAGCTGTCTTGCCCGAACAATCATCTCCATCTGGAAGACGTAGCCTTTAGAAACACATTTTTCCATTAATTTCTCTAGAACTTCTTTTCGGTATAATCTGTAAGAAATCAAAAATATATATCAACATCTGGATAAATACACGTGCCTACATGTATCCTGACCTTTCAAAGAGTTCACTGGTATGTATAAAGCCTAAAACTTTCACTGGCCATTGGTAAACAGAAAAGTTTGCACACTTGATGATTATGATACATTTCTCCTAAGCAAGAAAGGTCATTAAATATCTGCTAAATAACTTAGAATAATTTCGAAAATGAATTATCAATATCTTTTATAGAATTATTTTCCCATCATACTATCAGAAATTAGTGAAATACAGTAAAATGAATCATTTGATGTAGAACCATCATTATTTAAGATTTTCCTAAAATTTAAAGTTGAAAGAAACTGTTCCAAATATTGAAACAACTGGGTGGACAGATGATGATGAAGCAACAATATGTATTAGATGACAAGGAAGAATCTCATATTAACAGTCATTTCCCAATAAATGTTTATGATGAGTTTCAATTTCTCATGATTTCCTTTATAAATTCCCTAGGATAAACTAAGTTGCTCTAGGATGAGCTTGGGAAGCTTGGTTAAAACAGGAACGAGGCATCACAGGATAGAAACAATCCTGGTGGATTCACCTATCACCAATTGAGGTCACAGATAGACACTTAACAGCGGGTGAATGTGCAGCCTAACTTTAGATGGACTGCAGGCCAAACACCAGATTTACAAAGATAGCGGAATTGGGCAGTCCAGGGGTAAACCCAAGCACTTTCTTCAGTAACTAAATAGCAGGGAGCTCCCTATTTTCAGAGTCACAGACACTTTACTTTTTTTTTTTTTTTTTTTTTTTAAAAAGATCAGTGTTTCAGTTGGTAGGGAGGCAGCGATTTCTACCTTTTTTTGTGGGGAGAGGGGAGAAAGCAGGAAGAGGCAGTTTGGTGTAATTTTGTTCTCTTCAAAGTTAAGGCTATCTGGACCTACTATGCCTCAGGGTTTCACTCTGAATCCACATTTTTTTCCCTCAGACTTCTAACGCGACCTTATCTTTTGACTATGAAGTGGGTATAGGACAGTACAGCCCTTAGAAAAACATGACAGCTTAGTGTGTGCATTCCTTTATCCACATAGTTTCCTTAAGGATTCAAAGGAATAAATTTGGAATAAATATGGAGAGAGGAGAATCTGATGGTAGCAGTATTTATTCAATAACAAATATTTATTGACCAATGTACTGAGTATCAGGTACTATTTTATGTTTTGGGGTTAAGGAGTGAACTTAAAAACTCAATAAAGATATATAATATGTCAGATGCTGTTAGGGGAGTGAGCACTGGGATGGTGGGCTGCGAAGAACTATGATACCGATGGGACAATGTTTCCGCATTACCTTTATTTATATATTTGTATTTTTGGAGACAGGGTCTCACTCTGTTGCCCAGAGTACAGTGGCACAACCATGGCTAACTGCAGCCTCAACTTTCCAGGCTCAAAAGATCCTCCTACCTTAGCCTCCCACATAGCTGAGACTACAAGCACGTGCCACCGTGCCATGCTAAGCAAGAAAGGCCATTAAATATTTATCCTAAGCAAGAAAGGTCACTAAATATTTGCTAAATAATTTAGAATAATTTAGAATTTTTTTTTTTTTTTTTTTTTAGGTTTTGTAGAGATGGAGACTCACTATGTTGCCAGAGCTGGGGTCTTGAACTCCTGGGCTCAAGATATACTCCCATCACTGGCCTCTCAAACGTGCTGGGATTATAGGTGTGAGCCACCACATCCAGCCAGCATTACTTTAAAATTGGGATTAGGCTATGAAATATTTCCTGACTTTAAGAGTTGCTTTATTCCCCTTAAGAATCATTTTCTAAGATTTCTTTTCACTGCCACCTCCCTCCTCCCCATCCACATGATATATTTAACACTGCGGCCAGTAAAGTAAAATGTTACATGAAGCCATATAATCCCATAAATAGGATTAGGATCCAGGTGATCTATGCTATTAAATGGCTTTATATTAGACTGCAGCCTTTCCAGGATTCCTTTTCTTATTTAGTAAAAAGCACCTGCTTCCTAAATCTAGGGATTTAATGACAAAAATGAACTTTGTCTACCGACAAGTGAACTTTAATGCATATGTATTTAAGAAACCACCAGTCAAATGAGAAGACAATGAGATTTAACTATTTAAAAAGTTTTTTGGGCCAGGTGCGGTGGCTCATGCCTGTAATCCCAGCACTTGGGGAGGCTGAAGTGGGAGGATCACCTGAGGTCAGGAGTTCAAGACCAGGCTGACCAACATGGAGAAACCCCATCTCTACTAAAAATACAAAATTAGCCGGGCATGGTGGCACATGCCTGTAATCCCAGCTACTCGGGAGGCTGAGGCAGGAGAATCTCTTGAACCCAGGAGGCAGAGGTTGTGATGAGCCAAGATCGTGCCATTGCACTCTAGCCTGGGCAACAAGAGCGAAACCCTGTCTCAGAAGAAAAAAAAAAAAAAAAAAAAAAATTCTGCAATTAACAGGTTCATTTTTGTCTGTTTGGCTGCTCTGTCATTTATACAGAACACAGTTAATCACTGCTCTCAATATATGAAAATCCAGAACTCCCAGGCCATCCTTCAACCCCATCCCCTCCACTAATCCTTGTAAGGTTCTGATGCAGCAAAGCACCCTCACCCCATTCCTCTCCGTGTGGGTTTTTCTTCACAACCTCTATCTCCACAACCAGTTACCCTGAGTTTTTATTCAAAACCATCAAAACTGTGGCCTGTGAAATCCACACTGGCCCTTCCCTCTGTAGAGAGATTTTGTGAGTGCCACTATTCTTTGCATTGTTGCCACGTGGCAATCAGAGAGAGAGAGAGAGAGAGATTTTTTGAGACGGAGTCCTGCTCTGTTGTCCAGGCTGGAGTACAGTGGTGCGATCTCAGCTCACTGCAACCTCCACCTCCCGAGTAGCTTGGACTACAGGTACACCACCATGTCCGGCTAATTTTTTGTAGTTTTAGTAGAGACAGTTTTAGTAGTTTCACTGTTAGCCAGGATGACCTCGATCTCCTGACCTTGTGATCCACCCGCCTCAGCCTCCCAAAGTGCTGAGATTACAGGCATAAGCCACCATGCCCAGCCTTTTTTTTTTTTTTTTTTTTGACAGTCCTCCTCTGTCACCAGGCTGGAGTGCAGTGGCGCAATCTCAGCTCACTGCAACCTCTGCCTCTGGGTCTCAAGCGATTCTCCTGCCTCAGCCTCCTGGGTAGCTGGGATTACAAGCACACGCTACCACACCCGGCTAATTTTTGTATTTTTAGTAGAGACAGGGTTTCCCCATGTTGCCCAGGCTGGTCTTAAATTCCTGACCTCAAGTGATCCACATGCCTCGGCCTCCCAAAGTTCTGGGATCATAGGCGCAAGCCACTGCCCATCCACCAGCCACCGCCCATCCGCAATCAGAGATCTTCATCGTATCACAAATGACTCTTTAGCCTTAGAGTATAGCCTCCCCTCTCTTTCATCCCCAAGTTCAGCTCTCCAGTCTATTTGCTTTTTCGTTCCAGAGAGGCTTCATTTTTCTTTTTGACTGTCAACAGCCAGGTCCTAATTTGTGTGTGTGCGTGTCAATTCTCACATTTAAGGACTTAAATTTTCCTGCATCAAGCAAAGGACCGAACAATCAACATTATTTAGTGGAAAAAAGTATCAACGAATATAAATTATTAAGTAATGTATGGGGGGCTTGGGGCCACTAAAGTAGATGCAGGGGCATTTTATAGTTTCAGAGATTAAAAAAAAAATCTGGCAAGTTTTGTCATTTGCCATGGTCAGTCACACAAAGCAGCTCACATCTACTACAGCAAATCTAGACCACCACCCCATACACCCAGAAACAGACACACAGAACTCAGAGGGACCGAAGCTTTAACCAAATTAAACAACAAAAATTTCCTTAAACATGGAGAACAAGGTAAGTGAGAGAGCTCTATATAAATATTAAAAAGTTTAACCTTTTCTGTGGACAATGCTGTTAGTATTCATATGAAATGCAGAAAATTACTGAAGTATGTGCTGTTCTTTGGAACAGATTATCAGTAATAGCAATATTCCAAAGAGCAGTTGAGCCTTAATACTAATGTTAAAAAGCACACAAACCTAACTGCCTTCAACTTTTTCAAGGAAAAGCACAATATGTCTCCCGATATGTTTAGGTTTCATTAGCAACTTTTAGGAATTTTAGTCTGCCTTTTTAGTATCCCAGTATGCATACAAGGTGGAAATGTAAAGTGTTTCTTTAAAATATCCATTGTAAAGAAGTCAGACAAGAAGTTATATAAAAACTGTGGAAATTTTCACTGTACCTGAAACTTCCTGTTAAATCAGATGCTCCTGGTCTCAGCAATATCTGAGTTAAAAAATTGGCCCCACGGCTGCCAAATAAAACAATCAGATTTTCTTTACAAAATACAATTTATAAACAAGAGAAACACATTGAAGAACAGTGTTAAAATGCTATACTAATTTCATAAATGTAACATTAATTTCATAAAAATGTTATTTATCTAGAACAAAAGAGAAATTTTTGGTCAATGAAAGGAGACCTGGCTAGGTGCGGTGGCTCACACCTGTAATCCCAGGAGGCCAAGATGGGTGGATCACTTGAGCCCAGGAGTGACCAGCCTGGACAACATAGCAAAACCCCATCACTACCAAAAAAAAAAAAAAAAAAAAAAAAGTATATATATATATATAAAAATACATATGTAAACCTAAATACATATATATAAAAACACAAATATATATACATAAATTAGCTGGGCATGGTGGTGCGTGCCTGTAGTCCCAGCTAATGGGAAGCTGAGGCAGGCGGATCACCGGAGCTCAGGAGTTCGAGGGCAACCTGGGCAACATGGTGAAACCCCATCTCTACAAAAACAAAAATTAGCCGGGCATGGTGGCGCGTGTCCACAGTCCCAGGTACTCAGGAGGCTGAGAAAGGAGAATCACTTGAGCCCAGGAGGCAGAGGTTGCAGTGAGCTGAGACTTTAACCCAGGTCTGTCTGAAATCGATCTTAATTAAAATAACACTATAATTATGGAGAGAAACCCTACATATTTAGTCTACAAGTATGGAACAGGTCACATAAATTAAAACTGGAGGTCCGGTATAGTAACTTTTGCTGAATGAGGCCGTTTCTACCAAAGGTCCAAAGGTTTATACTGATTTTTCCTTAATAAAAAACATCCAGGCTCTAATCACAGGAAAAACTGTAAGAAACTATCTGGGAATATTTACCGGAAATTATAACCTGATCCCACAAATCCCAGGCAGCATGATAGCTAATCCAAATACTTGCTATGAATACACTTCCAGTAGTTATACTAATAAAGAAGTTGTAACACATGTACCTACCTGATTATTTTTCTTTTCAAATCCCAGCCATATACACCTCCATTTCCTTTGTAGCGAGTTCCAGAGACAATATCAAAATTGCCCTCCTTTTGCTTCCTGTAGAATAAATTAGCTGTCAATTAGAAAAAGCCATTTCAACGTCATTTTCATGAGCTACACAAAACTTTTAAGAGAAGCCAACACAGGCTGGGTGCAGTGGCTCACACCTGTAATCCCGGCACTTTGGGAGGCCGGGGCGGGTGGGTCACAAGGTCAGGAGTTCAAGGCCAGCTTGGCCAAGATGGTGAAACCCCATCTCTACTAAAAATATAAAAATTAGCCTGGCGTGGTGGCGGGCACCTGTAATCCCAGCTACTCAGAAGGCTGAGGCAGAGAATCGCTTGAACCCAGGAGGCAGGCTGCAGTGAGCGGAGATCATACCACTGCACTCCAGCCTGGGCGACACCATCTCAAAAAAAAAACAGTCGGGCACAGTGGCACATGCCTTTAGTCTCAACTATTTGGGAGGCTGCAACGGGAGGATCGCTTGAGCCAGGGAAGTTGAGGCTGCAGCGATCTGTGATTGTGCCACTGTACTCCAGCCTGGGTGACAATGGAAGACCTTGTCTCTCAATTTCCCCAATACCCTTCCATTCTGTTCTTGCCTTCTCTGAAGCAAATACTACTAAAAAACAGCCTGATGTCCTGCCACACTTTTCTTTGCCTACAGAAAGATAAAGACACGCATATACCCCTAGGATTTTTGTCTGCATTTACAAAATTGGAATGCAAAAAAAGTACATTTTGTGACCTGGCCTTTGTCAGTTAACGATACAAATCATGGAGTCAGATGTAGTGGCTCACGCCTGTAATCCCAGCACTTTGGGAGGTGGGTGGATCACTTGAGGTCAGGAGTTCGAGACTAGCCTGGCCAACATAGTGAAACTATCTCTACTAAAAATACAAAAATTAGCCAGGCTTAGTGGCACGTGCCTGTATTCCCAGCTCCTCAGAAGGCTGAGGCAGGAGAACTGCTTAAACCTGGGAGGTGGAGGTTGCAGTGACTGAGATTGTGCCACTGCACTCCAGCCTGGATGACAGATCGAGCTTCCATCATAAAACAAAAACAATGCAAATCATGGAATCATAGACATCCCTACAGGTCAAGAGAGCTCTTTCCTATTCTTTTTAATAGTTGCAAAACTACTTCATAGAATATTCAACTCACACACCTTTGTGGTTGTCTTCATGGTGCCCCACCCTCTCAACCACAATAAACAGTGCTACAATAAACCTTTCTTTCTTTTTTTTTCTTTGAGATGGAGTCTCACTCTGTTGCCAGGTTAGAGTGCAATGGCGAGATCTTGGCTCACTGCAACCTCCACCTCCCGGGTTCAAGTGATTCTCCTGCCTCAGCCTCCCAAGTAGCTGGGACTACAGGCAAGTGCCACCATGCCTGGCTAATTTTTTGTTTTTCTAGTAGAGACGGGGTTTCACCATGTTGGCCAGGATGATCTCTATCTCTTGACCTCATGATCCACCTGCCTCGGCCTCCCAAAGTGTGGGATTACAGGCATGAGCCACTGTGCCTGGCCACAATAAACATTTTTATAAACTGCTTAGACTCCCCAAAATGGAATATACTGGAATTGCCCAAATGAAGCCTGAGTATTTTTAATTCTAACACGTGTTTTCCCAAATTCGAACACATATTTTCCAAAAGGGTTATAGCAACTTATATTTGTATGTCCATTTTTTACCATCTTATTGGTACTGGATATTACTGCTCTGAAAGTTTTTAATTTTGTTAAACTAATGGATAATAAAATGGTAACACGCAGTTATTTTGTGTTTATTTCCTTGACTACATCCCAGGAAGAACGTCTTCTTTTATTAGCCATTTGGATTTCTCCTACAGATGGTCTGTTTGTATCTTTTTGCCCATTTTCTACTCTACAGGTTAAAGAGGCTTTTGCACACTGGAGATATAAGCAAAAAAGGTATAAGGTGACTTTATGCAGAGATCGAAGGATGAGCAGCAGACGGTCATCAAGGAGCATGGAAACAGCATTTCAGGCAGAGAAGCATGCTTATGGCATGGAAAGGAAAGGAAGGAGCACAAGACAGAGGAAGGAGCACAAGACAGAGGTCAGAAAGGGAGGCAGAGGCCAACAAACACATAGGGGCTTGAGGGACGAGGGAATGAGCTTGAATTTTTCCCTAGATGTTAGCGGGAACTCCCTGAACTATTCTAAACTGGAGGGCCAATAATCTGATTGTTTTTGTGTATCTAGCTTAAACTCAGAACAGCTTCCAAAATCTTATTCACAGAGGTTTTGTGATCTTTGGGCTAAGAATATAATTATATTGCCTACAAATAAATTATGTATACTTTACTAATATTTAACTAAATTCTTGTGTTATTGTATTAACATTTCCATGTTTAATGATAGCTAGCATGCCTATCTTAATGAATTTACTGGAAATGATTCAGCATTTCACTATTTGGTGTGATATTTGTATTAGGACTGGATTATTTTTATTATGCTTAAGAGGTTTCCTTCTATTCTTAAAGTTTTAACTAGAAAATGGTAGTAAATAATATCTCCTTTAGCATCTACAGAGTTAACCACACTACTCTGTTAAGATAATGAATGAATTATGAGTGATCACCAATAATGAGCCATTCTGGCATTCCTGGAATAAACTCTTTTGTTCATGGTGTTTTACTCTAATAACTCAAGGCTTAATTCCATTTATCAAAGAAGCCGTCTTCCACCTTTTTCTGTGGTCTGAAAGAATTCAGATTAACGAAGGAACTACCTATTGATTTGCTCCTCAGGACTCCTAAAGTACATCATTTAGTCTCAAATGTGTGTTGTATGTGTGTGTGTCTACTATCTATACAGATAAATATTTTAGAGACAAGGTCTCACTCTGTCTCAGGGTTACCAAGACTAGAATGCAGAGGCATGATGATAGCTCGCTCACTGCAGCCTTCAAGTCCTGGGCTCATGTGATCCTCCCACCTGAGCCTCCTGAGTAGCTGGACTACAGGCGCATGCCATTGTGCCTGGCTAATTTTTGTTATTTTTTTTGTAGAGATAAGGACTTGTTTTGTTGCCCAGGCTGGTCTCAAACTCCTGACTTCAAGCAACCCTCCTGCCTTGACCTCCCAAGCTTTGTTTATATTTTTGATAGGAAAAATAGTACGTATATTTTTGCTTAATAAAAAATGAAAATAAGCCCAAAACCAGTAAGATAAATGGTTCCAGTCATATTTCTTTCAAATATTAGAAATAGTACCTACCTAATAAATTCAGGAATAAATTTTGGCTGAAATTTGGAAAGAATAAACAGTAAAGTCAGTAAAATAGGCTAAGATTATCATAAATAGCTAATAAAGAAACATACCACTTACATGGTGTGAGAGATCAGCATCCATAATAATTACGTAGTTTCCTGTGGCATGTTTCATTCCATGAATATATGCAGTTCCTAAAAATGAAAGTATATCCATTCAAGAAAGTCAACAGAAATCTTAACATATACATTTGAACATGGAGGAAACTGTTTAGCACCTGAAGAGCATACATTAGTCCTCTAAAAGTGGTATTAATAAATCGGTATTTTTCACCTTAAGTACACAGGTTCATGTATATTACATATATAATCAAGAAGGTAGCTGGCCACACACCCCCATTCAGATGTCAATTTAATAGAAGAGATCATACCTCTATTTCAGCTGAGCAAATAGTTTATAAGTTCAAAAGTCTGAGATTATGTAGCAATTATCACATTCTCATGCTTTAAAAACCCATCTGGTGTTTCCTTAGCATCCCCCTAAGAGATTGATGAAGTCAGACCCTTCCTTAGAGCTCCACATTTACAAATCAGCTTCCTACTTAACATCTCCTTGTGGGTATTTCAGAAATCTCAAAGATAACATCACAAAATCATCTTCCAATTTTCTACCTCTCTCTTACAGGCCACCTCTCCAGGAAAAGGCACCAACTATCCAATTGCTCCATCCACAGGTCTAGAGATGACTCTTGATTTCCTACTTTTAACCATAACTTCTAAACTATAATTAAGTCCTATTGATTCACCACCCAAAACATTTCAATTCCCTCTTTCTTGTCGATCGTCACTTAGTTCCAGGTGCTACCTTCTGATGCTTAGATGACTACCTAACAAGCCTCCCTGCTTCTGCTCTTCCTACCTCTAAGTCCACTTCCACAAAAGCCACACACTGTCTTTTACACCGTACGCCTGGTACGCTAGACCCCTGCTCTGGTATTTGGGGCCAAAGGCCTTGCTGACAATTGCTTAGCCAGCTCCATGCCTCAAAGTCCCACAGGGACTTGGCAGGCTAGGGTAACTGGTCAGGAGCAGGACTTGGGGATTCCTGCATTCTCTAGTCCAGACACCTCACAGGTGTTTTATAAGCAAGGCTGAACTCTTCTAACTTATTTTGTTAAGAAGTGAATATCGGCTGGGTGTGGTGGCTTATGCCTGTAATCCCACCACTTTGGGAGGCTGAGATGGGTGGTCACTTGAGGTCAGGGAGTTCAAGACCAGCCTAACCAACATGGTGAAACCTCATCTCTACTAAAAATACAAAAAATTGGCCAGGTGCGGTGGCTCACGTGTGTAATCCCAACACTTTAGGAGGCTGAGGCAGGTGGATCACCTGAGGTCGGGAGTTTAAGACCAGCCTGACCAACATGGAGAAACCCTTACCTCTGACTGGGAATTTCCCACAGTTCTAGCTCCTGCCAGGCAGCCCCCACCCCATCATTCTAGCTCCCTCTGGGCAGCCCAGGTTCTTAGGCTCTTAAAACATCTCTTCCTGCTGTTGCTCCATCCCTAGGGGTGGCAGTGACCTCCAGCTGTTACTAATCTTAGTAGCCTCACTGCTCCATTTGGTTTCTCAGGAACTCCTTCACCAGTGTAACCAGCGACTCAGTATTAAATTCCCTACACCGAAAGACTTACAGTGGTTTCTATTGTCCTGAGTGGGCCTTGACTTATACAGGCAACCCAAGTTATACCATTTAAATGTCATTAAGATCATTAAAAACCATCACAGTAAGTTACTGTATTTTGGCCCTATTCCAAACTGGGCAAATACACACTGGATCATGTCACCAGGCAAGTAGCAGGTATGAGGGGTTAGAGGTTCCGTGACTTACCTAGTCCCAACTTTTTCTCCCGTGGTTTTAGAAGCTGTAAAATAAGAAACAGCATTTTACACAAAGAAACAGAAATGTTATCATGTTAAATTTTATTTTATTCAAAAGTGCATACTCATTTTAATAGAAATATAGTTGCACTTGTTAGAACTTAAAGCAGAGTATGGTTAATGTTTTTTTGCCAAAAGGGAAAAAAAAGCATTTGGTAACAAACCAAATAGTTTAACATAGCTTCTGAGGCAAAGCAACATTCTTTAACCCCGACCCTACAATCAAAATTAAAATTTTTTTTTTCTGGTGTCACTCACTCTATTTTAAATAACATGTCCTTACATCTATACTTGAATTTCCTTTTAAACCTATTGATTCCTTCCTAGAAAAATGTAGGACTTACCTCATTATTTCACACCTTGGGAAATCTGATGTTTGTTCTCTCAATTCCCTTTGGGTTTTGAATACTAATATCACTCTTCCTCTATTAACTTATCTTGATCTTATGCTTGGATGACCTCATCTCCTCTACTGGTCCAAGGACATGTCATATTCCTAATTAAATTCTTTCTCTTTTTATTTGTCAATTATTTAGTCCTTCTTAATATTTTTGCTTAATAATTGGAGCCTGACTTTATTTATTTAGTTTTTCCTTTTGGCTGGACACTTAAAAAGTCGAATGCCAAAGTTCTCACTGTGCCCTATGTTTCTGAGGTATGGGGTTCAGGTAGACTCATTAGTGAGCATGTCTTGTCTATCTTGTCCCCTTCTACACTTGCCAGTATATAAGCAGGTTGCCTCTGACTGCAAATCTCTCAACAAAGCATTTTCAATTAAAGCAGGATGAATTTTTTTTTTTTTCACTACATGCAATCTGCTGGAGGTTTTTATTTGCATGGAATGTTTTTTTCCATCCCTTCACTTTGAGTCTATGTGTGTCCTTACAACTCAAGTCTTTTGTGGGAAGCATATAGTTGGCTCTTTTTAAAAAAATCCATTCAGTCACTCCAGGTCTTTGGAGAATTTAATCCCTTTATATGCAAGGTAATTACTAATATGTAAGAACTTCCTACTGCCATTTTGTTAATTGCTTCTAGTTGTTTTGTAGATCTTTTGCTTCTGTCCCTTTCTCCTTTCCTTTATGATTATTTTCTGTACTATCATGCTTTGATTCCTTACTTTTTATCTTTTGTGAATCTACTTTAGGCTTTTCCTTTATGATTACCAAGAGACTTACAAAACCCATCTTATAGTGATAACAGGCTATTTTAAGCTGGTAACAATCTAACTCTAACTGCTAAAAAAAAAAATCCTCTACACTTACTGCACTGTCCTCATATTTAAAAAATTTTAAGTCATAAAACCCTATTGCTGACATGGACTCTAGGATTGCGCTGTTATCCCTAGGGTAACTTGTTCCGTTGGTCAAGTTATTGGGTCAATTGTGTGTTGCGCTTTGGCTGGTGTAGTCTTGGCATAGGTTGTTCGGAGGTTGGTGACTATAGTTAATAGTATCATATTATATACTTGAAATTTACAGAGAGCAGATCTTAACCGTCCTCATCACTGTCAACTCGCCCCCAAGGGTAACTAAGTGAGGTGATGGACAGATTCATTCTCCAAATGTGGTATTCATTTCAGAATGTATACGTGTATCAAACCATCGCATTATATACTTTAAATATATGTAACTTTGTCAATTTTACCTCAATAAAGCTGCAAGAAAATATGACAAAATATCAATGACTTTATCTGATCTCAAGTTGGGGGATAAAACAAACTACATAAACCAAACATAATAGAAGCACTCAACATAGGGCAGTTGAAGTCCTTCACAATTTCAGATCTCTACCTTGTAAGCATTGTGAATAGTTCAGAGTAAGTGCCCCAAATTTCTCTATGGTCCTACCTAGTTAGGTCATTAAAAATGACCTAACCTCTTGCTTCAGTTGTGTCACTTACAGAATTTTAAAAAATATCTTCTTTGGCTTCTTTTCTGAAAGATTCATTTCAGCCAGTTTGAAAGGCTGACAAAGCATCTGTGGTGAATACTTTATCTGAGGTATTCTAACATGGTTTCCATAATCCCTCATCTTCCCAACTAAACATACGTATGTCACTGAAAGCAAGTGTCATCCCTAGCATGGATTAATAGTTTTTCTTTTTTTAAAGTCACTTTCTTTTTAACTTATTTAAGTATCATAAAACAATGAATGAATAAGGAATTTTATCTGGTAGTAGAGGGAAATCACAACAGTGAATGCAAATTCTTTTCTCATTTTGAATTTTATCGGGTTGATAGGAAAAATGTCTTTGAAGACAACCTTGTTTCAAAATTTGAAAGGTTTAGTAACCATTCCCTAAAATCAATCAATCACATCCTAAGACTGAGGTTTTATGACAGAAGTATTCAAAATGTTGTCTAGTTGATGGTCCCAGATTAAATGGCAGCACATAACTCAGAATGTTGTGAATCAGTGGCCTTCACCCTGGGCTTCTAAAAGAAAACCTGGGGAGCTACTGGCCAGAAATTCGAACCTAGCATTACCGAAAGTCTCTGCTAGAAGCCTGAAAATTTGTCAACTTTTTACCTCCTTCTGTATTCCTATCCATTAGAAGATTTTCAGAGAAGACTTGAGGTGTGACAGACCTGAGTTACTCATCTGTGAGACAGACTGAAAGAATTTCTAGTATAGATTTACCATGTAGTGAGTAACACAGTTCCTTTAGAACTTTTGCCACCAAGACCTCATACAACTGACACTGACCTCTAAGTAGAAAGTATTTCTATTACTGAGATTTATCAAGACCAGATGACTGTTTTTTAAAAATGATGATTAATTTACCATTTCTTGAATTGTAAATAACAATAAAGGTTCTCAAAGGAACTTCTTTCTCTATACCAATGGTTCTGTACTGGAGGCAAAGGATAATTTTTCACCTAAGGAAATATCTGACAATATCCAAACATTTGCGGTTGCCAAGTGGGGAGGAGGGTTTCTAATGGCATCTAGTGAGGAGAGTCCAGATATGGTGCTGAACATCCTACAATGCACAGGACAACCCCCACAGTAAAGAATTAATCTGTCCACACGTCAATAGTGCCAAGACTGAAAAACTCTGGTCTGCAATTATTTATGAATATAAATTATAAAAGCACTCACAAGCATACATAAACACTTATAAATCCAAACCAGTGACCAAAAATAAAATTCATGAAGCCATTATAAAATAAACTCTGTATTTGCCTAAGTAACTTCTATATTAGAATAACAAGTTTCAAGGTGCAGTGGGAAAATCTAAAGTTTAGAACTAAGGAAGTCAATCTACTTCCACAAGACTATTCTATAGACTAAAAATGCCAAGTACTCTGAGAAGTCATTAATGTTTCACAAGAAAACAATAACTTTTTCTACCTACAAGCTCTTAATTTCAGGCAGTATTCTCTAATGAAAATATGAGAATACTTACCGAAAGGGAACAAGAAAGATTAAAAAACACACACTACCAATTACAACCCAATTCTATAATATTCCTTGTCAATTCAGTATCATGCTTTAATTTTTGCCCTTCAAGAATATTTACCTGCAGAATTAGTCATAAACAGAGTTTATCCAAAAGCACACTCTTTGCTGTAAAATGACCATTGACCCAACATACCAAAGATACGTAAAATTTTACGGACAACGAAAATGCATTTAAATCCCAACTGTGTTAAGTTGCTCTTTATCTTTTCAGTTTCTAAACAAATAGGTTGAATTTAAGCATTGTTCATGTCTCATCTTTCCCCTACATAATCACAATTCATATGACAGAAAAATGTTCGTATAACTTACAATTCTGTCTGACCCATAGATCTTCTCCAACTGTTCAGCAACATCCCTTGTTCCATCTGGGCTTCCATCATCTATGATTATAATTTCATAGTTGATTCCACTAAAAAAAATTAAATTTGTATTAATAATTGATGACAGTGTTCTCAAATTTAAAAGTAATTTAAAAATTACTAATTTCTTAAACGTATAAGTGGAGATTTATTGCTATATTGATCATTGAGGAAAACTTCAATTATCAAATGAAATAAATGTCAAACATTTAGTACTTTACCTGCAAACCCAGTGTGTTGCTGAAACATGCTAATGTCCTGAGATATTAAAGAATTCTTACCCAGAGAACATACATTTTAGTTCAAAAGAAAATCAGGTAATGACCCATGTATCACATGAAATTTTTTTTTCAGATGGAGTCTCAAATTTTTTTTTGAGATGGAGCCTTGCTCTGTCACCAGACTGGAGTGCAGTGGCACAATCTCGGCTTACCTCTGTCTCCTGGCCTCAAGCGATTCTCCTGCCTCAGCCTCCCAAGTAGCTGGGACTACAGGCACCCGCCACCATGCCAGGCTAATTTTTTGTATTTTTAGTAGAGACGGGGTTTCACCGTGTTAGCCAGGATGATCTCGATCTCCTGATCTCGTGATCTGCCCGCCTCAGCCTTCCAAAGTACTAGGATTACAGACATGAGCCTCCATGCCTAGCTATATGAAATTTTATTACCTACTTCGGAAATAGAATTCTGAACCTTAATAGCAAATCTTAGTTACATAAAATATTTCAAAAGTACTTTACACGTTAACTCAAACCAAACTGAGTAACTCTGAGTGATTATTCTTGTTAATTTGATCCAAATAGAATAATCAAATATCAATCTGATTTAATTTCACCTTTTAAAAAAACCTATTTTAGAATGGTGACACAATCTTAAACCACAATTTCAAATAGTTGTGCCTATTACTTCACATTATCAAATTAAAAAAACAAAAGCAGAGTAGCATTACAAAAGATTCCACTGCGCTTCAGAATTAACACGTTACTTCCCATTAACCTCAGGTGGTACGTTTCTAGTCTAAAAACAAACCAACACAATACTTGGTGGATAAATACTACATGGCTGTACATGCGGTCACCCCTACTCCTTCCCTTTTCAAAGACATTTTAAAAATTAATTTTATAAGGAAAAGTTAAGGAGAAAGAAGAAGAGACACAGCCCAATACCTACGACATAACATTCAGTTTTCTCTTGGTCCTGCTCTAAGAAACATATGCAAGAAAATCAACCAGAAAACATATTCCACTGTTAAAAGGCTTTAACAAGTCAGCCCCAGCAAACTTTTAAGACAAGAAAGCAAAACCCTGTGTTATGTATTCTCCAAGAGTAGACACAATGACTTTGGCTTCCCACTGTGCCTTAAATTTGGGCGCTGGTGCCTTTACATGCCAAAATATGTAAGGTGATTTTAATAGACGTGCTGAAAGAGAAATTCCATAAACAAAATGGGGTCGTTAAAAGCAAATTACCGTCCCCTACCACTTCAAAGCAGCTACACCACCTGAGGGTGAGGCAGCTTAAAGATACCAAGCTGGGCTAACTTCAGGTAATTTGATTGCATCTGACAAGAAAAGTTTTGTTTCCTTTATCAAACTCCATTTTGATCTTAAAAGATTCATTCACAAACCATTAAAAGTAAAGATAAACTGTACTACATAAAAAAATTAAGGCAACAAAAAAATTTGCAAAATTAGATACAAGCCCTGAACGAGATCGGTTGTATGACAGTTAATTTCTTTAATTTACAGCTTATAAAAATAAAAATTAAAATAGTAAACAGGAAAAACAAAAACTTTAAAACTTTGAGGGGCAAGGCATGTGCAGGCAGTTATGCAAGGAAATACAATCAAAACAGCAATGGTTTTCACAAACGGGTACTTCCAGCAATGTCAAGTTTAATAATGCTCAGGCTGGCTGGCTGATGGGAAAACAGGCACTCTGAAGAATGGAGAATCCTAACTTGTACAATCTTTTTTTTTCTTTAGAGCAATTGTGAAGAATGGAGAGTCCTAACTTGTACAACCCTTTTTTTCTTTAGAGCAATTTGGCAATAACTGTCCATTTTAAGCACATTTCTGTCTACCTAGCAATCCTACCTCGAATCATTTATCCCCAGTACACAAGTAAAAGTATGTGTGTGTCTGCTGCCAACATTGATGCAATAAAGGAGCACCGCTATGTGTCAAGCACTTTTCTAAATTTAGCTGGAAAATATGGTGTGAACAAAGTCCTTGTTCTTATTTGCAAAGCAAAAGTCAAAAAACAAAAACAACCTAAAGCCGCTGGAAATAATCCAGCTCATTGCCATGACCTGGTTAAATAACACAGCCATATGGAATGTTACCTAACTTCCAAAGTAATTTGCTATGTTTCGATATATTAATATGAAAAAAAGTATTCAAAGATTTCACAGCATGATCCCATTTGTGCAATCGTAAAACAAGTTACTCCGTACTGACTCCAGGACTTTTTGCAGTTTTTAAAAACACTGCATTAACACACTTCCAAATTCGAACTCCACCCACCCCCCATCCCGGTTCTAACAATCACACCAAACATCCACCAGTGATCAGCGAAGATGCCCTTCTGCTCTCTCCTTTCCAGAAAGGTTATCGTGCCCAGCAATAGCTCCCTAACCCCCACACACCAAACCTCATGCTTATATAAGCACTCGGCACCGGAATGGAGAGTGAACGCTCTCGCTTGGACTCCTGGCTCTTGCCGCAGATCCTGACCGCCTAGAGGGAGGAGTGGGGTCACGCTTTCAGCCTCGCTTCCAAGTAAAAGAGTGGCCAACCTTTCTACGAAAAGGCGGGGGACGCGAATACTTCATAATAAATGAGTGTCTCACAAAACCCAAGGGCAGGAATGAGAACCCAGGACACGAAGAAAACCCAAGAAGCATCTGTCTCTGCTTCCCTCACAGGGTGGCCCTATCCCTGGGCCTTCCTGCGTGAGGCAAAGAAGGTTGGACAGGGCCGCCTCGCGCAGCCAGCTGCAGACACCCGGGCCGGGGAAGCCAGCTCATCTCATTCCTCGGGGAGGGAGACCTGGTGCGCTACCTCTCGGAGAAGCTTTTCACCAGCAACCACACGATGAGTGGCAGGTTCTCGCGCTCGTTGTAGGTGGGTAAAAGCACCGAATATTTGTCCCGTCGTGGACTGCGCACTTCCAGCTGCCGCCGAGACCTGGGAGGACTACGTCTGACTTCCAAGGAGGCCATGGCGGAACTGAGCCAGACGCCGGAAGCGGAATTACGTAAATGCGGCGCGGAAAAGGACGGGTCGGACCGTACCAAATTCGGAAGCGGGGGATGAGCTGTGTGATTGAGCGCTAGTTCTTCTAGAGCTATCGTGTGGTTCAATTACAAATATTCAGGATTTATGCATCTTTAAAGCTTAATCTGAAGATTTCTTCAGGAAGTAAATATCTATTATCATCTTTTCCCAAGCTCCATAAAATTTTTTAGTTTATCCCAGTCGCTAGGAAACAGAAGCCGGAAGCGGAAATGCCTTTTACGACAACTTCCGGAAAAGGTCGCCATGGCTTCCCGGGAGGAGGTACTCGCGTTACAGGCTGAAGTTTCGCAACGTGAGGAGGAATTGAATTCCCTGAAGCAGAAACTGGCGTCGGCCCTTTTGGCGGAGCAGGAACCGCGGCCAGAACGGCTGGTTCCTGTGTCGCCGCTGCCGCCGAAGGCCACTCTTTCCCGAGATGAGATTCTGCGCTATAGCCGGCAGCTAGTGCTGCCGGAGCTGGGCGTGCACGGACAGCTGCGCCTGGCGACCGCGTCCGTGCTAGTCGTGGGCTGCGGTGGGCTTGGCTGTCCACTGGCGCAGTACTTGGCAGCGGCCGGCGTGGGTCGCCTTGGCCTTGTGGACTATGACGTGGTAGAGATGAGCAACCTCGCCCGCCAAGTGCTGCATGGAGAGGCACTGGCTGGCCAGGCCAAGGCCTTGTCGGCCGCCGCCTCGCTGCGCCGCCTCAATTCGGCAGTGGAATGCGTGCCGTACACTCAGGCCCTTACGCCAGCCACTGCCCTAGACTTGGTCCGCCGATATGATGTGGTGGCCGACTGTTCGGACAACGTGCCCACTCGCTACCTGATTAATGACGCATGTGTGCTGGCGGGTCGGCCCCTCGTGTCTGCCAGTGCCTTGCGCTTCGAGGGCCAAATCACAGTCTACCATTATGACGGTGGGCCTTGCTATCGCTGCATATTCCCCCAACCACCCCCAGCGGAGACAGTGACCAACTGCGCGGACGGCGGGGTGTTTGGTGTGGTAACTGGGATCCTGGGCTGCCTGCAGGCCTTGGAAGTGCTGAAAATCGCTGCGGGTCTGGGCCCCTCTTACAGTGGCAGTCTGTTGCTCTTTGATGCCCTGCGAGGGCATTTCCGCTGTATTCGGCTGCGGAGCCGCAGGCTCGACTGTGCAGTTTGCGGGGAACGGCCCACTGTGACTGATCTGCTGGACTATGAAGCCTTCTGTGGCTCCTCAGCCACTGATAAATGCCGCTCCCTGCAGTTACTGAGCCCAGAGGAGCGTATTTCTGTCACCGACTATAAGCGAGTTCTGGATTCTGGGGCATCCCACCTGTTGCTGGACGTCAGGCCTCAGGTGGAGGTGGACATTTGTCGTTTGCCTCATGCCCTACACATCCCTCTGAAACATTTGGAACGCAGGGATGGGGAGAGCCTGAAACTCTTAAAAGAAGCAATCTGGGAAGGGAAGCAGGGCACACAAGAAGAGGCTGCTGTCCCCATTTATGTGATTTGCAAACTGGGAAATGACTCACAGAAAGCCGTGAAGGTCCTCCAGTCCTTAGCAGCAGCTCAAGAGTTAGACTCTTTAACAGTTCGGGATGTTGTGGGGGGCCTCATGGCCTGGGCTGCCAAAATCGATGGAACATTTCCGCAGTACTAAGGTGACCGGTATAGTCTGATGGGAAAGATGTGGATTGCTGTAATGCCTCAAAGATACATTTATTTGAATTTTTCAGTAATATGCATAGGAGCTGGGGATTCTACAGTATCTGTGAATACATGGACTCCTTTTTTATAAGGAGTTTTAAAAATTGTTTTGTATTGTATGACTTATTAATGGTTTATACTGTTTCTGAGAACCATCATGTTTTTTTCCAGCACACGGAGGGTATCTTGGACATGTGAGATGTAATGTGACAGGAATTTGTATTTTAAACTGCAGATCATTTACCTGTCCTTATTTTCCACCTCCCCCATCAAAGTGCTTTCTAAATCATTTTCACAGATTATATACTTAGGATCTGTTTACTGTTTAGTTAAGAAATTCTTGGATCTTATTAATATTTCAGATGATAGAATACATCCTACAGAAATACATGTTTAAAATGTAAATTGTTTTAATTATTCAGAAAGGGGGTCCTTTTATTTGGCATTTTGAATTAGTATCAAAATGAGATTTTTTTTTTTTTTTTGAGACAGTCTTACTCTATTGCCCAGGCTGGAGTGCAGTGATGCGATCTCGGCTCACTGCAACCTCTGCCTCCCAGGTTCAAGCGATTCTCCTGCCTCAGCCTCCTGAGTAGCTGGGATTACAGGCGCACGCCACCACGCCTGGCTAATTTTTGTATTTTTAGTACAGAGGGGTTTCACCAGGTTTGTCAGGCTGGTCTCGAACCCCTGATCTCGTGATCCGCCTGCCTTGGCCTCCCAAAGTGCTGGGATTACAGGCGTGAAGCACCACGCCCACCATAGATCTTTAAAGTTTACCAAAATAAAGGAAACCACCTTTGTAGTCTGTCAGTGCCTCTTATAAATTGCTACTGTTTTCTTAAAGTTGGTTTCACGGTCCACCTTATGTTGCACACATATAACATTGTGTAAATTGCATACTATGGTTTGACTTGCTTTGGAATCTCCAAGTCGAAGTCCCAACCCTTTGCCTCTCCCCCTTTAATTTGCCTTTTCTCTTTTGATTTAATCTTTTTTTATTCCACCATTTTATACTAATGTAAAATGTGTTTTTGTGTTTGTTTACTTAACATTTTCATAAAATAGTAGGTAGTCTCCCCAACTTCCAATATAGACAACAACATTATAAGTAAAAATTTGATTTGTGAGTGCCTATCAGTGGCCGGTTGAACTGATGGCCTGTCAAAAGGGGGCCTGTTCCTTCACTGCCTGCTGCGTGCAGGCTCATAATCATCAGTTGCTGCTGTTGTTGTTTTTAAAGAATGGCAGAAATCACAGATATAACTACAAAATCTTTGTATCTCTGTTAACCTTTTTTTTTTTTTTTTTTAAAGCTTAAATGCATCATAGACCAGAAAAACCCTCTGCAGACCAGATTTACTTACCAGTTTGCAATTTGTGATATGGAATCTTGTTTTAAGAGGGTGGTATTTAACAAATTCAAAATTAGTGATCACTTTTTAACTGTGAAACATTGTAACTAATTCTTTGAACAGGTATACCTAAAGTATGGTATGCCCTTCTTTTATAAAGATGAAGCAGGTCTCTTATGACTGTTCCTCCCAACAACTTATGGAAGTAAATGACTGAGACCTGGAGTGGAGAACGAAGATGGCTGGCCTGTGTTTTTCATTTCCTTCCAGGGACAACTGATTCTAATACATATCAGGAAACAAATATCGAGACACAGAAATGATTTCATATTCTAAAGACTGATGTCCTAAAGTTATAGACAGTTGTAGTTCCTATAAACCTGGTTGTCACTGGGGACAGGCAAGAGCTGATTGACTAAGTGGGAAAAGGATTTACTAAAGTGATAGGAGGTGCTTTGAGAATTTTGGGGATAGATTCAAGCCTATACTTCTAGGAATGATGCCCGAAATCATGCACAAAACTGGCCTTAGGAGAATAGTGTCTATGTTTTACTACTCTATCAAGTACCGGAGGAAACTGCCACTACAGTCTCACCAGTTTCACTTGACGTGGCCCCCCTGCTGTCCCAGAAAGCCCAACACTTCAGCCACAGTCCATGTGTCAAGAAGCAGAGTCACTGTATTATTTTCTGAGTGAAACCTTATGACGGTGTCTGGTAGGCAGAGTCTAATTACATGCCTACATCTTAGCTGCAAGAGAGGCTGGGAATTTGTGTTTTGATATCTACAATAGGAAGATAGAACTCCTGATGTGGGATTTTCCCAAATAGTGAAATATTTTTCAAAAGATGGGCTGTTAAGAATATAACAACTACCCAGTATACAACCCAGATATATTTCAGGTTTTTGTTTTTGTTTTTTTTTTTTTTTTTTTTGAGACAGAGTCTTGCTCTATCCCCCAGGCCGGAGTGCAGTCTGACACAATCTCGGCTTGCTGAAGCCTCCACCTCCCGTGTTCAAGCGATTCTCATGCCTCAGCCTCCCGAGTAGCTGGGATTACAGGCACCTGCCACCACACCTGGCTAATTTTTCTATTTTTAGTAGAGATGGGGTTTCGCCATGTTGGCCTGGCTGGTCTTGAACTCCTGACCTCAGGTGATCTGTGCACCTTAGCCTCCCAAAGTGCTAGGATTACAGTCGTGAGTCACTGCGCCTGGCATATGTTAATATTTGAAATTTGGTTTTCTCTGGGGATTGTAGCTAGGTTTTTATGGTGAGATAGGATTTGAACGCAATTTTTTTTTGAGACAAAGTCTTGCTTCGTCGTCCAAGCTGGAGTGTAGTGTCGTGATCACGGCTCACTGCAGCCTCAACCTCCTGGGTTCAAGTGATCCTCCCACTTCTGCCTCTCAAGTAGCTTGGATTACAGGTGTGTGCCACCATGCCTAGCCATTTCTTAATTTAAAATTTTTTGTAGCTGCGGGGCACGGTGGCTCAAGCCTGTAATCCCAGCACTTTGGGAGGCCGAGACGGGTGGATCACGAGGTCAGGAGATCGAGACTATCCTGGCTAATACGGTGAAACCCCGTCTCTACTAAAAAATACAAAAAAACTAGCCGGGCGAGGTGGCGGGCGCCTGTAGTCCCAGCTACTCGGGAGGCTGAGGCAGGAGAATGGCATAAACCCGGGAGGCGGAGCTTGCAGTGAGCTGAGATCCGGCCACTGCGCTCCAGCCTGGGTGACAGAGCGAGACTCCGTCTCAAAAAAAAAAAAAAAAAATTTGTAGCTATGGGGGTCTCAGTACGTTGCCGAGGCAGATCTCAAACTCCTGGGCTCGAGCAGCCCTCCTACCTCAGCCTCCCAAAGTGTTTGGGATTACGGGTGTGAGGCACTATGCCCAGCCTGAACTTGATTTTTTTTTTTCTTTTTCATAACAAACATCAGATGCCTTCAGTGTACTTGTTATTCTAGGTTCTGGAATAAAAATGAGCAAAAGGTTTCCTGTTGTAGAGGAGTTTATATTTAAATAGAGATAAATCAAGTAAATTACTGATAAGTGCCATAAAAGAAATGAAACAGTGACACATTAGGGTGGGGGAGGGGATCTGTTTTGAATAGCTTAATTATGGAAGGCCTCAGAGATGACATTAAACCCAAAACCTGAAAGGTGAGAGAGCCAGTTACAAAAGATCTGAAGAAACGATTCTATACTGGGAGAAAAATAACTGTAAAGACCCCAAGGCAAATAAACTTGGAGTGTTCCATTCAAGAAACTGCAGAGGCAAGTTGGGTTGCGAACAATTAGGGAGAGTGGGACAGGGTGAGGTTTGAGAAGCAGAGAACATCATAAACATTGTAGACCATAATAGTTTGGTTTTTATTCTAAATACAATAATAGCTAATATTTTGAGCGTGTACTGTGTTATTTGGGATTCGAATCCAGATGCTCTGGTTGAAGAGCCCATTCCCTAAGTGTCATCCTTTACTGACTCTAAGCAAAACTTTGTAATTGCTTCATATGTGTTCATGCCCTGTCAGGGCATAGAAAGCAATCTATGTTCTGACAATCACAGAAGTGTATTCCAGATACAATAGAAATGTACTCTGAGACATTTGGTATGCCTCCTTCTTTCTAGGTGTGGAACTCCAGAGTGAAATCTTGGGGAATCCTCTGTGTGACACTGGTGTATTACACAGGCAGTGTTCCGAGGTGGGTGGATCACCTGAGGTCAGGAGTTCGAGACCAGCCTGGCCAACATGGAGAAACCCCATTTCTACTAAAAATACAAAATTAGCCAAGTGTGGTGGTGCACGCCTGTAATCCCAGCTACCCAGGAAGCTGATGCAGGAGAATCACTTGAACCTAGGAGGCGGAGGTTGCAGTGAGCTGAGATTGTGCCATTGCCCTCCAGCCTGGGCAACAAGAGTGAAATTCCGTCTCAAACAAGCAAACAAAAAGCAAGCCCAGAATTTGGGTGAAAAATAGGATAGTTTATTATGAAGTACTGTGGACTGACACTGACTCTGGTTTCCAATCTTTAGTTCAATTATTCACAATTTAAAAAACAGCAAGTTGTGAGTTATCTAGGTGTTGTGTTTCTGCTGCTTTTTTTTTTTTTTTTTTTTTTTTTTTGGTGACAGAGTCTCTCTCTCTCTCTCTCCCAGGCTGGAGTGCATTGGTGTGATCTTGGCTCACTGCAGCCTCAGCTTAGGACTATTTAATTAATCAACAGCTGCTATTTATTTTATCCTCATGCCCGTTGCTCTGTAGAGAAATGTCTGCCCATGTCTGTCGGCTTGACAACCCTGACCTTGCACAGAGGCCCAAGTTTCCCATTTATTTGCTTCTGTTCTATCAGAACTAGAACCTGAGTGCTTATTATAAGTAGAGGACATGCAATGGGGAAGTCATTTCGGTCATGCCAAGGAAACACAACGGGTTCATTTAAGAAATATTTAGTGCTTATTACAAATGGTCAGGTACTGATGCCTGTCACAGAGGGACACAACCATGAACAAGACAGACTGGGCATCTGTCCACACAACCTTACATCCTAGTAGAAGAGAAAGAGGACAGATAACCAGTTATACAATCACACATTGTGATTTGCAAGAAGGAATAATGGCTGGGGGCTGGGATGGTAGCCAGAGAAGACCGCTGGCAAGGGGCCATTTCAGCCAAGAAGCTTGAAGGAGATGGCAGGAGCCACGAGATGAGCTGGGAAGAGCATTCAGGCAAGGGGAACAGCAAGTGCAAGGGTTCTGAGGCTGGAAAGAGCATCTCGAGTTGGAAGACACATAGAAGCCAGCTAAGGCCAGAGCACAATGAATGGGAAGAGGGAGGCCGGGGCCAGATGGTGCAAAGCATCGTGGGCTATGTTAAGGAGTCTGAATCTTATTCTAAGGATCATGGAAACCCATGGGAGGTTTTAAGAAGGAGGATGTGGCTAGGCACGATGGCTCACACCTGTAATCCTAGTACTTTGGGAGGCCGAGGTGGGTGGATCACCTGCGGTCAAGAGTTTGGGACCAGCCTGGCCAACATGGTGAAACTCCATCTCTACTAAAAGTACAAAAATTAGCTGGGCAGTAGTGGTGCACGCCTGTAATCCCAGCTACTCAGGAGGCTGAGGCAGGAGAATTGCTTGAACCCGGGGAGCAGAGGTTGCAGTGAGCCAAGATTGCACCACTTCACTCCAGCCTGGTCAAAAGATCGAAACTCCATCTCAAAAAAAATAAAAAAACGAAAAAAGAGGAGAATGTGCTGGGACCCTGTTTCTATATTACCAAGATTCTTACAGCGCCTCTGTGAAAAAGGGAGATTATGGGGCAAGGACAAAGGCAGGGGATCAGTTAGGCACAGATGAAAAGTGATGGCACCTAAGTATGTCAGTTTCGTATTGCTGCCGTAACAAGTTACCACAAACGAAGTGGCTTGACCCAGGTTTATCCTGTTACCGTCCTGGAAGTCAGAAGTCCTAAAATCAAGGTGTGATCAGGGCTGCTCTTTTTCTGGAGGCTCTGGGAGAGGATTCGTTCCTGGCCTTTTCCAGCTTCTAGAGGCTGCCTGCCTTCATCGGCTCTCGACCCTTCCTCCATCATCGAAGCCAATGGTATGTCAATTTCAACCCCTGACTCCCTCGTGATGCCGTCAGTCCAACTCTCCGTCACAAACTCTGTCATTCTCCTGTCTCCCTCTTCTTCTTCTTTTTCTTTCTTCTTGAATTAAGCGAGTAATTCAAGGTTCCTGAAATTTGGAACCATTATAAAAAATCTTTAATTGAAGAAATTATATGTAGAAAAATGCACAAATCCTGGCTGGCTGTGGTGACTCACACCTGTAATCCCAGCACTTTGGGAGGCCAAGATGAGGGGATCACTTGAGCCCAGGAGTTGGAGACTAGCCTGAGCAACATACTGAGACCCTGCCTCTATTTTTAAAAAAGAAAAATGCACAAATTCTAAATGTACTGCTTGATAAATTTTCATAACTTGAACACACTTTTGTCACCATCTCCCTCCCAGACCAAGAAACATAATGATAGGGGAACGCAGAGCCTTCCTCGTGCTCTTTTCCCATCCCCCACCCCATCCCCCGGGAAGCCCTACAAACTGTGAACTTAGAGAAGAAAGCCGTGAAAGGAAATAAGCTTGTTCTTAGAAATTTTAGTGTCAGTTTTCAAGATGCAGCCCCAATCAAACATTTTTTTCCCCTTCATTATTTAGTTTGAAATTTGGGTCCCCACTGTAAATGGCTTTACTATAAATGGCATTTTCCTGCTGTTAGAGATACTTGCCTAGCTGACCTTAGCTCCCCTGGCTATGAGAATTGCATCTTGGTAGACTGATTTTCAGATGAGAGGACAAGCTAAATTGGCCAGAATTAATGCAAAGTGAAAGGCTGCCTTGAATGAGCCGAGCTCAGAAATTCAGTGTTAAGGCTCTCACCCGGTCTTATCTTATTACATCTGGGGATTTCTGCTCGGCCCAGCTGACATGGCATATGGAGAGCTGAAGGAGAGACCCACAGACCACACAGGGGACACTTGCCATTTGACACGCTTGAGGAGTTTGGAAGAATGTTCCTGCAGCCTTAGCTGATGAATAGAGCAGCTTACGCCAGTGGACCGAGGTGATTCTTTCCTTCTGTTTCTCAGCCAGGGGTAGCTGCAGGGCCTAAATTGAATTTCTCCATCACTCCCTGCCTTCCTCAAATATTTTTGAGCACCCTCCCTTCGCCAGCACCTGGAAGACAGCACTGTGAATAAGGTAGACACATTCTTTGCTCTTCCAAAGCCGCCATCGTTGCTTTGAAATGAGGAGAGTAGCGTTAAAAAAATGAGGTATACAGTGAGAACTAGCAAGATAATTTGTAGGTTCCCTGTTCAAAAACTATTAATAATTTCATTGCCAGCTAATAAAGTGTCACGCAATTGAAAATGATATGCCACAACACTCATTTATTGTCTTATGGTTCTGGAAGTCGGAAGTCCTAAAATCAAGGTGTCATCGAGGCTGCTTTACTAAAATTAGATTTGCACCAAAAACAACCGAACAAAAAGAATATCACAACAGCAGCAGAGCATTCAACCAAGCACAAGGCCCTCTGAGCACGGGGCCCTGTGACTGCATACGCCATGCACTCATGCAGCTGACCTTGAACACAATAATATAGTGTGGGGCACTCCGCCATGTCTGGAGACATTTTGATTGTCACAACTGGGGTGGGGGAGGGGAGGTGCTACTGGCATCCAGCAGGGAGAGGCCAGGGATGCTGCTAAACATCCTACAATGTCCAGGACAGCCCCCACCACAAAGAATTATCTGGACCCCCAACATCAATTGTGTTGAGGTTGAGATATTCTTCTTTTGTCAGTGACAGTTTCAATGTAGGCCAGAAAGAAAAAAAAAAATTCTGAGGGTTTTATGAAAGCGTACATACTGCCAGGGGACTTTCTTTGTCTGGGGAAGGCCTCTTGGAGAAAGGGACCTTTGAGCTGAGACGTGAAGAATGTGAGCGAATTAGCCAAGCCACAAAAAGGGAAAGGAGGTAGCAGATGTTGGGGTTTTCGAGGGCCACTGCTTCGCATCCGTTTCTTTCATACTGAGGGTTCAGAACCAAGTGAGAAAGATGCTTGAGTTAGGAAGACAATGATGAAAATTCTACCTTTATGAGTAAGAAAGCTATTAGGTTGGTGCAAAAGTAATTGTGGTTTTGTCATTAAAAGTAATGGCAAAAACATGGGCCAGGTGTGGTAGCGCATGCCTGTAATCCTAGCACTTTGGGAGGCCAAGGCGGGTGGATCACTTGAGGCCAGGAGTTCAAGACCTGCCTAGCCAACATGGTGAAACCCTGTCTCTACTAAAAATACAAAAATTAGCTGGGGCGTAGTGGTAGGCACCTATAATCCCAGATACTCAGGAGGCTGAAGCACGAGAATCTCTTCAACCCAGGAAGCGGAGGTTGCAGTGAGCTGAGATGGCACCACTGTATTCTGGCCTAGGTGACAGAATGAGACTCTGTGTCAAAAACAAACAAAACAAAACAAAACAAAAAAACAAGTAATGGAAAGAACCACGATTACTTTTGCACCAACCTAATATTTGGGGACTATGCTTAGGTATGGCCAGTCTTGCTAACATGCTGTCCCACCCTTTCCCACACACATACTGTCCCAGCCTGCAGGACCACCAGAGGGACAGAGCTGCCCGGCTGCTCAGCAGACAACCCCCCACCCCCAGGCCAATCTTAAAAAGAGGAAAGAGGCAAGGCAGAGCACACATGCCCAGTTCCTTCAAACTCACCAGCTGGCCACATAGTCGTTCTTCCTGAATGGGCGTGGGAAGGTGGAGCAAAGCAGAGAGATGCCAGGACTTACTCTGGGGCAGCGCTCTCCACTCCACCTCAGCTGCAAGGCAAAGGAAATGGCTTGGGGCTTTTTCTTTGTTTTTTGAGATAGAGTTTCACTTTTGTCGCCCAGGCTGGAGTGCAGTAATGCTATCTGGGCTGACTGCAATCTCCACCTCCCGGGTTCAAGCAATTCTCCTGCCTCAGCCTCCCAAGTAGCTGGGATTACAGGCCTGTGCCACCATCCTTGGCTAATTTTTGTCTTTTTAGTAGAGACGGGGCTTCACCATGTTGGCCAGGCTGGTCTCAAACTCCTGACCTCTGGTGATCCACCCGCCTCAGCCTGCTGGGATTACAGGCATGAGCCACCGCGCCCCGCCACTTGGGGGCGCTTTGAATAGTCCTGTTGCTCAGGCAGCATTCCAGCCCAATGAAGCCAGAATCTCAGGGGTCAAACATTGGTATTTAAAAATTTATTTATTTATTTTTTATTCTTTGAGACACTGTCTCCCTTGGTTGCCCATGCTAGAGTGCAGTGGCACAATCATAGCTCATTGCAGCCTCGACCTCCTGGGTTCAAGCAGTTCTCCCACAGCAGCCTCCCAAGTAGCTGAGACTACAGGCACCTCCGACCATGCTCAGCTAATTTAAAAAAATTGTTTTTTGTAGAGATGAGGTCTCACTATACTGCCCAAGCTGGTCTCGAACTCCTAGGCTCAAGCCACCCTCCTGCCTTGGCCTCCCAAAGTAGTGAGATAACAGGTATGAGCCACTGTACCTGGCCACATTGCTATTTTTTTTTCTAAAGAGTCCCCCCTCCCAAGGTTGTCAGATAAACCTTAGAATGCCCAGTTAAATGTGCATTTCAGATAAACAACACCTTTTTTTTTTCCTCGATGCAAGTATGTCCCAAAACTTGCATGGGAGATACTTATATTAAAAATTTATTTGCTGTTTACCTGAAATGCACATTTTACTGGGTGTCTTATATTTATTGCTGCTAAATCAGGTGGCCCCATGATTCCAGATGAGCCCAGTGTGCAGCCATATTGGAGTTGAGTGCTGCTGTTTTAATGGAAGTGCCTCTCCAAGGAACTAGGAAGAATGGGAAATAGGTGTCCTCCTTCCACACTCTCCCTTCCAGCTTTGGTTCTCTTGACCCATTAGGTATAGCTATTAGGCCTATGGACACCCAAGAGAGGGTTGCCTCCATGGGGTAATAGTGGTCTCTGAAGCCATTCCTGGCCTTGCCTTCTTGAACTCCAATACCAGTCAGTGCTCCTTGCGGAAGCTCCTAGACGGAGTGGCCCAGCCGTGGGCTTGGAAAGGCATGCTTATTCATTCAACCCAAAGGCTGCTCTTTACTGACAATTAATTCCCTCTTTCTTTCTCATCTCAAATTATGTGCAGCTTTGTTATCCAGTGTGACTCATCAGAGGTTTAGTAATGAGATTAAATATACTCTCATAATAAAAACCAACAGTATATTTCATATTTGAATATAAAGTCTTCATTATATTCCCTGGGACAAATTAATATCCAGATTCCTCGTAACTGAAGGTACTCCAAAGGAATTAAAGGCTGAACTAAAATCCCCTTGCCCCCCTCTTTTTTTTTTGAGACAGAGTTCTGCTCTTCTTGCCCAGGCTGGAGTGCAATGGCGTGATCTCAGCTCACTGCAACCTCTGCCCCCTGGGTTCAAGCGATTCTCCTACCTCGGCCTCCCAAGTGTTGGGATTACAGGCATGTGCCACCACGACTGGCTTATTTTTTTTTGTATTTTTAGTAGAGACGGGGTTTCACCATGTTGGGAGGCTGGTCTCGAACTCCTGACCTCACGTGATCTGCCTGCCTCGGCCTCCCAAAGTGCTGGGATTACAGGCGTGAGCCACCATACCCGGCCCCCCTTACCCTTATGTATTGTAAGACCAATACAATTAGAGTCCAAATTCATCTTCCCTAATTTCTTGTCTGTTCAGTCTTAGCCATGTGGAGTCTCATTATGATGCCAGGTAGAGGATCCTTCAGTAACTGCAACCTGAGCTGTTTACCCTAAACAGGTGTGATTCCTTTAGGATCTCAAAGGCCGAATGAGTCTCCAGGAGCCTTCTTAAAGGTTGAAAGAGAGATCATGCAAGGAGGAAATAGCAGCCCCAGCCCAGTACCCACGGCTTTTTCTAAATAAGCCAGTTTCAGCCCTGAGCAGACCCTGTTCCCCAAACACAGGCAAAATGATACACCCACAACCCACCTCCTGGTATAATCCAGGCCCATGTTATGATTGCTAAAGATAAAAGCAGAAAATAATACTGGTTCCAGCTTCATCAGGATGCAAGGCAGCCTGTGTTTCGTGTCCACACATCCACAATCCATGAATATAAATCCAGTTGGAACAGGGGTCAGGGTGCTTGTTCTGTAAAGGGCCAGAAAAAAAATATTTTCAACTTTGTGAGCCATATGATCTCTGCTGCAAGGACACAACTCAATGGCTACACTGTGAAAATGGCCATAGACGATACTTAGACAAATGGGCATGGCTGTGTTCCAATAAAACTTTATTTTAAAAAATGGGTGGGGGCCTGTAATTGCCTGACCCCTGAATTGGGAGAAATCTCCCACGAACAGGTTACTTTTTAAATTTTTGTAATTTCTTGGCTGGGCACGGTGGCTCACGCCTGTAATCCCAGCACTTTGGGAGGCTGAGGTGGGCGGATCACGAGGTCAGGAGATCAAGACCATCCTGGCTAACATGGTGAAACCCTGTCTCTACTAAAAATGCAAAAAATTAGCCGGGTGTGGTGGCGGGTGCCTGTAGTCCCAGCTGCTCTGGAGGCTGAGGCAGGAGAACGGTGTGAACCCAGAAGGCAGAGCTTGCAGTGAGCCGAGATCACGCCACTGCACTGCAGTCTGGGCAACAGAGTGAGACTCCGTCTGAAAAAATAAATAAATAAATAAATAAATGTCTTTAGAGACAGGGTCTCATTCTGTCTTGCAGGTTGCAGTGCAATGGCATAATCACAGCTCGCTGCAGCCTCAACCTCCCAGGCTCAATCTCCTGCCTTAACCTCCTGCCTCAGCCTCCTGAGTAGCTGGGACCACAGGCTTGTGTCAACACACTCGACTAATTTTTGTAGTTTTTGTAGAGATGGGCTTTTGTCATGTTGCTCAGACTTGTCTTGAACTCTTGAGCTCAAGTGATCTGTTCGCCTTGACCTCCTAAAGTGCTGGGATTACAGACACGAGCCACTGTGCCTAGCCCATCAGACCCGCTTCTGAACTAGGCTTCGACTCAGTCTGTGGTTCCTCTTTGATTTGTCTTATCTTTACTGAACCTATCATTAGAGCTGGGATTGCATAAGGTTTTCAAGCCTGTTCTCTTTGGACACAGGCAAGTCCTGTGTCCTCATCTGAAAAATCGTCACTTGGAAATCATCCAATAATAATTTTGATATTTTACTGTGATATTCTCTCCAATCAGAACCGAGCTAGCTCCAGGGTACAGCTCTCTTCTGGCTCTTTATTTGAGCTCTCTCTGCAGCTTTTAGAGTTTTCCATATCTTGCCTCCATCTTCAGAGGCTGCTCCAGTCTGTCAAGATCTGACCTTTTCTCCTCTGGTAGATTTCCCTGGGTCCCAGTAGCAGTCAGGTGTTCTCCATTTTTCAGATAACTCTGTAGGAGCCAAGAGACCTGGGTGTAGTCTGTTGTCCTTTAAGATTTTGGTCTTTTGGCTTATTTGCCTCTTCCTATTGGTCCAGCTATCTTCTAAGATGCTGATATTTTTCCTAAGGAAAGATCTTAATTCATCTTTGGCTTAATGAGCCTTTCTACTGCCCTGCTTTTATTTATGTATTTATTTATTTATTTATTCTCACCCACACAAGGGCACGGGCAATTGTAAATCATCTTAAAATTCTGACTGCCACATAATTTTACCCATAAATATTTCTAAAACATAAGGATTTTTTTGTTCTTTTGAGATGCAGTTTCGCTCTTTTTGCCCAGGTTGGAGTGCAGTGGCGCAGTCTCAACTCACTGCAACCTCCGCCTCCCAGGTTCAGGTGATTCTCCTGCTTCAGCCTCCCGAGTAACTGGGATTACAGGCATCTGGCACCACGCCAGGCTAATTTTTTGTATTTTTAGTAGAGACAGAGTTTCACCATGTTGGCCAGGCTGGTCTTGAACTCCTGAACTCAGGTGATTTGCTCACCTTGGCCTCCCAAAGTGCTGGGATTACAGGGATGAGCCACTGCACCTGGCCAGGATTTTTTTTTTTTTTTTTTTTAAAAGCAACTATCTATGGGTGCCATGGCTTACATCTATAATCCCAGCACATTAGGAAGCTGAGGTGGGAGGACTGCTTGAGCCCAGGAGTTGGAGACCAGCGTGGGCAACACAGCAAGATCCTCCCCCTACAAAAAATTTTAAAAATTAACTGAGCATGGTGGTGCACACCTGTGGTCCCAGTTACTTTGGAGGCTGAGGCAGGAGAATTGCTTGAGTCCAGGACGCCAAGGCTGCGGTGAGCCATGATCACACCACTGCATTCCACACTGGGCTACAGAGCAAGACTCTGTTAAAAAAAAAAAAAAAAAAAAAAGCAACTATCACAATGCAATTCCTGCACCTACCTTAAAAATGAAGAATAATACTTACTATTTTTTGAGACAGCTTCTCCTTCTGTTTCTCACTCTGGAGTGCAGTGGTGTGAACATGGCTCACTGCAACCTCAACCTCTCCAGCCAACCTCTCCAGCTCAAGAGATCCTCCTGCCTCAGCCTGCTAAGTAGCTGGTAAATGCCATCATGCCTGGCTAATTTTTGTATTTCTCATAGAGAAGGGGTCTTGCCATGTTCCCCGGGCTGGTCTCAGACTCCTGGGCTAAAGTAGTCCTCCCATTTTGGCCTCCCAAAGTGCTGGAATTACAGGTGTGAGCCACTGAGCCTGGCCTACAATAATTTTTTAATGACATTAAATATCCTGTCAGTGCTCAGATTTCCAATTGACTCCATATTAAGATTAAAAAAACCCAAAAAACCCTTGTTTGTTTGAATGAATATTTAAAGTCCACACATTCCAATTGATTGATACATGTTCTGTATATCTTTATTTTTTAAACTTTTTTTGTCTTTTATGTATCTTTTAATCTCTAGACTTTCCCTTCTATTTTTTCTTTTCCCTTGACAGTATGTTTATTGAAGAAATGTGGCTGTTTGTCCTGTAGCGTTTCCCACAGTCTGGATTTTGCAGCTCCATTGTGTAGCTTAACATGTTCTTCTGTCCTCTGTATTTCCTATAAACTGGTAATTAGATCTAGCAGTAGGATCACATTCAGGACTGAGTTTTTTTTCTTAAGACAGGGTCTTGCTCTGTCATCCAGGCTGGAGCCTCTAACTCCTGGCTCAAATGATCTTCCTGCCTTAGCCTCCCTCAATCTTATATTCATAATTTTGTAATCTTTTTCCCAGAGGGGGTCTTTGCAGTATTAAGCTTCAGGGTCCTCAAGCCTGGATCTACCTGTCTCTAGCCTTTTTTTTTTTTCTTTTTATTTGAACTAGAGTTTTGCTCTTGTCTCCCAGGCTGGAGTGCAATAGCCCAATCTCTGCTCACTGCAACCCCCGCCTCCTGGGTTCAAGTGATTCTTCTGCCTCAGCCTCCCGAGTAGCTGGGATTACAAGTGCCCGCCACCGTGTCTGGCTAATTTGTGTATTTTTAGTAGAGACAGGGTTTCACCGTGGTGGTCAGGCTGGTCCAGCTTCCATTGGGGGTTCCCCCATTCCACTGGCTGCCACCACCATGCCATTCCATTCCATGCTGTCCATTCCATTCCTTCCATTCCACCTACCATTCCATTCCAATCCACTGGGCTTTCCTTCCATTTTATTCCACCATTTACAATCCTGTCCACCACCCATTGTCCACCCCCCACTGCACCTGCACACTGCCACCATTACAATCCCCGATCCACCTCCTGCACACTGCACCCTGCCCATTACAATCCCTGATCCACCACTGATCCACCACCCAGATCCACCCTTCCATTCCATTCCATCCACCCTGCCATTCCATTCCACTGTCCATTCCATTCCACCTCCACCATTCCATTCCCTGATCCCATCCACTCCACTGCCACGCCGTGATCCACCTCCTGCACTGCCTATCCCGTTCCATTCTGATCCCCAGTCCACCTCCTGCACTGCCCTGCCATTACAGTCCCCAGTCCACCACCCTGCCATTCCTTCCATTCCATTCCACCCTTCCATTCCATTCCATTCCAGTCCACCACCATTCAGTCCACTCCACCACCTTCCATTCCATTTCCATTCCATCCACCCATTCCAGTCCATCCACCATTCCTGATCCCCGTCCACCACCTCACCCTGCTGCCCATTCCTGAGATCCCACCACCATTCCTGATCCATTCCATTCCTTCCATTCCATTCCAGTCCATTCCATTCAAGATCCACTCTTCCATTCCATTCCTGATCCCTCCATTCCATCCATTCCACCCTTCATTCCATTCCCCATTCCTGATCCCAGTCCCTCCTTCCATTCCTGATCCCAGTCCACCTCCATGCCCCGCCGTTCCATTCCACCTTTCCATTCCATTCCACTGCCATTCCACCCATTGATCCACCACCATTCCTTTCCACCATTGATCCACCACCTGCCATTCCTGATCCATCCACCACCATTCCATCCACCCATTCCTGATCCATCCACCTGCCCATTACAGTCCCCCATCCCACCACCTGCACACTGCACCCTGCTTCCTGATCCACCACCACCATTCCACCACTGCCATTCCTGATCCACCACCACCATTCCATTCCTTCCATTCCATTCCACCATTCCATTCTGATCCACCCTCCTTCCACCATTCCATTCCATTCGTCCATCCATTTTCCTACCATTCCATTCCACCACACTGCCCATTCCCTGATCCCCCGATCCACCACCACCACCCATTCCATCCACCATTCCATTCCCATTACAATCCCCAATCCCACCTCCTGCACACTGCACCCTGCTCATGCTTTCACTTTCCTCTATTCCAGCTGAGATTTCATCACCCACCGCTGGGATCCCTTCCTTGCTCACTCTGTGCCCTTGTTTCTTGGCAAAACCCCAGACTTGATGAAACCCAACTTCCCAGTCTATTCCTGCACCTGAGCAGGTCAGCACAGCAGGAGAAACAACACCAGTTGACTATGTTGCTGTTCAGTCAAGTGGGCCTGTGGGCTGTCCCCCCGGGAGCGCCTGCTTGAGAATGAAGCTGAGAGTGGGGCAGAGTGGAGCCCATCCTGGCAGCCATCCTTTCCCAGCTGGTCTAACTATGGGCCCAGGATGGGTTCTCACTGGGCAAACTAGCGAGCAGGGCTGGGGTATTCTGATTGGCCAGGCCTCAGCCACATGCCCACCCCTGGATCTGGACTGGGGGTTGGGTAAATGGGGTCAGCACGATCCAGTCCTATGGACTGCAAGTTGGGGAGAGGGGGTTCTTGTTTTAAAATGTAGGTTTTATTATTATTTAGAAATTAGGAGACCAACAGATCAGGAGATGCCTGTTACTGAAAATATTGTGGCCAAGGTGGGAAGATTGCTTGAAACCAGGAGTTTGAGAGCAGCCTGGACAATATAGCAAGACCCTGCCTCTTGAAAAAAAAAAAAAATCAGCCAAGCGTGGTGGTGCACACCTGGAATCCGAGATACTCGGGAGGCCGAGGTAGGAGGATTACTTAAGCCTGGGAGGTTGAGGCTGCAGTGAGCTGTGATTGCACCACTGCACTGCACTCCAGCCTGGGCAACAAAGTGAGACCCTGTCTTCAAAAAAAAAAAAAAAAAAAGAAAGAAAGAAAAGAGTGTTGTATACGCAGATTCCAAGGGGATGGGGCATGATACACCATGGAGAAGTCACACCTGGAAGTATCATGGTTGGTCAGGAGGCAGAGGTTTCCAGGGAAAAACAGGGGCAGAAAGCTTCCTGCTGTGGTTGTGGGAAGGAATAGATGACGCAGGGTAGGCAGGCTTAGGATCAGCTCATCTGAATAATTTCAGTGAGCTCTGGGGGTGTTGGGTTGGTCCCTCGTTGTCCGGTGGCTCGGGGTGTTAGTGACCTTAGGGCAGGCAGACAGTGCTAGGAGTGTGACAGCCCAGTAGAGGAGGTGCTTCGGGTGCGGGCTCTGGATTGGTTGGTTTGTATTTGAAATACATGCTCACAGTCCAATTGTGTACTATCTCTAGGAACTGGCTAATCATGGGAGGAAATGTCCTTTCTGGGTCAACAAGGTCCCAAGATGTCAAAGCAGCAAAAATACATAATAAAAAGACATGATTAACATAGTTCTCCACACTAAAATCCAGGTTGTATGTGCAGAAGAAGTCAAGGCAGACTCTGCGCAGCTAGAAACAAAAGATGTCCCCATACAGAAATGCAATTCTAGAGGCTTCTGGCCCCAAGGGAGGACTCTGCTAACTTTGCCCATATTTATCCTCACACTCCCAGAAGGACCATCTTTCTTTGTCCCTGGGATTTGTGGCACCCACACACCTCCTGGTCAGTCCCATCTTGGAACCTCTGACGATATGTCCAGCTCCCCTCTGGGCTTCTCTGCCCCAGGTCAGTGGGTCTGAGGAGCCGCATCTGCTGCCACCCATTCATTCCACATCACTGTCGGGAAAAGTGACAGTTGACAGGGATTGCAGTTCTCACTTCCCCTGGCACCAGGCCCTCTTGTTTTTATTTAAAACTGTCCAGAAACTGTTCCTGCTGTCGCTAGGAGCGGGGGCTAATCCGAACAATGTAAGATGCTTGTCTTCAGGCTTTAACGGGACCGTTAGTCACCTCTGAGGGCGGGCGCTGGACGATGTGAGAGACATCCGTTCAAGGCAGCTGCCATTGAGACTGTTTCTGCCGAGCGGAGACTGTCAGGCTTTGAGACACTCTGGGCTGTTTAAGGGACTTTGCCCTTTTTGTTCCCAACTCCTTATTGATTGGGATCCTTCCCAAGGGCATTCATTAGAAGCTGCGGAGTAGAAGACGCCTCCTTTCTGGTTTTGTGGTTTAATGGCACCAGAAGTGGGAGCTGATTAAGCAAGGAGGTTTTGTGCTTGTCCCGGACTCTGTGCGGGGAGGGAGGGCTCCCTGCGCTACCTTCCTCCAGCAATACTCTTGTCCTTGGGGCACATTCTTTTCTCTTCTCTAGCAGCTTGGTTTTTTATCTCTTCTTTCATTCCGGCATGAGTTTCTGCACACCCATTTAAAATTTCTCCCTTTCTGCTTGCAGACCACTTGAGCAGTTTCCCCTGGTGCTGGGCTGATGTTTGGGTTTCTGTGAATAATCATTTTGGGATCATCTTGATCTTTATGAGTCCAAAGAATTTTGGTTTGATACATTAAACTTGCCCTGAGCCCACCTTCCCAAACCCGCTCTTCCTACGGCCATCCCCTGCTCTGAAAGTGGCACCTCCATCCTCTCAGGTGCTGAGGCCACAAATCTTGGAATTGTTCTTGACCCCTCTCTTTTTCTTTTTTCTTTTCTTTTCTTTTTCCTCCTCCTTCTCCTCTTCCTCCTTCTCCTCTTTCTCCCCTCCTCTTCCTTTTCCTCCTCCTCCTCTTCCTCCTCCTCCTTCCTCTTCCCCCCCTCCTTCCCCCTCCCCTCCTCCTCCCCTCCCCCTCCTCCCCTCCTCCCCTCCTCCCCCCTCCTCCACCCCCTCCCCTCCCCTCCTCCTTCCTCCTCCTCCTCCCCCTCCTCCTCCTTCTTCTTCTCCTTCTCCTCCTTCTCCTTCTTCTTCTTCTTCTTCTTCTTCTTCTTCTTCTTCTTCTTCTTCTTCTTCTTCTTCTTCCTTCTTCCTTCTTCCTTCTTCCTTCTTCCTTCTTCTTTCTTCTTCTAGACTCTTGGTCTGTTGCCCAGGCTGGTGTGCAGTAGTGTGATCTCGGCTCACTGCAACCTCTGTCTCACAGGTTCAAGCAATTCTCCTGTCTCAGCCTCCTGAGTAGCTGGGATTACAGGCACCCACCGCCACACCTGGCTAATTTTTTATATTTTTGGTAGAGACAGGGTTTCACCATGTTGGCCAGGCTGGTCTTGAACTCCTGACCTCAGGTGATCCGCCCGCCTCAGCCTCCCAAAGTGCTGGGATTACAGGCACGAGCCCCTGCTCCTGGCCCCTCTCTTTTTCTTATTCCCACATTCCATTTGTCATCAACACCCTATGCGCTCTACCTTCAAAACATGCAGAATCTTCCCGCTTCTCATCACCCACCAGGTCCACATACCATCCCCTCTCAGCCGAACTGTTAAAGTCACCTCCTCTCTGGTCTCTCGTTCCCAGAGGGAACGTGTTAACACCTCAGGGGTGTCTTTTTACACCTGTGCTCAAAACGCCCCCCTTCTGGCCTGCTGCAGTGGCGCATGCCTGTGACTCCCGCTTGAAGCCAGGAATTTGAGACCAGCCTGAGCAACATAGCGAGACCCCATCTCTACACACATACATATACACACACACACAGACACACACACACACGATTACCTAGGCATGGTGGTGCATGCCTGTGGCCTCAGTCACTCAGGAGGCTGACACCAGAGGATTGCTTGAGCCCGGGAGTTGGAGGCTGCCGTGATCTCTGGGCATGTCACTGCACTCTGCCTGAAAAACAGAGCAAGACCTTGTCTCTAGAAAAAAATCAAATAGGAAACCAGCCTACGCTGGCTGTCATCTCACTCAGGGTAAAAGTCACATTGCCCAGAGGACTCCAATCTGCCCTCTTCCTCTCCAGCCTCACCACCCTGCTTGCCCTGCCCCCATCACACTGCCTTATGTCTGTGCCTCCAACACATCAGGCGTGGTCCTCAGGGCCTTTGCATGGGCTGTTCTTTCCACTTTGCCCAAATGTCGCTTTCTCAGGGAGACCTTCCTTCATTACTTAAATCACATATTTATTTATTTTATTTATTATTATTATTAAATTTGAGACGGGGCTCACTGTGTGGGCCAAGTTGGTCTTGAACTGGCCTCAAGCAATTCTCTCGCCTCGGCCTCCCACAGTGCTAGGATTACAGGCGTGAGCCACTGTGCCAGGCCAACTTAAATAATTTAAAATCAAAACATGCCAATTACAATTGCATCTCCTCTCGGGCTTCCCCGCTTTGTTTCTCTCCATAGCTTCATCACCATCTGACATACTATATGCTTTCCTTGTTCATTTGTGGAATGATTGATTGAATCACTCTGGCAACCATCTTATGGTCTGAATGAGTTTGGAATATTCGATGACTCTTTTAAAAAAAACCCTGTGTGATGTGTCTGAGTCTTTGAGTATGCCTAGAAGCACATCTAGAATAGGCTCCTCCTTTGTCTCCAGCTCTCAGAGGCAGTAAAAATTCACTTGCCAATTTAGTGGCTAAAGGAATGAGTAACCCGTTCCTCTTCCCTGTGAGTGAAACGTTCCACTTATATTGTGTCTACACATTCTTTGCAAATGTCAGTCGGAATGAATGAATCACAGGCTCAGGGATTGCACCATATGCAGCTGACCCGATGACTAAATCTCGCCTGTGTGACGTCACCAGAGTCAGTGATGTGGGAGGGTTCATAGGCCAGCAACGACCCCCTCAAATAGGAAAATTTACTTCATTGGGGGATGACCTACCCTACTCAGAGGCCATGCTGAATTTGGGCTGTGTGGCACAGGTCAAGGGCGTGACCTTTGGAGACACTTCTGTCTGTCCTTAAGCAAGTCACTCCACTTTTCTGAGTTCCCTTGTGTGCAAAGTGAGGCTAGTGTTCATCTCTTCAACACACGTTTGCAGAACAATGTGGGCTGGAGATGTGGAGCGAGCCGGGCAGGAGTGGCACCTGTTTCCTGGGAGCTCACAGCTGGTGGGAGCAATAGACGAGACTTAGGGAAAGACAGACAGCAACTGCACTGTTGGGACTGGCGTGAAGGAAATGAGACAGGACAGTGGCATGGGGAGGTGGGGGCTGACACCAGCAGGACCCTCGAGGGAGATGGGAGCAGGTGCAGACCTGCGGGTGGGAGCAAGTCCTGAGCGGTCTGGGTGGAGACAGCCCAGGTGGAGGCACCGGCGAAGGCAAAGGCTCTGAGGTGGGACAGAGCTCTGTGTGTTTGAGGAAGAGGCGAGGCGAGTGTGGCTGGAGTCAGGGAGGGAGAGAGAGGGGACAGGCTAAAGTCAGGGTTAGAGGACGCAGGGCCAGGCCACTGTGAGAAGTGTGGGCTGTGTTCTGCGGACTTCCCGAGGACTGGGTGGCGTGGTGTGTAAAGCCCAGGGGTCCAGTCAAGGAGACTCCTTCCTTCTGTTGCGACTGGGCCAGCAGGGCTCAGCAGGACACCCCTGCCGGAGCAGGAGGGCCTCCTCGGAGGGGTTTCCCCTGTGGCTTCCTGAAGCCTGCAGACGTTCCTAGGAGAAAACCAGCCTGTGGCAGGACTGTGCAGGGCTGGGAAATCGGAGAGGGATCACAGGGTGGGCACAGTGGGGGCCAACCAAGTTTGAGTCGCCTTCCAGCTTTGAGCACTTCCTTAACTATTAAACAGCAGTGGCGAGGTGGGTGGGCTCACCGGTGAGCTCCTTCAGCACTGCAGGGATGCGTTTCTCAGGTCTGGCCATGTGGAGCATCCTGTCTTCCCATGGGACCAACCCTTCTCCTAAGTCAGTCCCCGGAGGGAAGTGAGTGACAGTGCTGACCTCAGCAGCTTCAGAATGGGAGGATTGGCAGGACAGCTGCGTTCCGTTACCAGGAGGGGGCGCTAGATCACTTTAAAACATTTGTCATTCTGTACACACTTATACTTTAAAAAGACACGTTCTTTAAATCCATTTTCTTGTTGTTGTTAAAAAACTTTAATCTCTTTTGTTTTATAGCAATACTGTCTATGAAATCTTAGATTTTCTGTGCTGGTTTAGTTTTTCCCTTAATGGACATTAAAATAAATACATCCCAACTACCACAACCGTAGCAATTGTTGTGAACTGTGAGCCAGTTCTAACAGCTGCATAAATATTAACTCATTTAACTCACAAGATCAGCTTATGAGGTGAGTACTATTATTATCCCTGCTTTACAGATGAAGAAACTGAGGCAGAGGTTACTGGGCTTGCCCTGGGTCTCTGCTGTGGCAGGTGTCAGAGGTGGGATTGGAACCCAGGCTCTAGAATCAGGGTTCGGCTCTGTTGCCTCTCTAGGGATTGAAGAGCAGAGGGGCTTGTGGTTCCCAGGTGTGTGCAGTCAGCCTTTTCTAAGCTCAGCTGTATGCTGAGGCTTATTAGGTGCCTGGCAGCTCTTAGGTGCTGTCATGTCTAGAGCCTGGAGCTGGGGCAAGGGGCCGGGGATTCTTAGATAAGTAAGACCTGGTAGCCCTCTCTCTGCAGAGGGGCATCGGGCCTGGGGGAAGAAGGTGGATCTCTATACAGAGTGCACAGACACCAGGGAGGTGGGATCTGGAACCAGTCCTTGCTCAGGGCTCTGAATGTGCCAGCAACTTTCAGGCAGAGACCCCCACCCATCCCCACCCCAGTGTTGCCCCAGCCAGAGACCAGGGTGAGCAAGAGCCCCACCCTGACTGTAACCATGGAGCCCCACCCAGCCCTGGAGGCGTCAGCTGCATCTTTGCTGCTGCCCTGACAACTGTAAATACTGTCTTTAGTCATGGGCACTCTGCCTTCAGACAGAAAGAACAACCTTCTTGTCAAATACTGAGGCAAATTTATCTTGGACCGGCGCCACAGTGTGGTGAGGTGGAATGAAAGCTGTCACTTTGTTTCTAGCTCAAATTGTGCTCAGAGCTAAACACCCCTTCTCTCTGGCCTTAGTTTTCCCATCTGTAAAACGAAGGGCTTGAATTGGAAGACCTGCAAGTTCTCTCCCAGCTTCGATATTATTATTTTTTGAGTTATCCTCACAAGGGATTCACTTCTCTTTTTCTCATAGAGGAGCCTGAATTGTGTGCTGCCGAGGTGGCTGCCTCTCAAACTTGGAGATTTCAGATGCCCCCATCTATCAAAAGTAGACAGGATTATACACTCATGAGGATAGATACTATCAAAGCAACAGAAAATAACAGGTGAGGATGTGGAGGAACTGGAACCCATGTACACTGCTGGTGGGAATGTAAAATGCGTGGCTGCAATTACTGATGGGAACGTAAAATTCGTGGCTGCATTGCTGGTGGGAACGTAAAATGCGTGGCTGCATTTTCGGTGGGAGCATTAAAATCAAGTGGCTGCGTGCTGGTGGGAGCGTAAAATACGTGGCTGTGCTGGTGCAGGGCATCAAATGCGTGGCTGCATTGCTGGTGGGAACGTAAAATGCGTGGCTGCATTGCTGGTGGGAGCATTAAATCATGCCATTGCTGGGTGAGGCGTAAAATCGTGGCTGCCATTGCTGGGTGGGAATGTAAAAATCGTGGCTGCTACATGAAAACAGCATGAATTTACAGCATTCAAATAAAAATTGCCATATATGATTTATAAGTCCACTTCTGGGTATATATCAAAATCACTGAAAATAGGATTATGGAGAGATATTTGCACACTCATGTTTATAGAAGTATTACTTGCAATTTCCAAAAAGTGGAAGCAACCTGGGTATCCATTGACAGATGAATAGATAAACAAAATGTATAATATATGCATAATGGAATATTGTTCAGCCTTAAAAATAAAGGAAATTCTGACACAGGCTACAACATGGATGAATGCCGAGGACATTATGCTAAGTGAAATAATCCAGTCACAGAAGGACAAACACTGAATGATTCCACTTACATAAGGCACCTAGAGCAGTCAAATTTACAGAGATAGAAAGTGCAATGGTGGTTGCAGGGATTAGGGGAAGAGGAGAGAGTTAGCGTTTAATGGATACAGAGTTTCAGTTACTCAAGAAGAAGAGTCCTGGAGATAGGTGGCGAAGCGGTGTGAGTATATGAACACTACTGAACTGAACACTTAAAAATGGTTAAGATGGTAAATTTTTTGGTCATTTTTTTAAACCACAGATAAAAACTTTTTTTTTTTTTTCAATAGAGTTTCACTCTTGTTGTCCAGGCTGGAGTGCAATGGTGCAATCTCGGCTCACTGCAACCTCTGCCTCCCGGGTTCAACTAATTCTCTTGCCTCAGCCTCCCAACTAGCTGGGATTACAGGCGCCCACCACCACTCCCGGCTAACTTTTTTTAAATTAAAAAGTAAACTTTAATGTAAAAAATGCAAACTTGAGGAGGGCACAAAGATCACACACAGTTCACACTTGGAGGGTTGCACAGCCGGGCAGAGGCACTCCTTACTTCCCAAATGGTTGGGTGGGAGGTGGGGGCAGGGCAGAGGCACTCCTTATTTCCCAGACGGCGGGGCAGCCGGGCAGAGGCACTCCTCACTTCCCAGACAGTGTGGCGGCCGATGCCTGGCTAATTTTTGTATTTTTAGTAGAGATGGGTTTTCACCATGTTGGCCAGGCTGGTCTTGAACTCCTGACCTCAAGTGATCCACCTGCCTTGGCCTCCCAAAGTGCTGGGATTACAGGTGTGAGCCATTGTGCCTGGCAAATACTCCCCGCCACGTTTTTTTTTTAGAGACAGCATGTTGCCCAGGCTGGAGTGCAGTGACCTGATTATAGCTCACTGCAGCTTCAAACTTCTGGGCTTAAGTGATCTTCCCACGCCAGCCAGGCTCGAGTAGCTGGGATTATAGGTGTGCACCACAGCAGGCTAACTTTTTTTTTAAAAAAAGTAGACAGGGTTACATTTTTTCTTAGTAGAGGTCCAGCTATTTAGATAGTGCAACAGAAAGGTTCAAGGCTGACAGGAAGAAGGCGTGTGTCGTGGAATCCACAGTGGATGTCCACAGGACAGCGCAGAGACTGGCAGTGCTCTGTCTACCTTGGAGGGAATTCTGAGTAGGGGGGACTCTGAACTTGACCTAGTATAACTTTTTTTAAAAAAGCAATTATGTAGTCACTTTATTTGTCATGCATTTATTTTTTCTTCAACAAATGTAATGAGAGTCTACTAAATGTTGTGCTTCAAGGATTACACTTCAGATTTTTTTAAACTTTCCAAGTTGAACTTTATTCTTTCTATTTTTTGGTTTTTCGAGACATGCCAAGTTGAACTTTAAAGAAATGTTTGTACATGTTAAAAAAATCCAAACACAAGTAAAAAGTAAGTATCTCAGTACCATAAGGTAAGGTGAGAAACAAACAAATAAAAAGTAAGTATCCCTCCTGCCCCAACTCCTAGACCCCCAGCTTGCTTCCCCAGAGCAGCCATGGTTACTAGAGTCCTGCGTCTCCTTTCTGAGATGGTGTGTGCCTACACAAGCAGAAATATGCAAATATCCCTCTCTTCAATAGGAATGTGAGCATACATTGCACACTGTTCCACACACCCTTCTACACCTTGCTTTTTTCACTTAACAGTGTACTGTTTCTTTTTTTTTTTTTTTTGGAGACAGGGTCTCACTCTGTCAACCAAGCTGGAGTGCAGTGGTGCAATCTTGGCTCACTGCAACCTTCGCCTCCAAGGTTCAAGCGATTCTTGTGCCTCAGTCTCCCAAGTAGCTGGGATTACAGGCATGTGCCACCACTCTCAGCTTATTTTAAAAATATTTTTAGTAGAGACAGGGTTTCATCATGTTGGCCAGGCTGGTCTCGAACTCCTGGCCTCAAGTGATCTGCCTGCCTCAGACTCCCAAAGTGTTGGGATTACAGCCATGAGCCACTGCTAACAATGTACTTTTGAGATTGTCCAGATCAGTAACATGTAGATAAAACAAATTCATTTTTAACAGCTCAGTTAACCTCCCACCGTCTGCATGCACCATAACCAGATTAACCAGTGCCTTTTCATAAAGGGTCTCTTCATCTGGTTTTGTGGCCAGTTCCTTTTGGCAGTCTGGTGAAACCTATGGAGCTTTGCTCAGAAAAGGTTTTTTTTGTTTGTTTTTGTTTTGTTTTGTTTTGTTTTTTTGAGATGGAGTCTTGGTCAGTTGCCCAAGCTGGAGTGCAGGAGCACAATCTCAGCTCACTGCAATCTCTGCCTCCTGGGTTCAAGCGATTCTCCTGCCTCAGCCTCTCGAGTATCTGGGACTACAGGCACCCGCCACCATGCCTGCCTAACTTTTGTGTTTTTAGTAGAGATGGGGTTCCACCATATTGGCCAGGCTGGTCTTGAACCCCTGACCTCAGGTGATCTGCCTGCCTCAGCCTCCAAAAGTGCTGGGATTACAGGTGTGAGCCACCGCGCCCAGCCACAGATATTTTTATTTTTTATTATTTTATTATATTAAAACAATTTTTTTTTCTTTTAAAGATGGAGTTTCACTCTGTTGCTCAGGCTGGAGTGAAATGACCGGATCATAGCTCGCCATAGCCTTGAACTCCTGGGCTCAATTGATCCTCCCACGTCAGCCTCCCGTTAGCTGGGACCACAGGTGCACACCACCACAGCAGGCGAATTTTTAAATTTTTTAGAGATGAGCATCTCGCTATGTTGCCCAGGCTGGTCTCAAACTCCTGGGCTCAAGTGATCCTCACGCCTCAGCCTCCCAAAGTGCTGTGAGCCACTGTGACTGGCAGGAAGATGTTTTTAAATCCATAAAGTAAAATATATAACAATGCAAGGGAAACCAACCGCTGTGCGGAAATACAGTTCTATCCATGAATCCTCTGAGAGTCTGTGGCCCTGAAATAAAGAATCCCAATGGTTTCTAGGCTTTTTTCTACTGTAAACTGCTGCAACAAACATTTTTGTACATATATCCACTTGTTTCTATAGGATAATTTTTCTGGAAATGTAATTACTGGGGTAAAGATCATATGCATGTTACGTTTGGATCAAGTTTGCCAAGTTGTTCCAAAAAGTTTGTGTCAGTTGTGCAGGAGAGAACCTCTTTCTCTACTCCCTTGTGACAATGAAGTATAAAGCTTTTTGTATTCTGCCATTCTGATAGGTGAAAAATTGTCTTTCACTGGCAGGTTTTTACTGCATTCTTGTTTTACAAGTGATGTTTTATAAGTTTAAAAGCGTCCCCATCAATAAACGTTATTCTTTTGGTGGTGGAATTGCAGGTTATTTTGACCTAAAAAACCGCGCTATTTTCATGGTTCATATTTCATACTCTCAATTTTCTGCCATAAGAAATCATTTCCTTTACATTGCAAAGCGGGTATTTGGAACGATGATACTAGTCCTGGAGCGTGGTAGTGAGGATCTGACGAGACCAAAAATAGAAGGATGCTTACTTTCTATTGGGGTCAATAGGAGATGAACAGGTAAAAAATACATAAACAATAATTTTAGCTACGAATGAAGTCAGTCCTGGTGATGTGGTAAGGAGGGACTGGGTTGGTAGCGGATAGTGGCTTCTTTAAAAAGGTGGCCAGGGTAAAACCTACCACAGAGGTGACATTTGAGTTGAGGAAGAATGAGAAACAGGCAGGCATGTGAAGACCTGAGAAAAGGCTGTATTCTTCTCATGCTTCCACAACTCAGGTTTTGGGATTTACTTTTTTTTTTTTTCTTTTTTTTTTGAGACAGAGTCTTGCTCTGTCGCTCAGGCTGGAGTGCAGTGGTGTGATCTCGGCTCACTGCAACCTCCACCTCCCGGGTTCAAACGATTCTCCTGCCTCAGCCTCCCAAGTAGCTGGGATTACAGGCATGTGCCATCACACCTGGCTAATTTTTGTATTTTTAGTAGAGATGTTGTTTCACCATGTTGGTCAGGCTGGTCTCGAACTCCTGACCTCATGTGATCTGCCCACTTCAGTCTCCCAAAGTGCTGGGATTACAGGAATGAGCTACCGCGTCTGGCTGGGATTGGCTTCTGATTTGAGGTTGAAAGCATGAAACTATTGTGAAGAGATCCCAAGTGCCTAAGGATGGCATAGACCAGCTGTTAGAGGCGGCCCGAATGATTTTCCCCTGCTGATACGGAACGGTCCAAAAGAACATGGGGGAATGGGGATCCTTGGAGAAAACTTCTTCCAGATGCATAGGCATTTTAAGACTCCTATTTCCTTTATAGAAATGTACAAACCTAGATATTTACAAGCAGTGTCAGAGGGAAGAGCTTGGTTTTGACAAAAGGTTGTAGTTCTTGAAAGGACCAGTAGGTGGAGGTGAAGGACAAGGAACAGACACTACCTCTGCCAAGCTATCCAGGCCATTGCAGTCTAGGTGGAGCCAGCCGCTTCCTGAGTCTAGTTAGGAGTATAGGAATGCCTGTTTCTGGCACATTAACCAGTCTGGGTACACATGACCTCTAAAGCAGGGAAGTGAATGAACATGTATATAGCATGTGTTGTGGCCCAAGGAACTCTAAGGTCTTTTTTTTTTTTTTTTTCGCATTTACAAGCAAATTCTTTCCTCCTTCCTGTTATCATATAAACCAGGGGTCACAAAGGGAATGTAAATGAATTAAGAAGGTGTGGGGTAAAGAAACACATGCTCTCTCCAAATGAGTTTCATTTTCTCACTTTGGGTTAGAGGAGCTCAGGAGTTCAAGACATTAGAATAGAGGAATATTTCTCTACTGTAAGAAGGATCACAGCCCTAAGCAGCCACAAGACACACTGGCTGGAGAGCAGGCAGTGACGGGGACTGCCCACAGCTGGAGGGACAGTGAGTCAAGGGACAGCCCGTGCCCATCAGCTGAGCCAGTGGGAATACAGGTCTGGTGCTGCATGGCATTCACTTTTGTTTTGAGACGGAGTTTCTCTCTTGTTGTCCAGGCTGGAGTGCAGTGGCGTGATCTTGGCTCACTGCAACCTCTGATTCCCAGGTTCAAGCAATTCTCCTGCCTCAGCCTCCTGTGTAGTTGGGATTACAGGCATGCGCTACCACGCCTGGCTAATTTTGTATTTTTAGTAGAGACAGGGTTTCTCCATGTTGGTCAGGCTGGTTTCAAACTCCCGACCTCAGGTGATCTGCCCGCCTCAGCCTCCCAAAGTGCTGGGATCACAGGCATGAGCCACTGCGCCCTGCGTTTTTTTTTGTTTTTTTTTTTGTTTTTTTTTGGTTTTTTTTTTTTGAGACAAAATCTTGTTCTGTCACCCAAGCTAGAGTTCAGTGGTATGATCTCAGCTCACTGTAGCCTTGACTTCCTGGGCTTAAGCAATCCTCCTACCTCAGCCTCCCGAATAGCTGGGACTACAGGTATGTGCCACCATACCAGCTATTTTTTTTTTTTTTTTCTTGTAGAGATGGGGTTTTGCCGTGTTGCCCAGGCTAGTCTTGAACCCCTGAACGCAAGTGATCTGCCTGCCTTGGCCTCCCAAAGTGCTAGGATTATAGGCATGAGCCACAGCATCCAGCCCAGAGGTGCAAGTTTTACAGAGAAACCAGAAATCTAGATTTTCATATAAAAGCTTCAAGTTTTAAAATGTTGGCAACTTAGAATACAATGCATGGTCCAAATAAACCACTGTGGTTGTTAGATAATAGTATTTATAGCAATATTAATTGAATGCTATGTGCCGAGTGATACTCTAAGTGCTTTACATGCAATGACTTACTTTATAACAACTATGAGGTGGGTATTATCTTTTTTTTTTTTTTTGAGACTGAATCTCGCTCTGTCACCCAGGCTGGAATACAGTGGCACAATCTCGGCTCACTGCAACCTCCGCTTCCTGGGTTCAAGCGATTCTCCTGTCTCAGCCTCCTGAGTAGCTGGGACTATGGGTGTGCACCACCACACCCAGCTAATTTTTTTTTTTTTTTTTTTAAGTAGAGACAAGGTTTTGGCATGTTGGCCAAGCTGGTCTCAAACTCCTGGCCTTAGGTGACCCACCCGCCTTGGCCTCCCAAAGTGCTGGGATTATAGGCGTGAGCCACCGTGCTGGGCCGAGGTGGGCATTATCATTTGCGTGCCCGTTTTACAGAGGAGGAAACTGAGGCTCCGAAAGGTGATACAGCTCTTTCTTAGCCATCTGCATTGCTGTCCTTTGAACAGACATTGCTTAGGCTGCCATGTTGACAGCCTCTGGGCTCCAGCCCCGGCAGCCTCTATTTCCTGATAGCCTTCGATTCACACATGTGGATTGCCAGTCTGGGCCCAGTGGCTTTACATTTGAGTTTCTGAACCATCCCCCTCCCCCCGCACCGCCCCAGTTCCCTGAGACCTTTGGGGTCAATGTGGGTTGGATGAGAAACGGCTGGCAGATTCAAAGCGTTCTGCGCAGTGGTTCTTGATCAGAATCTCTGGTATCAGGGCACAGGCATTCATACATTTTAAAAGCCCTCAGAAAATTCTAGCCGAGCAGATTGAGAACCACTGGGGATCTTAAGAAGGTCTTAGGGCAGCTGAGTTTGATGAGTCCTCTGATTGCATGCTATTCACTCACTAGATTGACTGTGCGTCTTTGCAAGTGTGTACTGAGCAGGGCACAAGGTAGGCCTCGGGAGAGTGGTGGTAGTGCCGAGTGGGGTTGCCAGCACAGTAGGGAGTGAGGAGGAGGCAGGGAAGAGCATCCCAGACAGTGGGACCTCAGGATGTGCACAAGTCTGGCCGCAAGAGAAGGTTTAGACACGAACCACGATGCCATCAGCTGCAGCTTCTCTGGATCGGGCCTCCCTGCCTTGGCATGCTCATGTGCTGATTGCAAACCTGCTGTGTACCTGGAGCTTCCAAGAGAGAAGGGAGAGGCGGAGAAGGAGGGGGCTGGGGAGGGGAGCTGGGACCAAGCCACAGAGAACTCAAGGCCTCCCTATGCCTCTTAGACTTTATGTTTTTTATTTTTATTTTTTGAGACAGGGTCAGGCTGAAGTGCAGTGGTATGATCATGGCTCACTGCAACCTCTTGGGCTTAAGCCATCCTCCCACTTCAGCCTCTCGAGTAGCTGGGACCACAGATGTCACCACGCCCGACTAATTGTTTTTATTATTTGTAGAGAGGAATTTTCATTATGTTGCCCAGGATGGTCTCGAACTCCTGAGCTCAAGCTGTTACTGGAAAAAGAAGTCTTGATCCAGACCCCAGCAAAGGGTTCTTGGATGTTGCACAGGAAGGAATTCAAGGTGAGTGGGAGAGTGCGGTGAGGGGAGAGTTTACTGAAAGCTGCTCTGTTACAGAGTAGGGCATCATCTTTGTTTTACGCTTCCCCCCCTCCTGTTTTTTTTTTAGAGATGGAGTCTCGCTCTGCTGCCCAGGCTGGAATACGCTATACGCTGGCGCGATCTCGGCTCACTGCAGGCTCCGCCTCCTGGGTTCACACCATTCTCCTGCCTCAGCCTCCGGAGTAGCTGCGACTACAGGCGCCTGCTACCACGCCCGGCTAATTTTTTGTAATTTTAGTAGAGACGGGGTTTCACCGTGTTAGCCAGGATGGTCTCGATCTCCTGACCTTGTGATCCGCCCACCTCGGCCTCCCAAAGTGCTGGGATTACAGGTGTGAGCCACCGCGCCTGGCTGCATTTCTATTTTTAAACTAAATTAATTAATTAATTATTATTATTTTAGAGACGGGGTTTCACTATGTTGCCCAGGCTGGTCTCGAACTCCTGGCCTCAAGTCATCCTCCTACCTTGGTCTCCCAAAGTGCTGAGATAGCAGGCGTGAGCCACCGTGCTCAGCCGAATCTGCATTTTTAAAAAGCTTCCAGGTAGCATAGGTGTTGCTGGTCCACAGGTCACAATTTGAGTAGCAAGAGTGGACAGCACCCTCAGACTCATTGCAAAACAGCTACTTCTGGCCATAACTAGGAGAGAAGTTGTGACCACCCCAAAAGCTCATCTGTATTTCCTAAGGCAAACACAAGCCAGCTTTTCCTCCACTGAACTGTCCAGGACTCAGGCTTGCAGTGACAATCAGCGGCTGAATGTATTTTTGTTTAAAATCCACACACATTCTCTCACATTAGTTATTAAAAAAAATAAATAAATAAAATAAATAAAAATAAAATCCACACACACCACACACAGACAGCACCCATCACAGGTGCTATTTAGTTTGATTTTCAACTGCTTGGTCCATCCTGCTTGGGTACCACGTGGTTGCATTTTGCATTTTTTTGCTTCTCCTTTTCTCTCACTGTCTTTTCACCTCGCAGCAACCTGGGTCAATGTGCAAATGAAAGACAGTCCCAGGGAAGAAGAGAACTCTTGCTGTGCAACCAGCTGGAGAGAAATTGAAATAAAAACTCACTTCCCTTCTCCCCACCCCATTCTCTCCTGAGCAAGTAGAGGCAGGTTTGTTGAAATTGCTGGAAGGGACAATAATGGCATTTGAGCTTCTAGGAATGTTCTTTTGGAGAGCAGGAGCACCGCCTCCAGGCTTGATCCCTCCCACTGCTTACGAAGGATGGCTCCAGGACTGGGCAGCTCAGCCATGGTGGAACTGGGTCAGATATGGCTTTGGCCAGTTTCTCATCCTATCGGGGCCTCCTCTGTGAAATAGGAATAACGATTGTACCTACAGAGCTGGATATTACCTGTTCGTTCCCCAGAGCCATTCTCTACCCTGAGAGACCGACTTTAGGGACTGCATCACTCAAGTGCCCTGCCTTCGGGCTTTTGGTTCAGTTTGCAATGGGAGGTACCAGCAGCAGGTGGGTGTTGGGGAATTTATTCCCTGTTCTCTCCCTGCTCTGGGCTGCAGCTGTGAGTTTCTCTCTGACTGCAGCTTGCTGATGTCTCAACAGTGCCAGGCTTGAAGGTGTGTGTCAGCTATCAATTTATTGCCTCTCAGCTCCAAAGTCACCCTTCAATATCTGCTTTGCGTAATGGACAGAGTTCCTTTTAAGCATTTGTTTACAGTGAGTGCAGTGTTAAGCTTTCTCAGTAGAGGGCGCTAGAGGAACACCCCTAGGTCTCTACTGTTTTCATCCCCCATCCACTTTCAGACAATAGGCCAAGGCCTGGCCAATCAGAGCACTGCCTTCTCATAGCCTCACTGATTGGCTCAGGGATGGGCACACGGTCTAAGCTGCTCCAATCACAGTGAGTCCCAGGACTTCGGTAGGAGCTGCCCAAATGATACCTTGTGCTTTCCCATTGAACTTGAACTTGAGAAGATGAGCGGCTGGATCGCTGCAGCCCTGTTGTCAGCATGAGGGGAGAATCTTGAACTGCCAAGAATCGCCACAGGGAACACAAGGGTGGAGCCAACATGGCAGAAGTTGTGAGATGGAGAGAAACTGACTTCTCATGATACAGTGTAGCTGCCCCTGAAGCTGGCAGGACCTCTGGGCTTTTCAGTTATGTGAACCTGTAGATAACCTCTCTCCAAGCACCCCCTTCACCAGTGGTTTTTTTTTTTTTTTTTTTTTTTTTGGTGCAGAAGCCAATTTGAGTTGGATTTTCTGCTGTTTGGAAACATAGTTCTACCAAATATAATGGCTTTAGGAAAGAAAAAAGAAAACAACAAAAAACATTGCTGTATTTATCCTCTTTGCCAGGCACCTTGCTACGTATCTCATTTACTCCCCTCTCCATCCTCACTCATCCCTCAGAGGAAAGTGAGCATCTCCGTTTTCCAGATGAGAAAAACAATGCTCAGAGAAGTTAAGTAACTAGCTCAAGGCCACCCAGCTAGTGTGTGGTAGGAGCAGGATCCAGGCACGGGTTGCAATGCATCATACCACTCGGTGCTGGCTGGCGGCAGAGTGGAAGCCACTTGTCCACCTGACTCAGGGATTCTGGCAGCCACGGTGGGAGAAGGCAGGGACACAATCTGTATGCCGAGTAATTGTACAGCAGTGCAGTTCCCCCACATTCCTTACCTAACTGCTAATGAAAAGATCTCTGGATTGTGGTGCTGCCAAGTCTGTTGTAGCGAAGTGTGAGAATGCATTTGTAATTAGCCGCGCCTTGCAGGCAAATGAGGAATGTGTGAAAGTCCCTTGAAATGTTATACAAAATAAGGCTAAAGCATATTCCGTTATCTTATGTATGCTATTAATTGAGCAGACCCTTTTCATTGTTGCTGTTGAGTTCTTGTGACGTTATTAACAATAGCTACTATTTATTGAGCACTTACTATGGCCCAGATACTTGGTGCTTTCTGTGCTGCTTTGTTTCATTTAATCTTCACATCACTCCAATAGGGATGATGTTATTGTTCCCTTTTTAAAGAGGATGAACTAGGAGTTCAGGAATTAAGAAAATTTTGTGGATTGTCTCTTCCTAAAGACCCATGTGCTTGGCCGATGAGACTGCTAAGTCAGGTTTAAGCCACTCTTGTTGTAAAGGGTGTCTTGATAGGCCAAAAGGAAAAATGCTGAAGTCCGCAGGATCCTTCCTGGACTTCTAATTCAGATTTGGGTATGTATCAGCCAGTAAAAATTACAGAAACCCAACCCCACTAATTTAAGTAAAAAGAGAATTTATCAGATATCATGACTAAACAGTTCAAGAAAAGGGATGGCTTCGGGAACTGCTGGATCTAGGGACCTATCGTTGTCATTAGAACCTAGTTTTTTTTTCTCTCTATTCCTTGATTCTGTTTCTTTTGTGTTAGCTGCATTCTCAGGGTCCCATCTCTAAACTACTCAGGTTGATTCTCCCAGAGGAAGAGAGATGGTCTTTGCTGTTCGGGCCTATAAAAATCCCTACACCCATTTTGAGGAAGGAGTCCAAGACTGTGGTAGCTCTAAAGTGTCCTCAAGGACCCAGGCTCCCATCTTTCTGTTCTCCCACCCTTACTGCTTGTCTCTTATCCTTGTGGTCACCTAGTGGTCCAAGAGGGCTGTTGGAGATCTAGCAATCACATCTGTTTTCCAGGTACAGGAAGAAAAAAAAGGGCCATCTCTTCTCTTTTAAGGAGGCTTCTCAAAGTTCCCTATGAGACTTTGCTTACAAATTCCTGGCCAGGACTTATTAATCTGTCCACACCTTGTTGTAAAGGAGACTGGAAAGTACAGTCTTTATTCCCAGTGGCAGTGTGCCTGGATAAAACTGGGGCTGTGTTACTAAGGAGGAAGGGGAAAGTGGATGGTTGGATGGGCCACTAGAGTTTCCGTCACAGTGGCCATCACCAGATACTCAGGGAATGGATGCTGGGGACAGCAACTACAGCACCCACTAAAGTTGGTAGTCAGTGTTGTGCCTGGGCCTAATAGCTCCTCCTTCATGAAATGAGTGTTGTACAAAGAGCCCTGGATTGGTCAAAATATTGGATTTTGAATTCCAGCCTCTAACTGGCTATGTAGTTGCCTAACAACACTTTGCTTTTTTTTTTTTTTTTTTTTTTGAGACAGGGTGTCACTGTCGCCCAGGCTAGAGTGCAGTGGTGCACTGGTGCACTGGTGCAATAAGGCTCACTGCAGCCTTGACCTCCCTGGGCTCAGGTGATCCTCCCACCTCAGCCACCCCAAGGCTGGGACTACAGGTGCACACCACCACACCTGGCTTCTTTTTTTATTTTTTGTAGAGACAGGGTTTTGCCATGTTGCCCAGGCTGTTGTTCTCAAACTCCTGGCCTCAAGTGATCTGCCTGCCTCCACCTCCCAAAGTGCTGGGATTATAGGTGTGAGCCACCGTAATCCTGGGTGCTCAGCTCACTTGGCCTCTTGTGTCTGCCTTTCTCCAGCTATAAAATAGGGGTCATAATCACATCATCTGGCTATGCCTCTGGCTGCAAGCAGAGAATGCCTGACTATCAGTAGGGTGACCAACCTGGTTTTCCTATGCCTTTTCTAATTTTAGCGTGAAATAGTAAATGTAAGACGAAGCATCCTGGGAAACTCTCTTAGTCCCGGGCAAACTAAGATAGTTGGTCACCCTAATGAGCAGTAGCTAAAATCCTAGAGACAAGCATTGTCTGGAGGTGGGCAGGATCTGGGTGAGTTCAGCAGCTCAACGTTATCTTCATGGACCCAGTAGGCTCTTTGCATCCTCAGATCCACCACCCTTAGCAGGTTAGGTTTCCTTCCTCCCACTTGCTGTCTCCAGGCACAAGTGTGACCATCCAGATACAGCTCCTGTCATCTAGGGTCAGACTCCCTGCAAATCCCCTGGCTGGGGATGTGGGTGGGGTGAGGTTTCATGTGCATGTTAGGTGAGGATTCAAGTACATGCTATGAATTGATGGAGTGCTCTTAGGAGAATCCTGTAAAGGAGGAGGGAGGCAGGATGGGGCAGGGGAAGAAGTGAAGCAAAGATGTGGTCTCAGCGGGAGCTTTGCTGCAGCCTGATCCCCAGGGAGCTCTGAGTATGAACAGAGTTGCAGACTAAGCTCCGCCTTGAGGCGAGGTCTGAAGACTTGCCCCGCTGTGGCCATCAGTCATTGCCAAGAGCTGCCCTGGTGGGGTGGAGGCGTGACTTCCCAGGCATCTCTGGATGCTTTGGTTCCTATCAGAGAAGAGGCTGCTGGGAGTTACGACAACACAGAAGGGGGCTGCTGGGTGCACCGGGCAGGATCCCCACAACTTCTTCAACCCCTGTCCTCTCTCAACAGCACCCAAGGCAGAAAGGGGTGCAAAGGTTTGCTCTTTACAAAGTTTCCCCAGCACCTAGTGATCTCAGGCCAGCTTCCTCTAAGGTCTTATTGACCAAGACTGGGTCACTTCTCACCCATAATGACTCACTGGTAAGGGGAATGGGATTACCTCGGTTGGCATAAACCTTGGGACTGGGCACACTGAAACCTGGGACAGACGAGGGGCCTGTTGGTGGGGAAGAAGGGCGAACAGCTTTCTTGCAGGCAGCCAGCAGTGTCTGCCCTCCAAGCACCAGGGTATCCAGAAGTCCCAGTGCAGATAACAATTCTGCGGACACAAGATTTGTTTCCCCTCTAGATCTTTCCCTGGTCCCTGCAGGTGCGTATGTGAGAACTGCGTAAGAGAGATGGGCGAGTCCTCCTGCAGAGACACTCTCCTTGCTCTTCCAGACCCTGCCCCGAGATTCTGGGCAAACACCAGTGTTGCTTTGGGCTTGTGGAGGAGGCTGATAGGTCTACTCCAAGTCTTTCCTGGAAGACTATTAATCTGAGATTTGCTTTCAGCTGAGCCTCCCAATTTAGTCTCTGTTGAAAGTCAACCACAGCTCAGCAGCTTGGATGGGATGAGATTCAATAGCAGAGGGCAACAGAACAAAGGTCTTGCTTTATTTTCACTGCCTCCCCTCCCTTCCCCACGAGGGTCTCCAGATAGGTTGGTTGAGTGCCACTGCTGAGTAATTTTTATGGCAATTGCAAAAGACCCCTCAGCTTCTAAGGTGAAGCATTTCCCATTTAATTATGTTGATGGAGAAGCAGCCTCTGTACATTTAGCAGCCATTCTGGCCCTCTGTTAAATGGACTTGTTACTACTTTGTTGAGTCTCAAGCCTATATGATTACAAATGTGGTAGAATAACGACAGCTACCAAGTAACCCAGACCCAGGAGATAGTCCTGGCAGTTTTGCTTTTTTTTTTTTTTTCAAACCAGACCAGTTGGTGGTTTTACATTTATTTCAACAAATTGAGCTTGGGCTTTTACAGGTCATTTGGGTGAATGGCACACTCCTTTCCGAAAAGAAGTAAAAAATCTTTCAGGCTGTGTTTTGTGGTTGCAAACACAAGTCCCACTGTATCTTTTTCATACATTTGATTCAAAATACAGGGATGTTGATGGAGGACTAACTTCACACAGTGGAGGCTGTTTCACAGAAATCATTAGGTGATCTGTTGGGGGAGGAGTTGTTTGCCTGCCATAACTGTGGTGTCTGTAAATAGGCATGGATCTTAATAAAATTCATGTCACTGTATATGTGAACAAATATGGTTGATGCATGTATGTATTTTGGAATGCCCTGGATAGAACTAAGGGATTCACAGATTCACTTAGCCTGCAAATATTTATTGAGCACCTACTATGTGCCAACCATGGAGCTGACCATCAACTGAGGAGACAAAACCAAGAAAAAAATAGGTATTTATTTATTTTATGTATTTACTTTTTGAGATGGAGTCTTGCTCTGTCGCCCAGGTTGGAGTGTAGTGGCACAGTCTCTGCTCACTACAACCTCTGCCTCCCAGGTTCAAGTGATTCTCCTGCCTCAGCCTCCCAAGTAGCTAGGACTACAGGTGCACCTCATCATGCCGGCTAATTTTTGTGTATTTATTAGAGATGGGGTTTCACCATCTTGGCCAGGCTGGTCTTGAACTCCTGGCCTCAAGTGATCTGCCCGCCTTGGACTCCCAAAGTGCTGGGATTACAGGCGTGAGCCACTGCCCCTGGCTGCAAATATGTATTTAATGTGTCAGTTGATAATACGGATTTTAGAAAAGGATAAAGTAGGGTAAAGGGGCTGGGTGTTTTAAAATATAGGTTTGATTTTATTCAGGTTTGGTGAGGCTAACATATCTGAAGAGGATTGCTATTGAAAAGATAGTTTGCTACTCACAGTTCCCAAGAGGAGGGTGGCATGCCACACCATGGAACCGAGACACACAGGGGCACACCCAGGCCAGTTAGGAGGTGGGGAGAGTATGGGCAAGAGTGTTTACAGTAGTTTCTGTGGAGAGGAATGGGCATGGGACAGGGTGAGCAGGTTTAGGGTTGGCTGATTTGACTAATTTCAGCAGGTTCTGGACATGAGGACTTCCTTTAGCTGTCTGGTACCTGGCCCTGGAGTACTTAAGCCAGGTGGACAGTGGCCTGGAGTCTGAGAGCTCAGTAAAGGAGGTGGCTGGGGTGGGCGTTCTGGGTTCCACGGCTTGCATAGGAAAGGTGCACTCCAGGCAAGTTGCTTACTATCTCTAGGAACTGGCCAACTCTGGGAGGGGCGGTCCCTCCAGGGTCAGCAAGGTCCCAGAGGACAGAGCATCAGAATACAGAAAAAAAGACATATTTAATACACTGGGGACACGGTCGGAGTGTGGACTTTTATACAGAGCTGGGAGAAGGAGCCAGATAAGGGGACATTGGAGCAGAGACCTGAGTGAGGAGAGTGAGTGAGTGATGCGGGTCTGTCTTCGGGAAGGGTCCTCCAGGCAGAGGGAACAGCGAGTGCAAAGGCCCTGAGGCAGGAGAGTGCTTGGTCTGTTCAATGAATAGAGAAGAGGTCAGTGTAATCAGAAAGGAGAGAGGAAGGGAGGCAAGGAGACCAGGTTGGGAGCTGGGGCTGAGAGAGACTCTGGCTTGGACTGTGAGCAAGATAGACTGTCAGGGTTGGGGTTTTGGAGTGCAGGGGTGGGACTCTGAGCAGAGGTGGAGTGTGATCAGACTTGGGTTCTAACAGGGTCCTCCTGCTGCTGTAGGGGAGAGGCAGGGGAGCAGGGAGACAGGAGGCGTCCTGCCACCATCCAGGAGGGAGAGGACGGGAGGAGGAGGAAAGTGGTAGGATTCCGGATATAGGCTAACAGGACTGGATGGGGAGCGGGTGAGAGAAGAGAGTGAGAGATAAGTATTAGTGGGAATCCTATTTCTTTTTTCAGAATGAAAACAGATGTGAGGCCATTTTAGCAAACGGTAATCTGAGTGAAAATCCTACTTTCTTTAGCTGATGTCTTTCTAGGCTTCTGCGGCCTCATCCCTCTGTCATCCCACATGTGCGGAAATATTTTATTCACTCGGTTTTCTCCCTCCACCAAATTACCAGCAACTCTAGGGCAGGGACTGAGTCCAGTTCTGGCCCCGCTGTTGTGACAGGGCCTGGTTAACAGTAGGGGCTCTGGAAATGCACCTCTGAGACCTCTCCCTGGGTGCATCCCAGCGGGGAGCTGTGCTCTGCCCACGTGTTCCCTTGACGGCTGGTGGAATGTCCCGGTCTTCTCCACCTCTGTCTCCTCCGGCTGGACTGCTGCCTCTCCCTCTCCTCCAGGTCTCCATTTAGATGCCACCTCCTCAGCAGGTCCTTCCCTCATCGCACCATCTGAAGTGGCCGTGCCCCACCTGGTTACTCTTTGCCAGGTCACCCTTGTGTTCACCAACATCAGAAATTGTTTTCTTCTGATCACATGTTCACTGTCTGTCTCTCTTGCCACCCCTGTGTAGTCTACACAAGGGCAAGGGCCCGGTCTCCAATGCTCGCTGCAGCATTGGAGGGGGTGTCGCCGGTACCCACCCTGATGCCTGTCAATGGGATGGGACACCTGTGCCCTGGCAGCTGTGGTATTCATGCCAAAGACCCCCACCTGTGCTTCTTTGGGGACCGGCTGAATAGAGCTATCTCGCTAGGACGTATCAGGGGCATTGGGACAAGACCAGAACAAAAGTAAGTGGAAAGACAGATCCTTTGCAGTTTTGAAATGTTATGCATTGTGAATTTTTTGGCAGTAATTCTGATTTCTAAAAATATTACATTAAAGTGTGATTGATCTCCACTACTGATTTCTTGGGCTTTCCCTTGAATTTTGGGGCAAAGGCAAGTGCCTCACTGTTCCCAGCCCTGCTCACAGGTGAGACCTGGGAATCTGTGTTGTTAAATCAGCCTTTCTGACCTCAACTGTGAGTCCCAGAGAAGCACTGAGCTTCTGAGACATGGGGGATAAACCATATGACCTACAAAATAAAATACATTTAGAAAGATCTGTTTTGCTGTTTCCCCCAGAGGAGTGATGGTCCCCTGCGTGTATGGAATTAGTTGTCTGTACCAGGGTCAAAAGCAAGTCCCATTAGGGGCCTCCCATAAGGAACTGTATCCCCACACTTTGATCAGAACAGCTCTTATCCCATCTGATTTGTGGCTGGGCTTTCTGCATCAGATTCCATGCGAAAAATAGGTTCCATTGCTAAAAAAGAGGTAGAAGGCCAGGCGCAGTGGCTCACGCCTGTAATCCCAGCACTTTGGGAGGCCGAGGCGGGTGGATCACCTGAGGTCGGGAGTTCAAGACCAGCCTGACCAACATGGAGAAACCCCGTCTCTACTAAAAATACAAAAACTAGCCAGGCATGGTGGCGCATGCCTGTAATCCCAGCTACTCGAGAGGCTGAGGCAGGAGAATCGCTTGAACCCGGGAGGCGGAGGTTGTGGTGAGCTGAGATTGCGCCATTGCACTCCAGCCTGGGCAAAAAGAGCGAAACTCCGTCTCAAAAAAGAAAGAAAGAAAAAAAAAAAGGTAGAAAAGTCACAATCTTAGAGTTGCAGTCCTGGAAGCAGTTTGTTAGGTGTCCAGAAGCCTCCCAGCTTTGGAATTAGGGCCGATAGCCCCTAAGGCCCGCTCCAGGCCTGAGGGTCAGGATCAGGAGTACATTTGTCCCTCTCTCAAGTGAGGTCTTGGGAGGTGCCCAAGTCTGTGCCTCTGCCTCAGCCACCAGGACAGGTCAGAACCTGCAAGATGATGCCAGAAACCTTGACCACTCAGGGGCCCCAGCTTCCCTGCACAACCCCAGCCTCTGTCCCTCCTCCCTCCCAGTGCTGTTGTGTTCAGGGATCTGCCCCCCACCCCACATGGCTTCCTTTCTCGCTCTCCTGAATTTTAAAGGGCTCCATTTTAGACTTCTTTCGGTACCATATTTCTGTCTATTTAGCATTTTCAGTGGCCTCCTGCCTCTCATAGCCCCTTTCGAGGGGAATAAAAGGTCATTCCATAAATCTCAGGCATTATTAAAGATGACGGCAGTGCACGATTACTTGACACCCACCGGGCTGGGGAAGGTAGCGCTAATTAGTCAGAAAACTTACTTTTCAGACGTGAGTCATTGGAAGCAGGTGTCAAGGGAGCCTTTAACGAGGCCCTCATGACTCAGTTGATATTTCCACTCTGCATCACCGCGTGTATATTGTACTGAGATTGTGGTGGCCTCGCCACCAGAGACAGAGGGCAGAGGAGAGAGAGAGGAGGAGAAGAGAAAGAGACAGAGAGAGAGAGAGAGAGGAGGACGAAGAGGAGCGAGAGGGGAGAGAAAGAGAGAGAGAGAGGTGCTTGGAGGACCCAGTGTCCAATGTTAAAAATAAATGCCTTCTGTTTTTTGGCCATCTTTCCTATTTCCCTTCATTCTTTTTTTAATTAATTAATTTATTTTACTTAAAGTCAGGGTCTTGCTCTGTCGCTGAGGCTGGAATGTAGTGGCTATTCTCAGGTGCAGACATGGCTCACTGCAGCCTCCAACTCCTGGGTTCAAGGGATTCTCCTTCCTCAGCCTCCCAAATAGCTGGGTCTACACCACACCTGGCTAACATTCCTTCAATAAATGTTTATTGAGCACCTACAAGGTGCAGGCCCTACATGAGGTGCTGGGAGTCAATGGTGAGCCATATTGCTGAGTCCTGTAGCTAAGAAGAGGAATAAATGAGTCAATTTCGGAGGCTGATGACTGGATATAGAAGATCAAGCTGGCTAAGAGGAAAGCGGTGGTGGTGGTGCTGATGTGGATTCTTTGAGAGGTGGTCAGGGAAGGAGCCAGCCATGCAGTGTTCCACAGGAAGGGTATCCCTGGCAGAGGGATGGGCAGGTGTGAAGGTGCTGGGATGGGAATGATGTGGCTGTGTCCTTATGGGTTAGGACAAGCTTGTGACCGTGACCTGAGTGGGAAGCCCCCTCCCCACGCCTGGCACTGAGGGGCTGTATGCCAGCTGGAGTGGAATCTGCTGGACTGGCCTGGGTGCTTTCTCTACTGTGGGTCACATATGCTATATGAAGTTGGGGACCTGTTGCAGGTGGGGTCGGTGTAGGTCGCAGGTCGGGTGGGTGCTCTGTAGGTCATTGGAGTCACAGGGAGGCCTGTGGGGGCTGCAGACTGTGCTTCTCGGTCTGCCCAGGGAACTGTAGACCCCCTTTCAAAAACATCTGTCCCTGCTCTAGGTTTAGATTTATATGCAGGTATATGATGTAAAGCATTTTTTCACAGCTTAAAATAAATGCATAGAATAAAAACCCTACACGATTTTTAAAAGATAAAATGAAGTGATTTCACCTCATAGTCAACAATGCTGACAGGCCCCCTGATGACTTCTCAACTGTCAGGGACGCCTTTGTGTGAAAGTTTGAGAAACTGGCCCTAAGGGGTGAAAGAGGTGAATAGAGGACGGAAGAGAAGGAAAAAAGGATAAAAGGGAAAAAGGAGAAAGAAAGGCGCCGGAGGTGGGGGGAGTCAAAGAGAAACGAGAGAGGGAGTACGGTATTCACAAGTCATTTTCCTAAAAGTGTCTGTTCTCTCTCTTTTGCAGGCCCAGTAGGGCCCCACCGGGCCTGAACGACCCAAGCACACAGGGCCCTTTACTTCCAGTCCCCACAGGCTGGCTTTGCTGGGAAACCCAGCTCCCCCTTTTAAGAGAGCCCCATGGAAGGCATTCTCTCTTTTTCATCAGTTTCCTTTCCCTGGACATGATCCACATTAGAGACAGACATGTTGTTGCTGTTTGTATTTTTCTCCAGGCAGACCCATAAAGCAAGTTTTTGCTGGGCATGTTATTTGCATGGTGAAAAGAATAAGCCATCTCCTTACTGAGGGAAACAGACATAGGGGCTGGGGCGGGCGGGGCTGGGCTGATGACCCGGCTTCCTTTCATGGCTGCAGGCGGAGGGGCAGGGCCCCTCTGCTGATGTGCGGGTGTCCTTCCGGGGGTGTGGGAGTGAGGGTGTCCTTCCCCGGGTGCGTGGGAGTCGGTGCTGCGCCAGGACTGCACTCGGAAGCGGCCTGTCCCTGTCCAGGCGTCTGCAGTGGATGGCAATGGCTTCGGGCCACAGATGGCAGGCAGGGCAGGCGTGTCCTCTGCGCTCAGTTATTGTCTCTGGTGTCCGAGGAGGCACTTCCGAACAAGATGTCACTGTCCTGGGACACGCTCAGCTGCGACTTGGTTTTGATGAGGAACTGCGCCCTCCGGAACATCACCCTCTCCTGCTCCTGCTTGAGCTCCAGGTAGGAGCGGGAGAAGGTGTGGAAGATGGAGGTGACTGGGAAGGCCATGAGCAGGATGCCGCTCAGGATGCTGCTCAGGGCCACCACCTGGCCCGGGGTGCTCCTGGGGACCATGTCGCCATAGCCCACCGTCGTCATGGTGATGACGGCCCACCAGTAGCAGGCAGGGATGCTGGTGAACTCGGGGCTGTCGGCCATCTCGTTCTCGATGACGTAGAGCAGGGGCGCGAAGAGGGCGATGGCCACGCAGAGGAAGAGCAGCAGGAGCCCGAACTCGCGGGTGCATCGGCGGGCCGTGAGCCCCAGGGTCTGCAGCCCCAGGGAGTGGCGCGCCAGGCGCATCACGTACAGGATGCGCAGCGCCCGCAGCACGCGCAGCACCAGCCCCACCTTGTCCAGGTAGCTGTTGCCCGCGCCGGGCTTGCGGCGGCCCGCAGCGGCGCCGTCCACCAGCAGCGTGATGTAGTAGGGCAGGATGGCCACCAGGTCGATCAGCGTCAGCGGGCTCCGCAGGAAGGCGAATTTGCTGGGCGCCTGAATGAGCCGCAGGAGGAACTCTAGGGAGAACCAGCCCACGCACACCGACTCCACGATGAAGACGTTGTGGCACATCTGGGAACAGTGGCCCTGGGAGAGAGGGGAAGGGACGCCGGAGGGGTCAGCGGGTCCACCAGGGAAGGAGCGCGGAAGCTCTGCCCTGTGCTCTGCTGGGTTTCCCAGGCGGAAGGTGACCTCTCCAGGTTGAGTGGCCCCAGGTCCTCTCCCTAGTTGTGCCCACTGAGGCCTGCAGCACAAAGCACCATCTCTACTCTGGCTGCTCCTCATCTCTCTCTCCAGCCCCCACCTCGGCCCTAAACTCGACCCCCAACCGGCTGCCTCCCTGACGCTCCCACCTGGCTGTCTGAGGGGCATCTCGAACTTGCTATGGGATCCTGGTTTTCTCTGCCCACTGGTGGTTTCCCTCCCTAGCTTTCGGCAATCCCATCTTTCCAATTGCTCAGGACAAAAGACCTGGCCTCATCCTTACCACCTTGTGTATAATTCCCAGGAAGTCTCTTCTTTTAAAACAGTGCGAGAATCAGACCCACGGCCCACTGCTCCCACCTGGTCGGGCAACTGTTCTTTCTTGCCTGGACAGTTGCAGTCACCTCTCCAATGGGCTCCCTCATCCCTGCAGCCCATTTTCCACACATAGCCTGAGGGATCCTGTTCCTCCTCTGCTTAGCACCCTCCATGGCTCCCAATGGACTCTGAGGGATAGTCATGTTCAGTGCCCCCATCACTGCCCCGGGCAAATTTAGGCTAAGGCTGCCTCACCGAAGCTTTCAAAAGAGGCTGGAAATGTGCAGTTTTACATGAACTCTCCTGGTGATAAATGTTGGTGATAATGTTGGTTAAATAGATAAAATGTTGATTTAAGTCCTGGTGATAATTCAATGCAAAGAAATACTCTATGGTCCACGAAAACATATTTTTACTGGGTTTGGCATGCAGGCTGCCAGCTTGCCTCTCTGGTCTGCAATATAACTGGGTGGTAAACAGTCCTTGAGTGGATTTGGGCCTCATCCTTGAAGGGGCCTTTGGCAGAGAGGAGAGGCCAGCGTGGTTCCAGCCTGGGGCATCTTGGAGGCTCTGGGTTACGGCTGAGTTCGACACGTCCCACCTGAACAATTCTGTCCCTAGGAATATGTTAGAGGCTGGAGATATGAGCTAATACCTGGTGGGGCTTTAAGGTCTTAGACCTCTGGGATGGGAAGCCCCTTCCTCTGGGAAGCCTTCCTGGAGTGTGCCCCACTAAGTAGCTCCAGCATTGTCAGTGGGCCTGCCACACAGAGCCTCCTTGGCTTGTGTCTCATGCTTATGGTGATGGGGGGTGGCGCCACTAATCCATCCCAACCCCAATAGACTTGAAGCTCCTTGAGGTTGGAAGACTTGTCCTGGTCACCCTGTCTCCCCTGTAGTGCCTGCATACAGTAGGCACTCAAATGTGTGCACAAGGAGCAAGTGAAGAAGTGAATCCCACTCTGGGCCCCAAAATGAAGTTGAAGAACAGCATTTTCACTGAATCCTTAAAAAGTCAAGGTATTATTATTTTTTCAAAAAGCAAGTATCAGAAGTCGAACAAAACAGTGGCTTTATTAGTATTTTCCTGATAAAATCACGATCAAAGATGTTGGAGCTGAGAAGAAACTTATACTAGGTACAGCAATTTCCAGAGAGGTCTCAAATGGTGAGCATTTTCCCTTTTCTTTCTTTTTCTTCTTGACCGTAATCCTTAAGAGAGGACTTTCTACACACTCGCTATGCACCACTTCTAATCCCTTCATGTGGTGTGGACTCACTCAGCCCAATCACTTCTTTTTTTTTTTTTGCTCTTGTTGCCCAGGCTGGAGTATAGTGGTGCAATCTTGGCTCACCACAACCTCTGCTTCCCAGGTTCAAGCGATTATCCTGCCTCAGCCTCCCGAGTACCTGGGATTATAGGCATGTGCCACCATGTCTGGCTAATTTTGTATTTTTAGTAGAGACTGGGTTTCTCCATGTTGGTCAGGCTGGTCTCCAACTCCCGACCTCAAGTGATCTGCCTGCCTCAGCCTCCCAAAGTGCTGGGATTACAGTTGTGAGTCACTGCACCCGGCCCCAATCACTTCTAATCACTTCATGTGAACTCACTGAATCCTTGCAACACTGTGAGGTGGGCCTGTTCATACCCCCCCTGGACAGGTGAGAAATCAGAGGCTCAAAGAGGTTAAGTAACTTGCCCACGGCTACTACCCACCTAGAGAGGAGAAAGCAGGATTTGAATTCAGGCTATCTGGCTCTAGCCCTGACCTCATCATCACTACCCCTCATGCTTATTAAAAGTTAATTTTACCAGCTGGGTGTGATGGCAGTTGCCTGTAGTCCCAGCTATTCAGGAGACTGAGGCAGGAGGAATGCTTGAGTCCAAGAGTTCGAGTCCAACCTGGGCAACATAGCAACACACCATCTCTAATTTTTTTTTTTTCCCCAGACAGAGTCTCACTCTGTTGCCCAGACTGGAGTACAGTGGAGAGATCTTGGCTCATTGCAACCTCCACCTCCCAGATTGAAGCGATTCTCATGTCTCAGCCTCCCAAGTAGCTAGGATTACAAGCGAGTGCCAACACGCCCAGCTAATTTTTGTATTTTTAGTAGAGATGGGGTTTTGCCATGTTGGCCAGGCTGGTCTTGAACTCCTGACCTGAAGTGATCCACCTGCCTCAGCCTCCCAAAGTGCTGGGATTACAGGTGTGAGCCACCACACGTGGCCTAAAATTGTTTATCTAATTAAAAAAAGTTTAAAAAGTTAACTTTACTAGTTGAACGCTATTTTCTTAATACCCATTTAAAAATTCAGCTTATAAGCCAGGCATGGGGGCTCCCTTCCTCCACATACATAAGTGGAAAAATCCTGACACGGTGAGTACTTCTAATGTGAAATTCGAGAGCGCATGTACATGAGACATGAGAATCGCTTCAATCTGGGAGGTGGAGGTTGCAGTGAGCCAAGATTGCACCACTGTACTCCAGTACAGTGTCATCTTAGCACTTTGGGAGGCAGAGGTGGGAGGATCACTTGAAGCCAGGAGTTTGAGGCCAGCCTGGGCAGCAAAGCAAGACCCTGTCTCTTAAAAAAAAAAAAAAATTCAAGGTATACAAAAAATACCAGCAGCCCTCTGTGGATTATTAATGCAACAGCTATTGCTACTTCCTCCACATACATAAGTGGAAAAATCCTGATATGGTGAGTACTTCTAATGTTAAATTCGAGAGTGCATGTAAAGCACTTAGCACATGCAGGGTATACAGTCAGTGCTCAAAAAATACTGGCTGGCATGATATTTACATTCATTTCGCACCACCATACCTGTTTCTCCACTGCCTATACAATTTGTACCTCTGAGACCTCTCGGTCTTTCTTGAAGCTTACAGAATCCCCATATATAGGGAAGGAGTCACCAATTCAAAGGCCCATGGTCTCATACACAAGGAGACTGAACTGGGCCCCTGTGGACTTGGCTGTCCCCAGGAGCTGCCGTGTAGGACTGCAGGTTGGTGTGTATGTTGGCAGTGGTAGGGGAGGGGAGGGACCTAACCTTAGAATTTTTTTTTTAATTTTATTTTTTAGAGATGGGGTCTTACTCTGTTGCCCAGGCTGGAGTGCAGTGGTGTGATCACGGTTCACTGCAGCCTCACCTCCAAGGCTCAAGCAATCCTCCTGCCTCAGCCTCCCAAGTAGCTGGGACTACAGGTACAAGCCACCACACCTGGCTAATTTAAAAAATTTTTTTTTGGTTTTGTTTGTTTGTTTTGTAGAGACAGGGTCTCACTACATTGCCCAGCATGATTTTGAACTCCTGGGCTCAAGCGATCCTTCTGCCTCCAGCTCCCAAAGTGTTCGGATTATAGGCATGAGCCACCATACCTGGCCTGATCTTATGATTTTTAAAAGAAGCTGAGATTTTGAATTTTTATGTGAAAAACCGTCACTTTTAATGTTGGCAACCAAGTCAAATTTTTGGGAAACCATGTTTCCCAAATCACATAGTCTGGTGGGGCTATATTAGGTCCCCAAGCTGCCACGTGGGAGCCATATTTCCATGCTTACAAACACAGACTGGACTTAGACCGGGGGTTGGGCAGTGTCCTCAAATACCGAGTGGGTGTGAAAACACTTCCCCCCCAAGGTTGCTCCAGGGAGCTTCCCAGGGCTCTTATCATTCCCTGGGGAGATAAGACGTAGGTGGCACATGCAGCCCAGCTCCCGGTTCCCGTGAACTCCCAGATGAGTGGGAGCCCTTAAACCGTAGCACACACCCCGTGTCAGGCGCTAGAGTAAACAAACTTTCCATTCATTCTCTTATGTAACAAAAAGAAATGCTCACCATTTGTAGACACACATGTACCCATCAGTAAAAATTATCTTCAGGACCCAGAAAATGTGTCTGGGCTACTATGATGCAAAGGATTAGGAAGGTTGAGAAAGAGCCAAGTAGTTGAGATAAATTTGATGATCTATGTAATATGCTTCGCTCAGGGCCAGGCACGTCAAAAATCATGCCATCCATTTATCCACTCATTTGTTCGTTCAACAGATAGTGGTTGAGTGCCTGTTTGTGCTGGACACTGTTCTAGATACTGGCAAGGGAGAGTGCAGTGGCAGGCACAGTGGAGGCCAGGACAGGCACAGGAATGGACCCCCACGCGCTCACATATTAACAGGGAGGCAGACCATGCACACAAACGTTCCTGATGTCAGGAGGGACCAGGGATACTATTCAGCCAGTGTGCAATCAGGGGAGGCTTCCTGGAAGAGGTGACAATGCTCAGCGTCCCTTCCCTCATGGTGGCGCATCTCCCCGCGGGGCGTGGGCTCTTACCTGCTCCTCCTCCTCCCTCAGGCTGGGCAAGGTGCTGACGGAGAGGTTGACGGCGGTGACGGTCACGAAGAGCACCGACAGGCAGGCGAACACCTTGCCGGGCAGCCCCGAGTGCGGCCTCTCCACCATGTCGCGCAGTCGCCGCATGCAGCGCCCCAGGCGGCCCTCGCCCTCGGCCGGGCCCTCGCTGTCGCGGCCCTCGCTGTCCAGCACATCGTCCTCTTCCTCCCGCTCCACCATCTCCGCGAACTCCTCGATCTTCTGCAGGTAGCGGCGCTTGCAGCAGCCGTCCAGGTGGTCCTCCGCGATGCCCCAGTACAGCAGCTCCTCCTGGAAGGACAGCGCGCACATCTCGCGCAGCAGCCGCAGCTTGCCCGCGCGCAGGAAGGTCAGGATGGTGCCGAAGGCCCCCGGGTTGCGGTCGAAGAAGAACTCGTTGCAGGTGACGTCGTAGTCATCGCACACGTTGAGGATGTCGTCGAAGTTGGTGCAGGCCTTGAGCTGGCCCAGGCGCGTCAGCGGGAACTCGTCCAGCGTGGTCCAGGGCAGTGAGTACTTGATGCCGCCCACGTTGATGATGATCCGACGGCGGCGGTCCTCGGGCTGGCAGCCTTGGGGGGGCTCATCTTGCGGCCGCAGCCGCTGCGCCCGGCGGTAGAACGCGCCCTTGATGGCCTGGCGCTGCGGGAGGAAGGCCGGGTGGAAGGAGGCGTCCGAGGTGCAGCTCAGCGCGCTGTAGTCGTAGTCAGAATTGTCTCCCGGTAAGAGGGTCATTTTGAGCCTTCACATCCCTCTCGGGCCTGTGGGGAGAAGGGAGGAAAGACCCTTAGTGACCACTCTTAGCTTCACCTTGCTGAGAATGCAGACGCCGCAGATATTCAGTTAGGGATGGAATCTTTGTCCACCACATCCATAGGCTGCAGCCCTTAGCCCTGCCTGGCATGGTATTAGGAGGTGGGGGCTTTGAGATGTCATTTGGTTCAGATGTGGTTATGACAGCAACGTCCCCACGATGGGATTCGTGTTCTTATAAGAAGAGGAAGACAGGCTGGGCGCAGTGGCTCATGCTTGTAATCCCAGCACTTTGGGAGGCTGAGGCGGGTGGATCACCAGAGGTCAGGAGAGTTTGAGACCAGCCTGGCCAACATGGTGAAACCCTGTCTCTACTAAAAATAGAAAATCTAGCTAGGCATGGTGGCATGCACCTGTAATCCTAGTTACTAGGGAGGCTGAGGCATGAGGATCACTTGAATCTGGGAGGTGAAGGTTGCAGTGAGCTGAGATTGTGCCACTGCACTCCAGCCTGGGTGACAGAGCAAGACTCCATCTCAAAAAAAAAAAAAAAAAAAAAAAAGGAAGGGACACCAGGGCTTTCTCTCTGCCATGTGAACACTCAGAGAGGCATCTAAGTGTGAAGCCTGGAGGAGAGTGCTGCTGGCACCCTGCTCTTGGACTTGCAGCCGACAGAACTGGGAGAAATAAGTGTTGCTGAAGCCACCCAGTCTGTGGTATTAATATTTGGTTACATCAGTCTGAGCTGACAAAGACATTCACCTAATAGTGAAATAGCAACAATATTGTTCAGCATCTCCCAGCCTTCACGATTCTCCCATATCCATCTATGCACTGGGGATGCAGCCGTGTGCAGAATGTGAAGGGGGTCTCTGATCCCAGGCAGCGGACATCCTAGTGGATTTTCAGGTGACACATGTACTGTTATTTACTTAACATTTTATTTTAAATTCACCTTTTTTTTTGGTATTTATTTGGCTTGGAAAAACAATTTAGTGTAGACTTACAGTTCTCATAGGGCTGATTTTGTCTCTCAAAAGACATGTAGCAATGCCTGGAGGCATTTTTGCTGGTCATGACTGGGGATGCTATTGACATTTAGTAGGTAGAGGCCAGGGAATGCTGTTGCATGTCCTACAATGCACAGGACAGTCCCCACAACAGACATTTATTAGGTCCCAAATGTCCTTAATGCTGAGGTGGAGAAGCCTGGTTAGTGGTTATGAACATAGACTTTGGAGTCACACAGCCTAGGCAAATGACTCAACCTTGGTGTGTCTCAATTTCCTTGTCTGTAAAATGGGTACAGCCACGTGACCTATTTGATAAGATTACTGGGAGGCCTAAGTGACTTATGTACTTAGGAGCATTTAATGCAGTGCCTGGCACATAGTAGGTACTCAGTAATTATTGTCTATTATTACTATTATTTTTGAGACAGAGTCTCACTCTATTGCCTAGGCTGGAGTGCAGTGACACCATCTTGGCTCACTGCAACCTCTGTGCCTTGGGTTCAAGCAATTCTCGTGCCTCAGCCTCCTGAATAGCTGGGACTACAGGTGTGCCACCACACCCGGTTAATTTCTGTATTTTTAGTAGAAATGGTTTTGCCATGTTGGCCAGGCTGGTCTTGAACTCCTGACCTCAGGTGATCTGCCCACTTTGGCCTCCCAAAGTGCTGGGATTATAGGTGTGAGCTACCACGCCTGGCCTATTATTATTTATCTTAAAGGGATAACTTATATTGTTTCCATTAATGGAAAACAGGTATCACTTGCCATAAATCAGAAGCAACGGACAAAGAAATGCACAGCTATGAAAGCAATGCCATGTTTGCTCAGGTGACGCAAACATCACCTTGAGGATGGATGCAGGGGTGAGCTGGACAGTCACGTTCATCCAGGAAGCCTTCCTTGGCTCTTCCAGCTAAATTGAGCACCCCTCCCCTTACAACTGGTGCATCTGTCTTCACGGCACTTACCACCCGGTTCTAGAATTGTCTGTGTGCAAGCCTGGCTCCTTCATTAGGGAGCCTGCTCCCTGGGGGAAGAAACGTGCTTCAGTCATATCTGAATCCCTGTGCTCAGCACTGTAAGGGCTCAAAGAAGTGCTTGCTAAATGAGTACATCTCCTGTTGATGAGACCAACATGATAAGGCGACTTCTGGGGAACTGAGGTCAAAATATTAACTCACATGGACTCCTTCCTTCCCTACCCTCAAAGCTAACGGTTTGCGCTACTGGAACAAGATTGCTTATTCATTACCAGTTCATGGGCTGAATTTGGTTCACAGATATTTTGCTTGGCTTGGAGAAGTTTTTGAAAGTTGAGAAATTTCATGTAAAAATCCATATCCTTGGCTTCTCTTAAAAAATCAGGATATCTGGCAACACTTGGCCTAAACGCCAACTGAGAAATGGCTACCCCTTTAGGCAGCACATACTCCAGTCCACCACAGTCCCCACCCCCTACACTATTGTCTTCCTAATGCCCACTCTATTCCACTCACATGTGTTTCCTTCCCAGCCCTATAGGCATTTGAGTTTGAGACCCATAGATTACAGCTACAGAGCTCTCTGGAATTAAGCTGATGCACAGAAAACTTAGTAGGAGTCAAACACTCTGCTTTTAAAAATCACCAGCCCTCGGCCGGGTGCGGTGGCTCAGGCCTATAATCCCAGCACTTTGGGAGGCCGAGGTGGGTGGATCACGAGGTCATAAGATCGAGACCATCCTGGCCAACATGGTGAAACCCCCTCTCTACTAAAAATACAAAAATTAGCCAGGTGTTGTGGCACGTGCCTGTAATCCCAGCTACTCGGGAGGCTGAGGCAGGAGAATCCCTTGAACCTGGGAGGCGGAGGTTGCGGTGAGCTGAGATTGTGCCACTGCACTCCAGCCTGGTGACACAGCAAGACTCTGTCTCAAAAAAAAAAAAAAAAAAAAAAAAAAAAAAAAATCACTAGCCCTCTCCCTAGACAAATCCCCGATGGAATCAAGTTGGTAAAAGTCTATCAATTCCACATGGAAACCCATTTCTAATACTTAAATATGGGTCGGTGGTGTGGACATGTTCAGGAATACACCCGCTCATGCACACACACATACACAAACACATGTACAAATGAATGAGAAAGTGTTTTAATAGGTGCTGGAAGGAGAGGCAGGGTGTCTCACGCTTAAAAGGGCCTCCTTCCTAAGAGGAATTGCTTTACAAAAGCACATCATCCCTCTGCTACTCACTGATCTTTGGGGAAGGCCACAATTGCATAGATCAGGGTTTGGAAAACTAGGGTACACCTGTGTTTAAAAGAAAAATGATTTGATTTTAGACGGTGAGAGTGTTTTTAACTTCACCTAAAATTGGAACCCATCTCCTCAGGCACAGCCTGCCAGGATCCCTTGGAGGCGTGGGAATAATCCCTTTCAGGCACTTTCCTTGGTGATCTCTCTTTTCAGCTCTGCTGTTTCATCTTTGCTACCACAGACGAGAGAAAAAGTGACATTCTGTTTGGCAAGAATGGTGATGGAGGTAAAGGGAAAGTGCCTCACACAAGCCCTGGAGGGCTCTTGTGAATCTCCATGGCTTTAATCACCTCTTCTTTTCAGGAATTTCTTCTTTCAACCCTCCCTGCTTTCCCTCCAGCAGAAAACTCCCCCAATTAGCGATTTATTTCCTTCACGCCCTGCCCCCATGTGAGTTTCCTGTGTGGAAGGTGATCCTGTCTCAGCAGCATGGTGAGTATGGAGAGGCTGATGCTACTCCATACAGTAATAAACACAGTAACGACCTTGTTCTCAAAGCCAGAGTTCCCTGGGGAGATGCCGAGGCCGGAACTTGCTAAAGGAAGAACAGGCATATTTTTCCATGGCCTTTGGTCTTGCAGATACCCGATCTGCTGTGAGATGGATGGCTCAGCACCTCTAGACCCTACACTAAAGTTCATAAATCAAAGAGGCCCCAAAGCCTGGGCTTCTGAAAAATAATGCTGCTTTTCACCCAGCCTGACATCCTCACAAGAAAATTTTTATTTCTCCATGGTGTTAGTTCTGTTAGTTCTACAGCATGGTGGGTTTTAGTGATTTTGCCTCCGAGGGTCTATGGATGCTTGGGGAGAGGAAGCTGTTTGAGGCAGAGGCTGCGATGGGGGAGGTGAGGTGAAGTCCGGAGGCAGGTGTCATTCATTCATTCATTCATTTGCTCATTTATTCAATAGTTACTGAACACTCACCACGTGTCAGACTCAGACTCTGTGTTAGAGCCAGAGACACGGCAGAGAACAAGACAGACCCAGCCCTTGTCCTCACGGAGGTGACCTTCTGGTGGGAGAGGCTGCTTCCAAATGAGCACACAAGTCATTTCAGGCTGCAGTGACTGCCCTGTTGTTGACAGAGCAAGGGGAAAGATGGAGAATGACTACTGTGGGATGTGGGGCAACACTGGCTGGAGGGGTGAGGAAGGGCTTCTGGGAGGAGGGGACATGGGGCTGAGCCGCATGGATGGATCCAGCTCTGTGAGGAGCTGGCAGAGGGAGTGGCAAGAATTTTCTCCCTGACTTGGGGGTGGGCTTGGATGATCAAAGACCAGAGAAGGCCGAGCACAGAGCGAGGGGAAGCTGGGAGAAGCGGAGGGGGGCAGGGGCTAGGTGCAGCCGGGCCCAGGGACTGACAGTAAGGAGCTGGGGCTTATTCTGCAAGGGACAAGGAGTCCATGTGCACCTGCCAGGTCAGTGGACAGCGAGTGGGCTGGGGAACCCAGGCTGGAGGCTATGGAAGTCATTGTGGAAATGACTAAGGTTTACAGCGGTGAAAGTCCTGGAGAACGGGAGGGATTTGGGATGAACTTTGGAGGAAGAGCCTTCAGGACTGGCTGAGGAATGGGGCCTGGGGGAGCGGGAAAGAGAATCAGGATTCCAAGGGTACCATTTACCGAGGCTACCGATAGGTGGCGCTATGGTGAGCTGAGTCAGAGGAAGCCGTTCCCGGCTGTGGGACGATGGACCGAAGAGGATGCCGGCAAAATCCAGGAGGGAGGGTGGAGATGGGTGTCTCCCAAGGATGGTGCCAGACCATCAATGCTGAGCTGATGGGTGTGTGTTTGCCGGGGGGGAGGGTGTCACCTGGCAGCTTTGACCTGGCTAGACTGGCAAGGGCAGGGGGGCCACCGGGTAGCAGAGCTATGGTGAAGCCAGAGGCAGGGGCCTCACCTGTGCCCTGTGTCCGGTGTCCGGTAACCACTGAAGGTGCATCACATCAGGCCAGAGTGGTCAGTGCAGGGCATATGGTAGGCAGAAAAATGTCCCCACAATCCCCTTGATGCCCATGTCCTAATCCTAATCTCTGGAACCTGTGACTATGTTAGATTGCATCGCAAGGAGGAATGAAGGTTACAAATGGAATTAAGGCTGCTAATCAGCTGACCTGAGATGGGAAATTATCTTGGATGATCTGGGCGGGCCCAGTGTAATCAACAGGGTCCTTATTTGTGGAAGAAGAAGCAAGCAGGAGGCAGAGCGGCAGAGGGCTGTGGCATGAGAATGACTCCACTGGCCACTGCTGGCTTTGAAGATGGAGGAAGGGGCCATGAGTCAAGGAATGCAGGTGGCCTCCAAAGGCTGGAGGAGGCAAGGAAATGAGCTCCCTGGAGCCTGCAGAAAGGAGCACAGCCTTGCCAACACTCAATATTAGCCCAGGCAGACCCATTTCCAACCTCTGACTTTCAGACCTGTAACATAATACAATTGGGCTGTCTTAAGCCACTCAGTTTGTGGTAATTTGCAATAGGAAATGGGATGCTGAGGCCGGGCATGGTGGCTCACGCCTGTAATCCCAGCACTTTGGGAGGCCGAGGTGGGTGGATCACTTGAGGCCAGGAGTTTGAGACCAGCCTGGCCAACGTGGTGAAACCCCATCTCTACTAAAAATACAAAATTAAGCTGGGTGTGGTGGTGGGCGCCTGTAATCCCAGCTACTGGGCAGACTGAGGCAGGAGAATCGCTTGAACCTGGGAGGTGGAGGTTGCAGTGAGCGGAGATGGTGCCACTGCGCTCCAGCCTGGGCGACAGAGCAAGACTCTGTCTTGAGAAAAAAAAAAAAAAAAAGGATGTTGAAAAAAAGCTGGTTCTGGTTCTGCTCCAGCTCAGGGGACAATGTGCCAACCACCCCAAGCTGAGGAAGCAGAAGGGCGCACAGGCTTTAAAATCAGGAGACCTGGGTTCAAGGCCAGTTGCTCTGTGACTTTCGGCAAGTCATGCCCTACCCCTGAGACTCAGTTTCTTTATCTGTATAATGAGGCTATAAACAGCTCCTGCCTCCTTGAGTTATGGTGAGGACAAAAGCAGATGGCATAGGTGATACGCTTGGCTCCATGCCTGATACTCAGTGAACCCTCAGTAGTCGCCTCGGAATTCTCACGAGCTACAAGAAGAGTCGGCTGCCCCACTCCCTGCTTCCCAAGAGAATCTTCTTTTCTGACCTGACTCACTGGGATTTGGATCCAGCATCATCTGACCCCCAGATCCCATTGCTGGAGGGTGTGTGGGCTGGCCAGCACTCTGGGAAAGCCACTGGGTGGTAATGAGGGAATGAGGATGCTGCTGCCCTGTGACCCAGAATCCCACTTGTGGGTATATTTCCCAGACCTGGGACCACAGAGGGTTGTGGCAGACATTGTCAGTAATAAATTACTTGCACTCAAATCCTTCACTCAGGGTTTGCTTCTGGGGAACCAGATGGAAGACAGTAACAAACAAGGTACAAGAATGTGTGTTCTGTGTTGTTTAAGGTACCAGGAAGTCCCCTAGCATCCATCCTCAGAGGAGTGGACAGGCAGGTCTTCATAGAGGCAGATTTTGGAATCCTGCAGATTGCCCAGGAATCAGAAGCAATGGACTGGGTGGAAGTTTAGCAACACATTTAGGTCTTAAAAACAGTGTGCCGAGTGGAAAAAGAAACAGAAGTTTCTAGCACTGTGCTATTTATGTAAATGAACACACACACATTACATATTTTACAAGGTCTCAAGCACATGTGAGGATCTATATCAACCACATGGAGGGTGCCTGGAAGGGCAAAGGAAGGGGAAGAAGCACAGAGATTGGAAAATAGAAGAAAAATGAGTAAGATGAGACAGCCTGGCACAGGCCAATGAGGAGGCGTGCTGGGAAGCGGTGTGGTTTGTACAACTCCTGGTTTTAACCCAGGTTTAAAAAGAAAAATGAAGAGCACAAGCACAACAGAACCTTCTGAATTGCTCGGGGTGCTTGGTGGAGATACAGATTCCTGGGACCCTCCCTTCCCAGTGGGAATGCCTGAAGGGGAGGCCCAGGAATTTTCACAGGCTCTACTGGAGATTGATTCTGTGTGAGGGAGGGGACTGGGAATGCCTGGAGCTCTCCCAGGGGCTGGAGGCACAGGAGCCGCTCTGGGCTTTGGCCAGGACTCCCCTGCCCAATGTGTCAATCTCCTAGAGGCTCTGGAAGGCTCTGTGAGTCCCGCTTCATTGGAGAAATGGAATCCCTTCTGGTTCATGAGAAAAATCTTCTGCACTGGGGCTGCCTTGATCAAATTTCCATTCAGGAGCCCAGAGATCCACTGACACTCTCCTTGCAATTTTTCTATCCTTCCTTTAAGGAAAAAGGTGATGCTTATAAGCTATGGCTGAGGGCTGAGAACATACTTCCAAAGATAAATGATCATTGAGACCATAGGGCGTTCTGAGTGGCAGTTGTCATGTGACCACCCTGAGGTCAACACATGACTGAGGGTACAGGTGCAGGACCTGTGCGGTGGGTTTGGGAGGGTGGAATGGGATGGAGTGAAGGTCCAAGCCAGGGTGGCTAGCCGCCCCTGCTGCTGCTGCTGCTAATAACCCTGTGGCCTGAGCAGGCCATCACACCCACTGAGCCGCTGGCCTCTCTGAGCCTGCCTCCTCCCCTAGAAAATGGGGATAAGACTGCCGACCTCACAGGGCTATTATGGGGATCTGGTGAATGGAGGTTTGCTGCAGGGATGAGCAGTGTCACCGGGCCTCCTCTCCCCATGGCTACATTCCATCAGGGCATGAAATGGTTCTACAAATGGTCCTGGGCTGACCCCAACTGCTTTCAGGTCTCTCCGGGGTTCCAAAAAACTGCGGGCCTCTCTGGACTCTGTTCTTTCTGTCTTATGCTCTCCGTCCCTCTTCCAAGTGGCAGTGGGGAATGCAGAGAGAGTGCTAAGTGCACAAAGTGTTATAAATAGCAGCAACCACAGCCTCCCTCCACTGCAAACTCACTAAGTGCCAGGTGCTGTTCTAGAGGCTTAATTGCATGAGTCTCCATCCTTTCCTAAAAAGGTAGGCATTATCACTAATACCCCCACTTTATAAATGAAGAAACTGAGGCTCTGAGAAGTGAAAACTTATGTCTGGCAAGAAGCGATGAAGCCAGAATTAAACTAGGTCTGTGGGACTCCAGGCCAAACCTCTTTGACCCCTGCCTTTTACTGCCTCCTTGAACCACTTGTTCCTTTCGGGGAGCTGGGGTGATGTCTCCACCCTTTGCAGTGAATCAAGGACTGGGTTTCTAGTCTGTGTTTCATATGGACAAGATTTTGGAATGTTTTTGAGGATGGGGAGAAGCAGGTAATTGTCTATGGCTGGGGAAACGTATTTATCACTATTAAAAAATTGACAAAACCCCTAGTTTTGCCAAACTCAGGGTTGCCATTTTGGCCTCTGGGAAGGAGATGTTGACGATGGAGGCAGAGGGTGGAGTCGTCTCCAGAAGCCCTGCGGACGCCTTGATTTTGACCCAGTGAGTCTCATGTGGTCTTCTGAGCTCCAAAAACTATGAGACAATAAATTCAGGCTGGGCGCAGTGGCTTTCGCCTGGAATCCTAGCACTTTGGGAGGCCAAGGTGAGAGAACTGCTTGAGTTCCAGAGTTCAAGACCAGCCTGGGCAACAGAGTGAGACCTTGTTTCTACAATTAAAAAAAAAATTAGCTGAGCGTGGTGGTGTGTACCTCTAGTCCCAGTGACTCAGGAGGCTGAGGCGGGAGGAACACTTGAGCCCAGGAGGTCAAGGCTGTGGTGGGCCATGATAGTGACACTACACTCCAGTTGGGTGATAGAGCAAGACCCTGTCTTCAAAATAAATAAATAAATAAATAAAATAATAATGATCACAAATTTGTATTGTTTTAAGCCACTAAATGTGTGCAAGTATGTGAAAGGAGGAAATTAACACAGCCTCCAAGGCAACTTTCCAGAAGGAAAGCATTTCTCTCCTGCACTCTGTAGGCTTTGGCTTCTCTCTCGTACCATGCCTCTCAACCTTGCCATTCCCTCACTCCCAGTGGGTGTCTCGGGGACCCGTCCATCTCTCTCCATGCCACTCTTTCCCAGGCCCTGCAGTGTTTCACTGCCAGTATAGCTTCATCTGTCAGGATTAGGGCTCCTGGCCGGCCGACTCAGAGGCAGGTCAGGCTGCATTAATCCCCAATTAAAACGTTAATCAAAATGGATCCAACCATTAGCCTGGCCTGGGTCCTGGCATGTTAGATTTCTGAGAGCTGCTGTGCCCTGGTGGAGAATCTGTCTTTCTTAGCCACCTGCCGTCTGTTCTCGCCATAGTCCCACCTCCCTGGGCCTTGGCCCAGCCTCCTGAAAGCTGGGGCCCAAGTTCCTGGGGAGATTATGCGCTGGGAGCTGGGCTCTTCCCTCCATCCCTCACTTGCCCCCAAATGAGAAAAAGTGCCAGTGTCCCTCCCCGCTATAAAAAAGACAGGCTGCCTCCGGAGGAGCCTCCCTGCTGTGCTTCAGGCAAGCAAAATAACACCAAATGCACGTTTACATTTGCCTTCTTCCATGGGGGGGTGTTTGGGGACTGGAGCCAGAAGATCCTTTACTCTTTGCCTCCTTGTAGCTCAAAATTAAGCAGAGAAGCAGGCTTGGGGGAGCAGTGGGGACCTCGGGACGGCAGGAAGGGAGACACCTGCTTACCGGAGTCCTCTGGAGGGAGAGCATGATTGGACCTTCCTGGGGAGGTGTGGGTGTGAGACTGAAGACTCACCTCAGGGCAAGGGACAGTCTTAGGCACAATTCAGATCCTATTTGTAGCAAAGTCACTTCATTTCTGATTTTGTTAATCAAATACAGTCTGCTGGATGACAAAAATGGTCCACAGCGATGGAGTGCTTCAGCTAGATTCTTCGCCTCTCCCTTTTTATTAATTCTACTTAAAGGGGCTTTACCAGCTGCCATTTTTCACCCAAGGGCTCCATTTCTGGGCTTAATGCATCAACCAAGAGTAGATTCCTGTACTCCTAGACCTCTAGCAACAGGCAATGTTGACTCTTCATCAACATTGGAAAGCAGGGTGGAGAAAGGACAGCTGAGCCAAGGTACCTACTGAGGCTCCAGGAGGTGAGTTCCTTGGAGCTGGTTTGAGTCACTTAGCCCTGTATCCAGCACACATCTCTTTGTTCTTCTGTTTCCTGAGGCATCTCCCTTCCCTCTTGCCAGAGCCCAGCTGTGCGTCTGGTGCAGAGAATTCAAAGTGGTGCTCAGATCTGCACCAACCAGGCTCCAGGACAAGCTTCGAGAAAGTCTTTGGGGATGAGGAGAAGCAAGTAACCTCTGCCTCCACTGTCACATCTCCCTCCCGGAGGCCAAAAAGGCAACCCAGAGTTTGGCAAAACTAGGGGTTTTGTTGATTGTTTTACTCCCACGGCTTAAGAACCCAGGCTATAGGCTGTGAGCCTGGGCTCTCAGGTCTCAGGAGAAGAACCTAGATTCCCTCGTTTCCAGTGCGCTTGCAGTTCCCTGCAGGTTAGGAGTGTCCCACGACAGACATCTTTCCACTGGAACGGGCTGGCTTCGAGAATGACTGAGGAGGGTGATCCCCAGGGGCCAACGCTTGCCTGTTTTTCAAACACACCTTCCCTCCCTCCCCTCCTAGCAGGTGACTGCAGAGCTCCAAAAGCTGGAGGAGGCACAAGTAGAGCTCAGGTCTGGCAGAGCCTGAAAAATCCCCCAAAGGACAGCATGCCCTAGCCACAGTGCCCACCGCATGGCCCCAGTCAGCAGTGCCAAACTTTTCTTGGAGATGTGCTGCTGGTGAGGCTCTCCATAGGGACTCTGCCATCATGGGTATGGGGGTAGCAAATACACACTGATGAATAAACCTCTGCTCAGATTCATAGGGCAGGAGCTTCCCCCAACCCACAATGAATCAGACCAGTTCCTGCTCCCTCCTCTCACTTCCCCCTGTACTTATCTCAGGGAGTCAGCCAAGGGGGTGGGGGCGTATGTGTCTGTCTTCCTCTTCTATGTGTCTGTCATTTACCTGGGTAACTTTGGTGCCTGACACCCTTTAAGGACTTAATAACAGCAAGTGCTTAAGAAAATGCCTGCTGAATGCACAACTTAACTCATAAACCCCATTGGTGGGCACCTGCATTCCTCAGTAATGTTGGATCAGTGTTTCTCAACTCCTCCCCACCCTACCCCATCACCCGCCCCTAAGGAGCTTTGAAAAGATCTTTTCTTCCTATTCTAGAACCAATTCCAGCTTCCACGCCTCCCACCTTGAGAATGAATGCATTAGATGAACCAAGACTTCTGCCTATACACATGGGCTGCTACAGTTGGCCGCCCCAGCAGTCTGCGACCTCCCAAGGGGGGGCCTGGGTCTTAATCCTTACTTCTCTCTAAGCTGCTTGAAGGGTGCTCCCATTCTATCCTGCCCCCATCCCATCCCTCTTCACTTCTCCCCAGAATAGCACCTCCATAAATGTTTGTGAACTGAATGAATGATTGTTGAGCGCCTGGCATGATGAGCTGCTCATAATAGGTGCTCAACCTATCTTTGTCCAATCTATGAATGAATGAATGAACTTCACCCTTTTCCTTCCATACCTCCGGGCTGAACCTCTCTCCCATATGGAAACCCTAAGGCTGAGACCACCACCTTCCTACCAGTTACTGGGGTGCCTAGTGAACTTTCTCAGTATCCCCAGCGCCTAGCACACAGTAGGCGCCCAATAAATGCTTGTTATGTTCATAGTTAATGACTGAATCAGGCCCATGGTGGGGGTGGAGGGGGGTTCCATACCGTGCCTAAGGATACAGTGAATGAGCAAGTGACAGACACCCCCCCACCCCAATCCCTAACTCTCCCTCCTCCTGGGATCCGGGGAGAAATCTCGGTCCAGAGCCGGGATGCTCCCCCGCCGGGGTCACCACGGCGGCGAACGTCCCGGACTTCGCATCCTGGGGACCCCTTGGGAAGAACCGAAGCCCGATCTGCACCTTGGCCGTAGCAAGCGCGCTCCACGCCGCCACCAGCGGTGGCTCCCGGGTCCTCTGTCGCCCTGGCCTCCCCGCAGGCGGGTTTCGAGGCCCCCGCAGGGAGTTCAGGGCCACGGCCACGTGCAGCCGCCCCCGAGCCCGAGTTTGCAGGCTCGGGGTCCGGCCCGCGCTTCGGTGGCGCCCGGCGAGGCTGCAGCGCGCAAAGTTCCCACCTCAAGTTCCCGTCGCGGCGTCCCCGCCTAGGAGTTGGCCCGGCCGCGGCTTCCGTCCCCCGGCTGCCCACGGGTCCGGGGCGAGGACGCGAGAGGGGCCTGGAAGCCGCCAGGGACGCCCGCTCTGCCTCCCGGAGCCGCCGCCAAACTTCGGTCCCGGGGCCCGGCTCAGCTCCCGCCCTCGGAGCCACGGCCGCCCCGTCTCTGCCTCCCGGTCCCCGCCGGGCTCCGAGTGCGCCGGGAGCGCGGCGCGGCAGCCGCCGAGGGAGGGAGCGGGGCAGGAGGCGGGACGGAGGGAGGGGACTGAGCGCGGGGCGGGGAGAAGGGGCGGGCAGCCGAGAGCGCGGCGCCGGGTCTCGCCCGGCTTCGGGACAGTGGCAGCGGCGCCACCGTCACGGGGCGTCCAGGCACCCAATCGGGACCCCGCACCTTGGATCCGGGGTCCTTGGCGCGCCTGCTGGATTGCGCTCCTCGCGGCACGTTCCTGAGCCCGCGTCTGGGATGGCTGGTGCTACGCCCTCCCTTCCGTTGCCTTCTTCCCGGTCTGCTTTCCCAGGAGGGCCCACCCTGCGGCCCTTTCGGCTGCACGCGCCAGCCTTTAAGGTCCCCGCGCTCCGCTGTCCTGGAGCTTCACGCACCAGGCGGCGCGGCAGCCTCCTCGGGTGGTGCGCCCTGTCAGCTTTCCCCGCGGTCCAAGTGCGCCGGTGGTCCAGGGTCCGGGCCCCAAGCAACACCGCCCCAGGGTCTACATGTGCCAGATATTAAAACCCCACTCTCCGTTGCCCCGGGGCCGCTCTCCACGCGCTTCCACATCCTGGGAACCACATGCGCCATGTCTCCTGCCTTTCCCTTGAAGTTCAAGCGCACCGCTGTCTCCAGGCCCCCTGCCCCCCTACCCCGGGCAAGTACTGCATCCTTAAGGCCCTCCACGCGCTGCTGCCCTGGAGCCGCACGCTCCAAACAAGCTTCCACATCCTGGGGGCCACATATCGGGCGCCTTTTCTCGACCTCTTGAAGCAATGTTGCCCTTGGGCCCTTCCTGCCACCGCCACCCAGGGACTGCCAGCACCTTGCTGTGCCATCTTCCTAGGGCCAGTACGCATCGTGCCAGGTGTTTGCCCTTCCAGTCCCGCGGGGCCAAGGTCCCAGAGCCCTCCCGGGTCCCAGCAGACCCGCATTTCGTCGTCCACTCCCGTGGCCGGTGCAGGGCACTTGGACCAGGTCCTGGGGTCTTGGGGTCTTGCGCCCAGTGTGGCCGCCTAGTCTCTGAGTTGGTAGGATGCTGCACAGATGCTGGAGGTTGGGTTGGAGGGATCTATTGGGTTGGAGGGATCTGTGCTGCTGGCAGGTCTGGCCTCTTAGGGTCACTTGGCTTGCACTCCGTTCCTCTTTTCCTTTCTGTCTCTACTGCCTTTGCCCATCATCAGAGAACCAAGAAAGGATATGAAGAAACCCTGCTGCCTACCAGCCTGAGGCCTTCTGCTTAAGAGTGGGGCGCGGGTTAGGGAGTCGTGGGTGCTCATTAAGTGGGTTAGGGTTAACCCTAAGAAATGAGCGCAGGGCACACTAGCCTGCGCAGCAGTCCCAGCTACTTGGGAGGCTGAGGCAGGAGGAGCATAGGAGTTCCAGGTTATAGTGCGCTATGATGGCACCACTGCATTCCAGCCTGAGTGACTGAGCTAGATCCAGCCTCTAAAACAACAAGAATAAAAACACTGGCTTACTGGGGAGGTGGAGGCCTGGACAGACAAGAATCTGCCTAAGGACCTATTTCCAAGAGCTCACCTTCTACTGGGGGCTTGGCAGAACTGGGAAACTGCTGAAATACGTGATTGCAGAATGAAGCCAGACAGGCTGCTTTAGATAGAATTATGGGGGAGGGCTCCTGTGGAGGTGATGATTACATGGAGCCCTGAGCCCAGAGAGGGAGCCCATCTCGCAAGATGGGAAGAGAGCTTTCTAGGTGGACAGAACATCAAAGTCACTGGCCTTCAAGTGGGAGAGAGGGAGGCAGGTCTGAGAAACAGCAAGGAGACCAACTAGCAGTGCAGGGGAGGGGCCCTAGTGGGATGGGGTGGGCTTTCATGGTCAGAGGGTCCCCGGATTACATATTGAGAAACACTCCTCTTGTGGTGGATCAGGCTTCTGCCTTCCTTTCCCATCTGAAAATTCTTTTTTTTTTTTTTTTGAGACATAGTGTCCCTGTGTCTCCCAGGCTGGAGTGCAGGGGCACCATCTCAGCTCACTGCAACCTCCATCCCCCTGGGTTCAAGTGATTCTCCTGCCTCAGCCTCCTGAGTAGCTGGGACGACAGATGTGTACCACCATGCCCAGCTAATTTTTGTATTTTTAGTGAAGATGGAGTTTCACCATGTTAGCCAGGCTAGTTTTGAACTTGCAACCTCAAGTGATCTGCCAGCCTCAGCCTCCCAAAATGCTGGAATTACAGGGGTGAGCCACTGCTCACAGTCAGAAAATTGCTGTCTCTATCTTGTTTTTGAGACAAGGTCTGGCTCTGTCACCCGCTGGAGTACAGTAGTGCAATCATAGCTCACTGTAACCTCTAACTCCTGGGCTCTAGGGATCCTCCTGCCTCAGACTTCCGAGTAGCTGGGACTACCACGCACCACCATGCACCACTAATTTAAAACAAAATATATTTTTTGCAGAGACAGGCTGGTCTGGAACTCCTAGGCTCAAGACATCCACCCACCTCGGCCTCCCAAAGTGCTGGGATTACAGATGTGAGCCACTGCACCTGGCCATGTTTCTATCTTTTTTACTTGCGTATTATCTGTGTCCCCACTGGGGATCAAGCTCCGTCAAGGCCAGGACTGTGTGCTGTCTCTCCCTTCTCCAGCAGCCTCCACTCTGCTAGGCACATACAGAGCAGGCTTCTAAAATATTCCTGGAAATGATTTCTGGGGGAACTCAGGACAGTTTTCTGGAATAGATGTGACTGTCTCAGAGAGTCAGACTCCTCACTGATGATCACAGGGTGAGGATGCAGAGCAGGGGCTCTGAGTTTACTGTGCATCTGAATTCCCCTGAGGGCTTGTTAAAACCCAGACGGCTGGCCCTGACCCTGGAGGGGCTGATTCAGTGGATCTGGCATAGGGCCCTTCTGAGGAGTTCCCTGCTGATGCTCATGCATCAGATCTGGGGATCCCACTTTGAGAACCACTGATATTGAAGATTTGAACCCCTACCCAGCCGGGTCTGACCTCAGAGCCCTCATGAGGTCCCGGGAGAGACTCAAGCCAGCTTCTTCTTGTGTAGGATCCCTAGGACCTAATGGCCACCTCTAGAGATGGGGCTGGGCTTGTTAGAACACTGTACACCTGAGTCAAATTTCACAGTGACCTGCAGACAGAAGACCTGGTACACTGTGTGGAGACCTTCGGTGTGAACAATGACTTCCGCCCGGTCCTGCCCACCCGCAACATACACACTCAGTTGCTTTACCCAGGAGTTAAATTACTGCCTGATCTTATCCCTCACTGTGCTAAACAATGTCCAATAAAATCCTTTTAAGTCCTTTTAAGGAATTCCCTCTTTGCAGTTCCTCCCTCCCTTAGAGTCTTCCAGATTTTTCACTCTTCTCCTCATATCTTCATTTTCCTCTTGAAAAGCATCCTTCCCCAAGCTGTTGTGTGGAAAGAGATGTTGATGATGCCTGTGGAAGCTTCCTGAGAAGATGGGAGCCGTCAATGCTTGCTGGGCACCTACGAGGTGCCAGGTGGTTGCTGGGTGATTTGAAGACATCAGAGGCATAACTGGGCCAGGAGGTGGACTCTAGCATGCAGACCTGTTCTATTTGTCCCTACTGAGTTAAAATTTTTAAAAATTAATTGAAAATTAGTTGCTGACCTTTAAAAACTGGGAGATTTCACATACAATTTTTTCTTTTGAAACACTGTGAGATCTGGCCAACATCCTTTACCCATGCAGTGTGCTGGCGCTGGGCAGTGGCTTCTGCTCCCTGCGGTGTGCCCCTCTACCCACATCGTGCCATCTCGGTTACTGCCAGGCCCCAGGAAGCAAGAGTTGGTGACTTTTCATCTTGGCAGCTGGTCTAGGGTTGCGCGGTAAATGGCAGAGTCAAATCCGAACCCAGGACTGCCTGTCCCAAAGGCCCAAGCTTGTCACTGAAATAAAAACTGCTGTTAATTTTTTGGGCAGGAGGAGAATGTGACATTGCTGGCCCTGAGGAAATACCTTAAAAGGGAGTTACTGTCAGCAGTTTAAGAATATGCCTTCCTTCCCATTCATAACCAGCTGTCAGTAAGTCATAAAGTTCTGGGCTGTTTTTTCCAGGGCAGGAAAAGTTAGCCAGAGCTGTCCATTTTTTTTTTTTTTTAAACCCATCTCCTCCTTGAGGTGAAAAGGCTTGGATTTGGTTGGAGTTGGGAGGAATCTGTTGAGAGTGGTGGGTGGGGTGGGATTTTCTTGGTTTGGAGTTAGCTCTTCGGACAGGGGATCCCACTGGGTGTCTGTGGGGTACAGGCTGGTCTTTGAGTCAAAGCAGGGATTGGGATGGGGGCGTTCTCCTGCTCTCTCTCCACAGTCACTCTGCCCCAGGCACTTCCCCTTTCTGTTCCTCTGATTCCCCAAATCCCTTCACCTGCCCACAGATTTCCATATAGGCACTTCCTGCAGGTCTCAGCCCTTGGGATTCCTGGTCTGGGCTGGGGTTAGGTTGCAGGAGGTGAGGTTGAGGCATGCAAGGGCGTGGCTTCATTGAAGTCTTTCTTTGACAATGTGATATTTTGCTTCTTGTGGATTTTTGTGGACTAATTTTGATTTTTAAAAACATTGTTTCAAAATGTTATTTATCTTGATGACTGAGCTTTTGGGCACCCCCTTACTTTTTTTTTTTTCTTTCTTTTTTTTTCCTTGAGATGGAGTTTCGCTCTTGTCACCCAGGCTGAAGTGCAGTGGCACAATCTCGGCTCACTGCAACCTCTGTCTCCCGGGTTCAAGCGATTCTCCTGCCTCAGCCTCCCAAGTAGCTGGGATTACTGGCGCCCTGCCACCTCACCTGGCTAATTTTTCTATTTTTAGTAGAGACAGGGTTTGACCATGTTGGCCAGGCTGGTCTTAAACTCCTGACCTCAGGTGATCTGCCCTCTTCAGCCTCCCAAAATGCTGGGATTACAGGTGTGAGCCACCACATCTGGCTCCCTCTTACATTTTGCACCCTGCCTGCCTCATCCCAGCTCCAGCCCTGCTCCTAGTCCAGGGTTCTTTGGCAAGAACCCTGGGCTGAGAATCAGGAGACCTGGGTTCTGGTCCAGCTTGTGTCACTAGACTAGCCGTGTGGTGGCACAGAATCCCCCTGCACCCTGAGCCTCAGCTGTCCCAGGAAAGGGTTATACCTAACTCTATTCCAGAATGATCTAAGACATCTGCTAGAACTCTGACCGGTGGTGCATTGTGTCTGTCTCTTGGGGGCTTTGGAGCCATTTGAGGCCTTGCTGACCCTGGCCACACTCACTGTTTCTTTCTTGGCTCTACACTGGAGGGGTTCCTCTGTGTAAACACAGAATCTTCACAGCAGCTGTGTGTAATGAGCATCAGTGCCTTCATGCCTTTTTGCTGTCCTGGAGGAAATTTCTGTTTTGGAAATATGCCTCTGTACCTTATTCTTTGATGTGCCGATTTTTTGTTTTTTGGTTTCATTCCCTGGATCATTAGATAAACATTGTTTAAGGACCTTCTATATGCCAAGCACTGAGCAAGCAGTTGGGATGCAAAAGACACGTTTGCAGCCCTGGAGGAGCTCACCTTCCACTGCAGGAGACTGCCCATGAGCAATCCGGGTGCCGGGAGAAGCCTGCAGTGGTGGAGGACTTCCAGGGAGGATGTGGCCACTTCGAGGGAACTGTGCACCGTCTTCTCTCCTGGGAGGAAGTCTGAATCCTTGGTGCTGTCTCCAGATGCCATCAGCCCCGAGCAGTGCACAGCACCTTCCTAATATAATCCTCCTCAAGAGAGTGCTGCAGTGTTACATTTTGGCTCCACACTGGAAGGGACGAAGCTCTGAGTTAAAGCTTCCAGTTCTCTCTAACCCCATCTCCCTCCATCCCTCCTCTGGGCTGTGGTTTGCCCCTCAGTTTTTCCTCGTCCTGGCAACTTTCAAAGCCCATTTCCAAGTCCACCTCCTGCGTTCAGCTTTCCTCCACTGCTCCAGCCCTCAGGGGACCCTTCCCCCTACCCTTCTCTTAAGCCTTTATCAACTAATAGGCGCTCTCCCTGGCACTTAATTAAGATCTGTCTAGAGTTCCTTGGTGCTTCAGTCCAGCCACAAGATTCTGGTTCTTGCAGGGAGAGGGCACTGCCTGATAGTTGGTAATAGCTGGAGAGCTCATTCCCCTCTAGTCAGAGGGTGCAAACTGATGTATCTTCCCAGGACTTCCACGTTTTAAAAATAATGATGTATGTGCCAATATTTGAAAATTAGGAGATTTTCACATACAAATCCAGATTTCTGGCTTCCCTTGAAAACTTAGAAGATGTGCCAATTCTGAACCTGCATTCCTGCCTGGCAAAAATTGGCTAGAGCTGGTAGCAACATTTTCCTTTAGCTGGGACATGGGTTCTCCAGTTTGTCACAGTCCTCACCACTCCTTAATGTCTAGAACCCTTTACCTGTCTACCTGTCTGGTCTCCGTAGGCATCTGAGATTTTAAGTCCTGGTTCAACTTTTCTCTTTCTTAAGAAGAGAGACAGCTCATCAGAGCACTGCACACTGGCGGATGCTTAGATAGCCCAAAGGGAGGGTGGGCGTGGAAAAGGGGGTGTGTGAGCGCCCAAGACTGTTGAGTGGGTGGGGGTTGGGGAGAGTCAGGCAGGAGGGTGCTTACTATGAATCCGGTCCATAGATACTTAGTATCCATGAACTCAGATGGGTGTTTGAACTTGGCTGATGTGATGTGGGTTCTGTGTACAGGTAGAGCTATATTTCAGGTGAATACAGAATAATACAGTTATAAAAACCAAAATGAATCTAACTTCTTTACAGCATGTGCCAGATACTGTTCTAAAGTTTTTATATTTTGTTCTCACAATAACCCCCATAGTGGATAACATGATTTTCCGTTTCTGGGATGGAGGAAATGAGACACAGGTGAATAACTTGCTCCGGATTACACAGCCAGAACACAAGAGACTGTGACGGCAACACACACAGAAAGACCCTGAAGCTGGATTTTATAGCAGGATCCGAGGTGCTGGTAGATGCTGGATTTTGTTATTGTTGTCATCTTTCCTCCCCCAGATCAGGGTGCTATGGCTGTGTTGTCCTCCATCCCAGAAACGGAAAATCAAAAAAAAAAAAAAAAAAAAAAAAAAAAAACTGCTGTCTCTTTACGCTTTTCTTTGTAGATGCTCCCCCCCCCAGGTATATTAAGGTTGGCTGTTTGACCGGGACAAACGCAGAAGTATAAAGCTTGGGAAGGGGGGGGGGGGGGGGGGGGTGGGGAAGACAAGAAAGCAGTAGTCCTGCCAGCCGGGACCAGGTCCCCTCAGACAGCCCCTGGATCCCAGAAGCACAGGGCCCACCAGCCAGGTCCCCCAGGATAAGCTCATTCCCCAGTGTCCCCGGATCTGAGGTCAGCGTCCCATTGCACCATTCCAGCGTCCGTCTTGCTGCAGTGGAAGATTTTTCGTCCCCTTGCCGTTACTTTGCATTGCTTCTGGGCTGTGTTCCCTCTTACTTCATTTTCATCTGAAATCCTGAGCTCACCCTCCCCAGCAGCTGACGGGACCATTTATTTCTGAGGCTGCAGCCAGTCGCAGGGCTGCCGACAGCTGAGTGGAATGCTCTGGGACTTTGCCACCCTGTTTCGTTCCTGCAGACGGGAAGGGAGACAGGAGAACATCTTCATTTTGCAGCAGCAAAGGCTGTCAGAGCCTTGGAGCCTCAGCTCTCATCCCCTTTGGCCTCAGATGCAATGTGTTTTGTCCAGAACACTGCCTGGGTGGACTTGGTCCCTCGGTCATTTGTCATTTTGGTCTCAAAACCTTTAGAGAGCGTGGTCTGTGCTTTGCAATTGTCCTGTCAAATGCCCCTGGATTGTCACAGCTGGAACAGCTCCTAGAGGTTGTTTTGTCAGAGGTTCTCTGTGTTCAGAGAGGGTGAGGAACTTGTGGGGGTTGCACAGCAAGTGACTGGAAGAGGCAGGACTGACAGGTTCCTGGGTCCTAGGCCCATCCCTTTCGCGTTATATCAGGTTGCCTTTTCAGAATCTCAGAAGGCCAATCCCCAGGGGACCCTCCCTATGCCCCAACTTCCTGTAATGCTCTTCCTCTAACCCTTTTCAGAGTTCCTCCTTTCCCTCCTTCGGGTCTCAGCTCCAGTGTTCCTTCCTCAGAGAACATGTGGACAAGTGCACGCATTTCCCTTGGATAAATTCTTACGAGTGAACTCACTGGGTGAAAATCACATGTCAGCTGGGCACAGGCTCTCACGCCTCTGCAATCCCAACAGTCGCTCACACCTGCAATCCCAACAGTGGCTCACGCCTGCAATCCCAACAGTCGCTCACACCTGCAATCCCAACAGTGGCTCACGCCTGCAATCCTAATTCTAACAGGGCTCACGCCTGCAATCCCAACAGTCGCTCACGCCTGTAATCCCAACAGTGGCTCACGCCTGCAATCCCCACAGTGTCTCATGCCTGTAATCCCAACAGTGGCTCACGCCTGCAATCCCAATCCCAACAGTGGCTCACGCCTGCAATCCCCACAGTGTCTCACGCCTGTAATCCCAACAGTGGCTCACTGCTGCAATCCCAATCCCAACAGTGGCTCACGCCTGCAATCCCAATCCCAAATAACAATGGCTCACTGCAATCCCAACAGTGGCTCACACCTGCAATCCCAACAGTCGCTCACGCCTGCAATCCCCAGTCGCTCACGCCTGTAATCCCAACAGTGGCTCACGCCTGCAATCCCCACAGTGTCTCACGCCTGCAATCCCAACAGTGGCTCACGCCTGCAATCCCAATCCCAACAGTGGCTCACGCCTGCAATCCCAATCCCAACAGTGGCTCACGCCTGCAATCCCAACAGTGGCTCACACTCCAGTAATCCCAACAGTCACACTGCAATCCCCTAGTCAGCCACTGTAATCCCAACAGTGGCTCACTGCTGCAATCCCAATCCCAACAGTGGCTCACGCCTGAATCCCAACAGTCGCTCACACCTGCAATCCCCAGTCACTCACGCCTGTAATCCCAACAGTGGCTCACGCCTGCAATCCCAATCCCAACAGTGGCTCACGCCTGCAATCCCAACAGTCACTCAGGCCTGTAATCCCAACAGTGGCTCACGCCTGTAATCCCTAAGATGGGAGGATTGTTTGAGCTCAGGAGTTTGAGACCAGCCTGGGCAATATAGTGAGACCTCGTATCTACTAAAAAATAAGAAAAATTAGCCAGGCATGGTAGTGCACACCTGTAGTCCCAGTTACTCAGTAGGCTGAGGCAGGAAGATGACTTGAGCCTGGGAGTTCGAGGCTGCAGTGAGCCATAATTGTGCCGCTGCATTCCAGCTTGGGTGACACAGTGAGACTCTGTCTCCAAAAAAAAAAAAAAAAAAAAAAAAAGGAAAAGAAAGGAAAAGAAAAAGAAGAAAAAGAAAAATTACATGTCTTCAATCACAGTATAATGCTACCTGCTTGTACTGGAGTCTTCTGTCTGTAAACTGTGAGGACAAAGCCCATTGTTATTTGTAGCACTGTGTTTCACTGCTGGCCTGTTCGCAGCACAGATGAATGTGAATTGAATGAATGGATGGGTGGAGGAACGAGTTTCTTTTGGATTGATAGTTGTTGGGAGATAATTCTCCATGGGTGTCTTGCGTTGCTGAATGTCTTGCAAGCAAACGTCCTGACTGCCTTTGTTCCAGATTACATTTTAGAGAATGTTCACATAGTAAACAGCCTGGAAAGATAGAGATGGTGTCTTTCTTCAGAGCAAAGAGCAAGCATGTTTACTATCTGTTATAAAAGATTTGGGTTTCCTAATATAATTCAGCCTTAAAAAGAAAGGAAATTCTGGCAGACACTAGCACATGGATGAAAATTGAGGTCATTATGCTAAGTGACATGAGCCAGACACAAAAAGACAGATACTGTATGATTCCACTTACATGAGTACCTAGAGTTGTCAAATTCATAGACACAGAAAGTATAGTAGTGGTTGCCAGGGGTTTGGGGAGGGGAAAATGGGGAGTTGTTCAGTAGGTACAGAGTTTCTGTTATGTAGGATGAAAATATTCTGGAGATCTGTTGCATAACAGGGTGAATACTTAAGACTACTGAACTGTCCACTTAGAAACGGTTAAGGTGGTAATTTTATTTATTTATTTATTTATTTATTGCCACAGACACAAATGCAGTTTTGGGTTTCCTAAGCTCATGGTTCCTCTCCTATGACGCAGCTCTCCACATGACTTTGCACTGCCCTGTGGGAACTGGGGCTTGAGGAAGTGATGCAAGTAGCAGTAATCTGGCTACTGCTGTTGCTGTGAGTAATCAACTGTCCTTTGTCTTTGACCCAGGAGTCTTTCATCTTCTGCCAGCACCCACGAAACTTGCTAACTCACAAGTAGGGTAAATCTCAGACTTTGCAGTAGACAATCGTGATTTCTGTACATTTTCCTTGGAGCACTTTTGACAACCGCAGGTAAACACGTATCTTTAAGTACCTTTAAATACTTGTCTGCTTCATTAAACCCTAAGCTTGTTTTGTTTTTGAGACAGAGCCTCACTCTGTCGCCCAGGCTGGAGTGCAGTGGAGCGATCTTGACTCACTGCAACCTCCGCCTCCCCGGTTCAAGCAATTCTCCCTGCCTCAGCCTCCTGAGTAGCTGGGATTATGGGCACTCACTGCCATGCCCAGCTAATTTTTGTATTTTTAGTAGAGACGGGATTTCACCATGTTGGCCAGGCTAGTCGTGAACTGCTGGCCTCAGGTGATCTACCCGCCTTGGCCTCCTAAAGTGCTGGGATTACAGACATGAGCCATCACGCCCGGCCAACACTGAGCTTTCTTGTTTGCAGTTTTATTCCCAGTGCCTGGCACATAGAAAATGTTCAATAAATCTTTATAGAATGAATGACTGGGTAGATAGACGGATGGATGAATGACTGCTTGTTGTCTTGATCCCACCATCGCTTCCTCAAGAAGAGAACTTCTGGAACAGATGGTCTGGCTTGCCGTCACAGCTATTTGGAAGCAAGCTCCTGAAGAGTCATCTCTCTTTTGTGCCAGGCTGGCTCTAGTCTTCCTCACCACCCCCTCCCCCATGCTTCTCCTACACAAATGCTGCTGAGAGCACTTCAAGGGGGAGGAAAGTCCCACTTCTCTCCATCTGCCAGCTGTTTGCTTGTGATGATCAAGGGTCACTCTAGTAGAAGAGGACACGGAGGCTCATGGAGGTCAAGGCTTCACGAAACAGGCCTGGGTTTGGCCACTCGCTGTCTGGTCTCAGATGGGTCCAGGTTCTGGGGCTTCTGGCCCATACACTACCGGCAGCCCCCTGGACACCAGGAGATGGAACTTAGAAGGATCTCAGGCTGTTGACAAGAGGTCTGGCCCACAGTGGTTTGGTTCAGTGAGCGCTCAATCCAGTCCTGGTTTTAGGTGGGCACTGTCCCACTGGGTGATCCTTGAAGACCTCTGAGCAGCTGCCTAGAGGAGGCCCTTGTCTGTCTCCGAAGGGTTCAGGGGATACTTAATTGGCAGTGGGTGGTCTGCAGGGCTTGGCTTCTGGGGCTCTCCTGATGCTGACTCAGATCCCATCCACTTTGTCCCTTCAAGTCTGGACCCCGCCTAGCTGAGTCTCCCCCAGTGCCCTGGGAATGGGGGTCTCTGGCAATTTCTATGTTCTCTTTTCATATCCTCATTACGGCATAAACTTTATGCCTTGCTCCCCTTGGGGCCGTCCCTGTTTGTTTTCAAGAGCTGCCTTTTGAAGTGAGAAAAAGATAAAAAAAGAACGGAATCAATTTCTCCTTTCATTTCTGCTGAAACAATTTTAATTCTTTTGTACACATTGTGGATCTCTCTGACTTACCAGGAAAGAGTGACACTGGAAGGCTAGGGAGGGAAGACAACGAAAGCACAAAGCCTCACATTTCAAGACAGCTCCTTGTGGCATTTAGAAATCAGGGGGTTGGTGGGGCGGCGGGGGCAGTGTATGGGGGGCAGAATTTAGACTCCCAGGCTAATGCTTTTCTCAGCATGTCAAGTTATATCCCTAGTCCGCCCAGTGAATATTTATTCAGCACCTATTGTGTGCCAAATGCTTTCTTGACTCGTGAACCCTGACTGCTTAAAAGATATGCTTTACTCTTAGTGGTAATGCTGGTAGCTCTTGCATTTCCTTTCATGTGGATTGTAATAAATAACCTTTTGGAGAAAAATATAGTTATCAGCAATAGTCATTTGTACATTCGTTGATCTACTCATGTATTCATCTTTAAACAAACATTAACTGAGCACCTACTATGTGCCACGCTTTCTACTTGGGGCTTGGGATCTTGGGGTTATGACTTCAACCATGACAGGTAAAGTCTCTGCTTTCATACACCATAAGTATTTGTGTGTAAGAGAGGCAATAAACAAGAGAACAAGTGTGTATGTAATGACAGACAATGATAAAGAAAGGAAAAGTGAAATAGGTGAGGGTTAGAGAGTGACAGGGGCAGCTATTTCATGCTCATGTGGGAAAATGATATCCCAGGCTAAGGACACTCAACTCACTCAATGGTTACTTCTTGAAGGCATAGAGTTGAGTTACGGATCTTTTCTCTATGCAGTATGTCCCTCATGTTCTTTTTCCACTAGTCAGGGATTTGCTCTGCTGAGCCATCCTCACTCTATTCCTTTGGATCCTGCCCCACCCACATTCCCAGGAGTCTAGTCCATCCCCGGGGCCTTCCATCAACCCGTGCCCTGGGCTACCCCTTGCTGCTGTTCCAACACACCAGGCTCCCTCTCAGAACAGGGCTTTGCACGTGCCATTTCATCTGTCTGGAATGTTATCTCCCAAGATACCTGCATGGTTCTGTCATTCACTTATTTGTGGGTTTTTGCTCAAATGTTTCCTTCGTGGTGAATCTTTCCTGGTCACCCTATTTAAAATTGTGACAAACCCACCGCTGCTCATAGACATCTACATTTTCCATCCCCGCTTTCTTTGTCTCCTTGGCTTTTTATTATCACTTGCTATACTGCATGTTTTAACTAGTGGTCACTACCCTTAGATCAGAAGGGATGAGAAAATCTTCAAGGGCAGGTATCTAGGGGAGAACACTGTGAGACAGAGCTGTCTTGAGAGGACCAATGACCTTCAGGTGAGGGTCCCAGGCAGCCTGATGCAACCCCATTCTCCTCCCTCTCTCTCATCTTGCTGAGCCTCCACATTGGCCAAGCCCAATGAAGAGATGAGTCATGTACAAGTCAGCCTCCAAGGACACAGAGAAGAATGGAGAAAGGGCTATGGAGGGGAAGGTCTCCAAATGTATTCTTTGGAGCCCTAGGGATTTATTAAAGAGTTTTGCAAGGATGCACTGGGCTGGACTTTGATCACTCCACCAACATTTCCACAGTGTACAAGGCCTGACTTTGAATTTCAGCTCTGCTGCTTACCAGCTGTATGACTTTGGACAAGTCACCGTGCCCTCTGAGCCCAGATACTCATCTGTTCCGTGAAGCTAAAAATCCCTGCTCTGCCTCCCTCTCCAGATGGTTGTGAAGAGTCGATGAGGTTCAGGATGTAGAAGTGCTGTGTAAACAGCTGAGTCTTGGACAAAATTGGTTTTTTTAATCAGCTGCCAGCTCTCATTTCCATTGTTGATTTAGAAATTCCAAGTCTAGATGCAAAATAGGTTACTGGTCGCCATGAGGACCTGGGAATGAAAGATGTTTTCAGCCCAACACATCCACTTAAATTGGTCCTCGATGGAAAAATCCATAAACTCCTTTAAGATCCCAGGTGTGGGTAGCAGTTCTGTTACCCATCCATATGTAAGACACCCAGTGTCTGCTGGGGGGCTGTACACAAGATCTTGATTCCAGCTTATTAAATGCTTCAAGTGGCGATTGGTTCTCCTTCCTCCTCCCTTCCTTACTCCAGCCAAAGGGAGCACCTCTCCTGGGGCGAGGGAGGACAGATGGGTGGGTGGTGGGCAGGGCCGAATGCTTCCTGAGAAGCTGTAGGAAGAGTGTGGGGGAAACTGCAGGCCCTCTTTTCTTTGTTGGGAGCTCATACGCCGTTCTATAGCAGGTACACGATACCCCGCAGCCGGAGCCCCGTGGTCCCGGCTCCAAGGAGAGCAGAGAACACTTTTTGTGGTTGCCAAGGCATTTAGCTGCAGCGGGCATGTCTCTTTAGCAATCTGGGCCACTAGCCCAGCGTGAAGTTGGCTGGTGGGCACAACGCGTGGCTAATTGCTGTGATTTGGCATTCATATGCGGAGTACAGAGCATTGTACCAAGCGCAGGGGTTAGAGGCGGTTCTCAGCCAGCCGCCTTTGCCTGCTGTCACTCTCTGGCTTTGATACCAAGTCAAGAATCCTGTTTGTTATTGGGGGTGGGGAAAGAGGCCCTCTTTTCCTCCACCGGGCAGTTTTGAATCCATCCTCATTTCTGGCCTGGGGGGTCAGCGGCCCGCACTCCAGCCTGGGCAAAGGAGGCCTGAGTCTTCGTCTCAGCTCCCACAATCCCCTGTTTCATATCTCTGGACAAGTTCCTTCCTTGTCTTTACCTTGGCATATGCATTAGTAAAATGAGTCTTGTGCTGCCATACGTGATGCTTCTTTCAATTCAAACACCTTGTGTTTTTAGGCCAGGGTTTCTCAACCTCGGTACTTTGGACATTTGGGGGAGAATAATTATTTTGAGGGGCTGTCCTGTGCGTTACAGGGGGCTTAGCAGCATCCCTGGCCTCTACCTATTAGATGTCTATGGCACTCACCTCACAAGTAGTGACAAACAAAAATGACTCTAGTAGAAAATAAGACTGAGTGTGGTGGCTCACGCCTGTAATCCCAGCACATTGGGAGGCTAAGGCGAGAGGATTGCTTGAAGCCAGGAGTTCGAGACCAGCCTAGGCAACATAGGGAGACCTTATATCTATAAAAAATTTTTAAAAAATTAGCTGGGAGTGGTGGCGTGCACCTGTAGTCCCAGTTACTTGGGAGGCTGAGGTGGGAGGATTGCTTAAGCCCAGGAGGTTGAGGCTGTGGTGAGCCAAGATCGTGTTACTGCACTCCAGCCTGGGTGTCAGTGAGACCTTGTCTCAAAAAAAAAAAAAAAAAAAAAAAAAAAAAGTGGAAAAGAAAATTCCCTGGGGAGCAAAATTGCCCCTGGTTAGGATCTATTTTTCTAGGGTATAGGCTGAAGATTTTGCAGGCTATGGGAAACATTTCCTTTGCATGTCACTCTGGAGTGTAAATTACACACCTTTATCGTCATGGTTCTTCGTTATTCGACACACGTATTGATCATCTACTATGTGCCAGACCCTGGGAATACACAATTAAACAAGGCAGACATGTCCCTGCCCACACAAAGCTCAAAGTCTAGAGGGGGCAGGGGGAGAGGGGGACAATATTCATGTAACCACAGAAAGGGATAAGAGAATTTCATGTATCACCTTTAAAAAGACAGCATGATAGAGTTACTTCATGGTGGCCAATTTTCCTGTTTAACAATTCTGAAAGTTCATGCAGGCTGGGCACGGTGGCTCCTGCCTGTAATCCCAGCACTTTGGGAGGTCGAGGCAGGAGGGTTCCTTGAGTCCAGGAGTTCGAGACCAGCCTGGGCAACATAGTGAGACCCTGTCTCTGCCTTTAAAAATAAAAAGAAAAGTAAAAATAAAGAAAGTTAATGCAACAAGTATTAAATAACGGATCCAGAGCATATTAAGGATTAACTAACGTATCCAGAGATGAAACTAGAATGATTTTTCCTTTGGCCTCAGAATAGATGCCATACAGGAAAAAATCTTATGAATTCCTAAACTTGTTGGATTTATTGAGTAGCAGATACTCTTGTTAGAAGGCTGTATTAGTTTCTTGTGGCTACAGTAAAAAAAGCACCGCAAATTGGGTGGCGTAAAACAATAGATATACAGGGCCAGGCACAGTGGCTCATGCTTGTCATCCCAGCACTTTGGGAGGCGGAAGCAGGCGGATCACAAGGTCAGGAGTTCCAGACCAGCCTGGCCAACACAATGAAACCCTGTCTCTACTAAAAAATACAAAAATTAGCCAGGCATGGTGGTGTGTGCCTGTAATACCAGCTACTCAGGAGGCTGAGGCAGGAGAATCGCTTGAACCCGGGAGGCAGAGGTTGCAGTGAGCTGAGATCACACCACTGCACTCGAGCCTGGGTGACAGAGCTAGACTCCGTCTCAAAAAACAAAAACAAAAACAAAAAAATAGACGCACATTCTCTCATAGCCCTGGGGGCCAGAGGTTCAAAAATGAGGGGTCAGCAGGGCTGTGCACCCTCCCAGGTCTCTAGCAGAGAATCTTGCCTCGCTTTTTCCAGCTCCTGGGGGCTCCTGGGATTCCTTGGCTTGTGTTAGCACCGCTCCCATCTCTGTGTCCTTCTTCACGTGACCTCCCCTCTGTGTATCTCTGTGTCCAGATCTCCCTTTCCTTTCTCTCACAAAGACACTAGAGTTAGGACCCACCCTACTCCTTCTCTTACCTTGGTTAAATCTGCAAAGACCTTGTTTCCAATAAGGTCACATTCAAAGGCATTGAAATCTATCTCTTTGGGGGACTCTGTTCAATCCAGTACACAGGCCAGGTCTGATGAACTAGTCCCGGCCAGGGGAAGTGAGATCAAGTCCTTCTGCTTTCATGAGTCTTTGAAATAAGTAAGCCCAGCTTCTGATGTAACAACCCCAGGGCAGAGATGCCTGTGCCAAGCGGGCCCATCTTCAATGTTAGTTCCATACCCACAGCCATGCCCTGGCATGCACCAACTCTCCTATCCCCTTCTCCTTCTTCTGAGTTCTTCCAGCAAAACCCAAACCTTGATGAAATCCAGCTGTTCATAGCTGTGCCTAAGCTGAAGGGTGTCTGCAGAACACACAACCGGGCCGACGGGTCTCTTTTTAAATTTGGGCCCGCACAATTGAAGTGGACCCTCAGTGCTGCTGACAGTCCCCCTCCACTTCCTCCTTCCCCCAATTTTCCTTCCACCCAGGGATTGCTATCTTGCATTTTCTCCTCTTTCGTGGATCTTCAACACACTCTCTCCCTCCTTACTCTCAACTGATGACTTGCTCCTTATTTCCTGAGAAAATAGGAGCAGTCGGAAGAGAAGTCCCTGCCCCTCCTCAGCGGAGTTGCATCTATGCCACAGACGCCACCTTTCCTCTCTCCTCCACCTAAGTCCAACTTTCCTGTGCACTGGCCTTCATCCCTTCTCCTTGGGGTCTTTATTCCTGCATTTGTCTCTTCTCCACTTCCTGTATTGTGTATTTTCCCCCTTCAACGTTAAAAGGAAAACCTCTGCCAGCATCCCTTTTGCCCTCTAACCACTGTGCTGGTTCTGTGCTTCTCCTGACTGCCCCGTCTCTTGAGTTGCACACATCTGTGTTTCTGGTTCCTTCACAGCTGTCTTTTGAACCACCCCACCGAATCTGCCTAAAACAATCATCTCAGTCTCCATCTTGCTAAATCCAGTGGTCTATCCTCACTTATCCACGTATCCAAACTCTCGGCAGCATTTGAGACCATCGATCATGTCACTGGAGTGCATTCTTCTTGATTCTGGGGATGGCAGATGCTCCTGGCTTTCCGTGTACCTCCCTGCCCACTCCTCAGCCATCGTTGCTGGCCCCTCCTCTTCCTCCTGACTTCTGAATGTTGGAGTCAACCAGGGTTCAGTCCTTTGCCCTCTCCTCTCCCCTGTCCACATAGAGCCTGTGCTTCATCATATTCAGTCCCAAGTCTTAGAAATGCCATCTATATTTGGGTGAATCCTAAATTTACACCTATGACATCAATTCTCCTTTGTACTAACTCTGTAGTACACTCTGTACTAGCTACCTATTCAAGAACTCTATGCAGATATCACAAAGTGTCACTGACTCCCCACTGCCCTCCCCAGATCACACTTGCCTCAACTTCCTCACATCTTTCTCACCCTAATATTTTCAGCGTGAAATTCTAGGATTCATCCTTCAGTTATCCTGTGCCCCCTGCCCCGTTCCATCCAGTCCGTCAGCCAGTCATTGGGGCTCCCTTCAGAATAAATCCTGAATCTGACTTCTCACCATGCCACTGCTCTCTCTCCCTGATCCAGGCACCATCATGTCCTGCCTGGAGGAAGGTAGCAGCCTTTCACCTGAGCTCCCTGCTGTTACTCTTGTCTCTTACAAGTCATTCTCCTCTCTGCAGCTGGAAGGGATCTTTGGAAAGCCTGAGTTAGACCATGTCATCTGCCTGCTTAAAATCATTCAGCAGAGCCGGGTGCTCATGCCTGTAATCCCAGCTACTCATCCTGCCTGTGGAGCATTTCCCTGATCTCACCTGAGCTCTTTGGGGATTGCTTGAGCTCAGAAGTTTGAGACCAGCCTGAACAACATAGCAAGACCCCATCTCTATAAAAATATTTTAAAAGTAGCCGAGCTTAGTGGCACATTCCTGTAGTCCCAGCTACTCAGGAGGCTGAGATGGGAGGATAAGCCCGGGGGGGTCAAGGTGGCAGTGATCACACCACTGCACTCCTGCTTGAGCAACAGAGTGAGACCTTCCCTCTTTCCAAAAAAAAAAAAAAAAAGAGAGAGAAGGAAACTGAGGCACAGAGGGTAGGTAATGGCTTAAAGCCCCGGAACTACGGAGTGGCAGAGGCAGAAAATGAGGCTCCCAAGCCAGATGCTCCGCTGCCTTGCTGTCTGCTGGTGACTCTGGAGACCACATCCCTGATTTCACCCGGAGGCCAGTGAACTGAACCTTTCCTCACAAAGGACATTGCCCCTTGTGGTGAGGGGTGGTCAGGACCAGCTGCGTAGTTTGCAGGGCCCAGTGCAAAATGAAAATGTGGGGCCCCTTGTTAAAGAAAATTAAGAATTTCAAGGTGGCAACAGCAGAGCATTCAAGCAAGCACAGGGCCCTTCTGAGCCCGGGGACCCATGGGACTGCACAGGCTGCCTGCCCCTGAAGCTGGCCCTGGTGGTCTGGACTGGGCTCCGCCTCTCAGCAGACTCAGGACTGGCTGGGTGCCCTGGGCTTGCTCCTGGGCTTCCTCTGAATGCTTTGCTAGCCTCCTAACTCCTCTGAAGACCCAAGGGAGACCCTGAGATCTGCTAAGAGGCCCCGAAAATGAAGCTGGAAATTTTCCTGGCTGCACTCATCTCCACAAAGATCCTAACTGGATACACCTGGAATAATTCCATGTGGCTCAGGTTGGCCTGTACCCCCAACCAGCCCAGGCGAGATCAAGGAAATGCTCCATAAACCAGGATCCTCATGTTCCTTTTCTAGTATTACAACATAATAAGTCATAATAATAGGCCAGGCGCAGTAGCTCACACCGATAATCCTAGCACTTTGGGAGGTCGAGGCGGGCGAATCACCTAAGGTCAGGAGTTCAAGACCAGCCTGACCAACATGGTGAAACCCCATCTCTACTAAAAATACAAAATTAGCCAGGCGTGGTGGCATACGCCTGTAGTCCCAGCTACTTGGGAGGCTGAGGCAGGAGAATCACTTGAACCCAGGAGGCAGAGGTTGCAGTGAGCCAAGATTGCGTCATTGCACTCTAGCCTGGGCAGCAAGAGTGAAACTCCACCTCAAAAAGGAGAAAAAAGATGTTAATTATTAGTAATAGTAATGCCTTTCAGCCATCATATACTGCACTTTCGGCATTTATATTTATAGTCACGTGCTGCCTAGGGATGTTTGCGTCAGTGATGGGCCACATATACAATGGTGGTCCCATCAGATTATAATAGAGCTGAAAAGTTCCTATCACCCAGTGACACTGTAGCTGTTCTAATGTCATAGCACAAAAACTTCATATAAATTTAAAGTAGCCTAAATGTGCAGCGTTTATGAATCTACAGTAGAGTACAGTCATGTCCTAGGCCTTCACATTCACTCACCACTCACTCATTGACTCATCTAGAGCTCCATTCATGGTTGTGTTCCACACAGATTAACTATTTTTTTTTTTTTTTTGAGATGGAGTCTCACTCTGTCACCCAGGCTGGAGTGCAGTAGCGCCATCTCAGCTCACTGCAACCCCTGCCTCCCAGGGTTAAGTGATTCTCCTACCTCAGCCTCCCAAGTAGCTGGGACTACAGGCGCACACCACCACAACTGGCTAATTTTGTATTTTTAGTAGAGATGGGTTTTCATCATGTTGGCCAGGCTGGTCTTGAACTCCTAACCTCGTGATCTGCCCGCCTCGGCCTCCCAAAGTGCTAGGATTACAGGTGTGAGCCACCGTGCCTGGCCCAGAGTAACTATTTTAAAAATCTTTTATACCATATTTTTACTGTAATTTGTGTTATATACACAAATACCATTGTGCTACAATTGTCTATGGTATTCAGTACAGTAACATGCTGTACAGGTTTGTAGCCTAGGTTATACCATATAGCCTAGGTGTGTAGTAGGCTATGCCATCCAGGTTTGTGAAAGTACACTATGATGTTCACACAACGATAAAATTGCCTAATCACGCATTTCTCAAAATGTATCCTCTTTGTTAAACGACATATAATTGTACTTAACTTTTGCAAGTTGTGCATTTTCTGAAAATAAATGCTCCTGAACTAACCTGTTTATACCCAAAGCTATAAATTGTTTTCTCCTTTTTTTTCCCCCCTCCTGTTTGATACAGGGTCTTGCTCTGTCTCCCAGGCTGAAGTGCAGTGGCACGATCACAGCCCAATTTAGCCTCAAACTCCTGGGGTCAGGGAATTCTCCTGCCCCAGCCTCCCCAGTAGCTGGGACTACAGATGCATACTACCATGCCTGGCTAATTTTTGTAGAGACAGAGTTTTGCCAAGTTGCCCAGGCTGGTCTCGAACTCCTAGGCTCAAGGGAGCCTCCCACCTCAACCTCCCAAAGTGCTGAGGGTACAGGTATGAGCCACTGCACCTGGCCTCCTTCTTGTTCTGGAAAACTCTTACTGCTATAGTTTCCTGCAAAATTCAGCTCAAGATTTTAATGCTTCTTAAATCATTGACAAAAAGGAAGAACTCAACCCACCTCCCCATCCAATACACACATGTAACATTAATTACTTACATTATTATAAAGGTCATGCTGCAATGTGATGGGCCCAGCCCAAACTTGTTCTCACACAGTTCTGCATCCAGCCATACTGCTTGAACCCAGATTCATAATTTGGGTCCTGGACACTGGTCCTTGTAATCCAAGTGAGCAGAGCTGCTTGGGCCAATCTGACAGGCAGACAGAGTAACCATGCGCTGATGTGACCAGCCTTGCACATGGGACATCTGTGGTTGTCAAAGACTGTAAACAGACTGGCTGGAAAACATCAAGCCATCCAGTGGTATATTGTGGTGTCCCTGCAATTGGCTCAGTGAATGTTCACCTCACATTGACTTCTCAGGGGTCTCTGTAGCAGGTATAAATCTCAGTCTGTATAAGTTAGTGTGTTAGTATGTTCTCATACTGCTAATAAAGACATACCCAAGACTGGGTAATTTATAAAAGAAAGAAGTTTAATGAACTCACAGTTCCACCTGGCTAGGGAGGCTTCACAATCATGGCAGAAGGAAGAGCAAAGGGACTTCTCACATGGCGGTGGGCAAGACAGCTTGTGCAGGGGAACTTCCATTTATAAAACCATCAGATCTCGTGAGACTTATTTATGACCACGAGAATAGTATGGGGCAAACAACCCCATTATTCAATGATCTCCACCTGGCCCCGCCCTTGACACATGGGGATTATTATAATTCAAGGTGAGATTTGGGTGGGGACACAGCGAAACCATATCAGCTGGGCATGCCAGAAAAAAGAGGGAGCACACTTCGTTACTTTCTTTCACTTCACAATGGTGGCCAGTTCAATCTCAGTCATTAACAAGGCTCTCTATTTTCCTCCACAACTGCCAGGGCTGTGCCAGGGTCCCAGCAATACCAAAGCACCAGGAAAGCCCTGGCTCCTCTTCCGTGTTCAGGGTACAGAATGTTCTCTGAGGCTGGGCATCCCACGGCATCACCCTAGGCCAGTCGTCCTCAACTGGGGGTGATTTTGTCCCTCAGGACATTTTTCTGGAGATATTTTTGGTTATCACAACTGGATAGAGGTGCTCCTGACATCTAATGGGTGGAGGTCAGGGATGCTGCTCAACATCCTGTAATGCATAGGACAGCCCCCGATAAAACAAAGAATTATCCTGCTCCAAATGTCAGGAGTGCCAAGGCTGGGAAGCCCTGCCCTTAGCAATTCCCAAGCCTCTATTTTCCCAGCCTTTTGACTTCTGACCACTTTGTAGTCTGGGAACCTCTCTCTTCATGTTCTCCTGAATGTAATGTCCTCTTTCCATTCTTGTGATGAAGGGCAAGGCACCCTTCAAAGAGGTTGGTCTTTCACCAGCCTTAGAGAAGAAAGGTACCTGGTCTAAGCCAATCATGCCACACCCGGTGTTAGACACTGGCTCCCCTAGCTTCCTTTGCAGCTAGGAGTTGCCACGTGATGCAGCTCTGGTGAGTGAGATGTCAGGGGAAATGTGTCAGGGCCTTCTAGGAAAGAGACTGTTCCCTGGCTGAGGTGTTCTGGAGAGGAGAGCTGGCTGGTGTCAAGTCCTATAGCCTCCTTACTGAAGGCACTTATGTGGGGATGTGGTGTGTAGGGTTGCGGCAGCCATCTTGAGACCAAGAGGTAAATCAGAAGAATCGCAGTTGTAGACATGCGTGACCTCAATAAGCCACTGAATGAGCTCTGTAACCATCCACTTCCAGGCCTCTCATTAAATAAATAAGCCACACATGTCTTTAGACCATTACTTAATACACGTAGGCGGGTGACTTAATCTCTCTTTGTGTTACTCTTGCATAAAGTTGTGGACATTTAATGATATGATATATGAAAAACATTTGACCAAGAGCCTGGCATATAAGAAATATTCAATGATGTATTGTAGATGCTTTTGTACTGCCCCTATGAACTGAATTAATCAGGAAAAATAATGTGGGTCTTATGGTAAGTTTCTTCTACCGATTGATTATTCACTCAATTATCTAACAAATATGTATTAGAGCCTGCCATGCTAAGATACTGGAAATGATAGGGAATTATTTTAAAAGAATAAAATTAGAGGGAAACAATACCCTCTAATTTTAACAGGCAGTTATCTATTAGGTCCCATAAAACTTTTCTTCTATTTGCGAGAAGAATTTTGCAAATTTTAGTTGTCTACAACTGTCTTTATATTTATCGTAGTCATTTACCAAGTGCAAGCCATTGCACAGTACTGTTTTACAGTGAGCAGGCCTATGCAAACCTATCTCAAAGTCTGAAGAAGTTGAGAGGCCGAAGAAAGAGGGTGACAAATCCAGTTACTTAGAAAGAAACATTTAATAAGAACCTACAAACAGAAGCCATGCTGGTGTGCTGGGCAGCAGTGAAACAAGATGGTGGATCCCCACACCATTACTCCCCAGACCCAAGGCTTCTTACGCCACAGAGGAGGGGTAGTTCAGAAGGAATGTGTGGGACAGTTGAAGTAAGATAACATCAAGATTGTCTGACTTAAGGGCAGGATTTATGGTAAGTACCAGCTCTTATACAAGGAACAATAAATCAATTGGAAATCTTAGAGGCCTTCTCAGAACTGGGGTTAATCAGAAGCCAACATGGTAGATTAGCTTCCAAGATGGTGCTGCTGCTTTTGCCTCCACAAATACCTGTACTCTTTTTTTTTTTGAGATGGAGTTTTGCTCTTGTTGCCTAGGCTGGAGTGCACTGGCACAATCCTGGCTCATTGCAACCTCCACCTCCTGGGTTCAAGTGATTCTCCTGCCTCAGCCTCCCAAATAGCTGGGACTGTAGATGTGGGCCACCACGCCTGGCTAATTTTTGTATTTTTAGTAGAGATGGGGTTTTTACCATATTGGCCAGGCTGGTCTTGAACTCCGGACCTCAAGTGATCCACCTGCCTAGACCTCCCAAAGCGCTAGGATTACAGGCATGAACCACTGCGCCTGGCCCACCTGTACTATTCTTAGTTTTTCTTTAAACCAACTTACTTTTTTTGGTTAATAGATTTACTTTAAAAACAAAGTTGGTATCATTATGGTAAACAGAAATGCAGTATCACTTGGCATAAATAAAAATAGCCAAAACATAAATGCAATCAAAGACTTGAATGTCATTAGATTAAAACAAAATATTCATTGGGTACCATCTAAAATCATCTTACACATCACGGGTTGTATCTATACTGCACTTAGAGAAACTCTAAAAAGAATAATAATAGTGAAAAAAGTTAAAGTTGGAAAACCTGCTAAGATTCATAAACGCCGCAATGGGTCTAAAGAGAGAGAGGTTTGACATAAATAATGTGTAAATTATACCCAATTATTCCTCAACAGTTCATCATATTTAGAAGAAAATTACTATGAAATATAGTGTGGGTTTCTGGTTAACAATATTTTTCTCCTCAAGTTTATGAAACATTTCTCTATTATAATCCCCAAGATATTTCACTGTGAGTGTAGGAATCCAGTAATGCTTTTCAACAGTGATTTACTCTGCAATGGCATTCATATTTACTTAACTTTTGTAGGTTGTGGACTTACTGAAAAATAAATGTGACTGAAGCAATCTGTTTATGTCCAAAGTTATAAACTGTTTCTGGAGTGCAGTGGCGCAATCTCGGCTCACTGCAACCTCCACCTCCTGGGCTCAAGTGATTCTCCTGCCTCAGCCTCCTGAGTAGCTAGGACTACAGGTGTGTGTCAGCACACCTGGCTAATTTTTTTTTTTTAGTAGAGACGAGGTTTTGCCATATTAGTCAGGCTGGTCTTGAACTCCTGACCTCAGGTGTTCTGCCTGCCTCTGCCTCCCAAACTGTTGGGATTACAGGCGTGAGCCACTGCATTCAGCCATAAACTGTTTTCTTTTTCTTGTTCTGGAAAACTCTTAATGGTCACTTTCCTGCAAAAGTCAGTGAAAAGTTCAACACTTTTCAAATCACTGACAAAAGGTTCACCCTCCTTGCCTCATATCCAACACACAGTTACAATTTCAAAAACAGATGTATAATAACTTGGCCTTGAATAAACATAAATCTGAATTACTCAGACTTTGGGAAGCATATCAAGTTTGATTATTTTGTGATTGTCAGTTGAAGCCGTGATGGGTAGCAGTAAGATCTGAAGAAATAGACATTCTCATTGTCAGTTGTCCTGGGAAGAGAGTTGAAATGAGTTAGGGAGCTGAATCCAGAATGACACTGTTTAGAAAAGGGTGGTTTGAAGATAGGTAAGATTTATGAGTCAATATAAACAATTTGGAGGTGGTAGTCCTTAAGAATGTGAGGGGTCGGGCAACTATAGAATGGAAGAAAATATTTGCAAATCATCTGATAAGGGGTTAGTAGCCACACTATATAAATAACTTCTACCATTCAACAACAAGTGAACAACCAACCTGGTTTAAATAATGGAAAAAGGACTTGAATAGACATTTCTGTGAAGAAGATACACGAATGGCCAACAAGCACATAAAAAGATGCTCAATGTCACTAATCCTCAGGGAAATGAAAATCAAAATCACAATGAGATACCACTACTATCCATGAGGATGGCTGCTATTAAAAAAATAATAATAACAAGTGTTGGTGAGGATGTGGAGAAATTGGAACCCTTGTGCAATGTTGGTGGAAATTTTAAATGGTGGAACTGCCTTGGTGGTTCCTCAAAAAATTACACATAGAATTATATGACCAAACATTCCCACTTCTGGATATACACCCAAAAGAAATAAAATCAGGAATTTGAGCAGATATTAACACACCAATGTTCATAGCAGCATTATTCTCAGTAGTCAAAGGGTGGAAGCAACTCAATGGTCCATTGACCAATGAATGAATAAACAAAATGTGATATATACACACCATGGAATATTATTCAGCCTTAAGAAAGAAAGAAATCCTGACACATGCCACAATGTGGATGAAACTTGAGGACATTATGCTAAGTGAAATAAGCAAAAGATAACAAATAATATATGATTCCACTTACATGAGCACCCAGAGTAGTCAAATTCCTAGACACAGAAAGTAGAAAGGTGGTTGCCAGGGGCTGGGTGGAGAGAGGTATGGGGAGTTGTTTAATGGCTATAGAGTTCCAGTTTTGCAAGATGAAAAGAATTTTAGACATAGATGGTGGTGACAACAATGTGACCATGCTTAGCAGCAGTGAACTGTAAACTTAAAAATGGGTCAGATGGTAAATTTTATGTTATATGTATTTATCACAAGGGAAAAGAATGTGGAAAGGGTCCCCTGGGAAATTACTGAACTCCTTCCTAATATGGGCAGCTGATGGCTTAGGGCCACTGTACTTCAAATATTGAAGAAAATATGACTTTGACTTTGCTTTACGGTTACAGGCTAGAAATGTGTTGGTTACCATAAAGGAAAGAGTCTTCCTGGGGAAGTTTGATGGAAGAGCTCTCTTTGGACCTGTGGGGGCCAGGGCTGGTGCAGATGTGTTCATCCAGCAGTGGGCCAGCTGTTTCTCCAGTGCCTAGAGGAGCTAGAAAATTGGATTTCAGAAGGCTTTGAAGTTAGAAGGCTCCTTCCCCCATGGAATCAGGGCTGGAGGCACCGTCTCCTTTGGAGAGTAAGGAGGGCCTCCCTGTTCATTGTTGGCTGACTTTGGCACGACGTCCCGGTTTAGAAGATTTCCCTGGGATTTGAGGGTTGTTTCTCTCTGTTACTATAGCTTCTCCTGAACGTGCTGCCTGGATTATTGCAATTGCTTCCCAGACGGTGCCTCCCACCCCTGAACCAAATGCATTCTGCAAGATGTTGTCAGATCCTTCTCCTTAAATTGCAACACAGACTCCGTCGCTAGTATTTCCTTTTGAAAAAAAGTCTGAGCTCAGTTTTGTATTTTAGGTTATCCACAATATGTTTCTGACCTTCCTTCCTCATACCTTTTGCACCTGGCTGCTGACTGAACATGCACACTGTTCTCTGAACACAGCCCCACTTTCTTATTTTTTGCCTTTGTCCTTGTCATTTCTTCCCCCGGGATACTCTTCTGTCAATCTTACCGGTCTTCAAGGTTGAGCTTAATAGTCATGTCCTGCAGGAAGACTCCTGGACTCCTCATTCTTGTCCTATTTTTGATGAATCTTCTCACCTGCTACACCGTGTGATGATCATTAGTGGATCTCTGAGAGTTTCTCCAGCTAGTCTCCAAGCTTCCTGGGTATAGAGAGCACTTGTGATTTACGTCTGCATATCTTGTTGTGATTAGAGGGGTGATTAGCTGGAATGATGATAGGGAACAAGAGTAGGAAAAGGGTCTGGCTGAGATACAGTAGGGAGCTATGGGTGACTAGAGAGGTCATGCTTCCCCTGAACAAAATGGAAGGGAAGAAGCTGCCACTAGGCTCAGCCAATTGTTGCCAGGAGAGAACACAGCCCAGCGTCGCCACAGCCCATATTTCTCCAAGAGAAGCCTGAGATCTGGAGTTTTGTGTGAGATCTCACTGAATGGGCACCTGGTCTCTCGTTTAATGCTGTTGACACCTGGCCTGATACCTACTCCCAAAATCCACTGTTGAATGAACAGCCATCATGCTGGTTAGGGACTGAGACAGGATGTGAAGCCATATTGTTCCACCCTGTTTCCTACTTGTGTTGATTTAGCCCTACCTTGGCCTCTTTTTCAGAGCTTGCCTTAGTCCAGCTGGATTTATCAGGCTTGTTTATACATTCAGGGAAGCAAGGAGCCTTGCAGATAAGAAGCTGGGGAAAGGCAAGGTAAACACAATTAAGCCCCATTAGAGGGTCTTGGGGGTGAATGAAGTGCCAGTGTGTGAGGATGATGAATTAGGTTGGAGAGAAGGAACTCAAGAATATGTGTATAATAACTTGGCCTTGAATAAACATAAACCTGAATTACTCAGACTTTGGAAAACATATCAACTTTGGATTATTTTATGACTGTCAGTTGAAGCCGAGGTGGGTAGGAGTAAGATCTGAAGAAATAGACGTTCTCATTGTCAGTTGTCCTGGGAAAAGAGGTGAAATGAGTTAGGGATCTGAATCCAGGATGACACTGTTTAGAAAAAGGTCTTCCTGCTACCCCAGAGGAATAAGCCCTCCAGTTACAATTCACTTGGACTCCCTCTGCCAGCCTGGCATTTGGGGACCTACATTGCCTGTCCGTGTTCCAAGCAAACCCCATCTCCTGAAACATCTTTTTAAAATTCTTCCAATTATTTAGGACTCAGGCTAATAATAACAATAATAGCTAATATTTATTAAGGGATTATGTGCCTGGCACTGTTTTAAAGCCTTTATGGGTTTGAACTCATTTAACATCCCCAGCAGCTCATGAGATAGCTGTGTTATTATTCCCTTTTTACAGATGAGGAAAGGGATCCACCCGCCTCGGCCTCCCGAAGTGCTGGGATTACACGTGTGAGCCGCTGTGCCCAGCCCTCTTTTTGAAAAAATTATGTTAATACCTGCAGACCCATATCACTCTTTTTGTTGTGTGGTGGTGGTGAACTAGACATAACATAACATTTACCATTTTGATCTTCTTTGGTTTTTTTTTTTTTGACTTGCTCTGTCACCCAGGCTGGAGTGCAATGGCGCAATCTCGGCTCACTGCAACTTTTGCCACCCAGGTTCAAGCAATTCTCCTGTCTCAGCCTCCCGAGTAGCTGGGGTACAGACACCAGCCACCATGCCCAGCTAATTTTTGCATTTTTAGTAAAGACAAGTTTTCACCATGTTGCCCAGGCTGGTCTCAAACTTCTGACCTCAGGTGATCCACCCACCTAGGCCTCCCAAAGTGCTGGGATTATAGGCATGAGCCACTGTGCCTGACCCATTTTGATCATTTTTAAGTGCACAGTTCACTGGCATTAAGGACCTTCACGTTGTTACGCAACCATCTCACCATCCATCTCCAGAGCTTTTTCATCTCCCTAAACTGAAACTTCGTACCCATTAATCAACAACTTTCTACCTTCCCTTCCCCCAGGCCCTGACAACCACGCTTCTACTTTCTGTCTCTGATGTTGACTACTCTAGGAACCCCATAGAAGTGGAATCGTACCATATTTTCTCTTTGTGACTGGCTTATTTCACTTAGCATAAGTATGGTTGAACAAGGTTCAACCATGTCAGCATGTGTCAGAATTCCCTTCCTTTTCGAGGCTGAATCATATTCCATTCTAAGTATTTTACACATTTTGTTTATCCGTTCATTCATTGGCGGGTTGCTTTCACTTTTTGGCTCTTGTGAATAATGCTACTGTGAACATGTGTACAAATATCTATTTGAGACCCTGCTTCCGAATATTTTGGGTATAGACCCAGAAGTGGGGTTGCTAGAACATATGGTAATTCTTTGTTTAGTCTGCTGGGGAGATGCCATATTGTTTAACTCACCTCCTTCGTTTTATATTGCTGTCTGATACTGTACAGTATTTCATTTCACTGGGCTTCACTTACAACCAATGCTGCAGTGACTGTCTTTGGACTTGTCTCCATGTGCACACAGGTGAGTATTTCTCTAAGGTAAACACTGACCACATCAATGCTATTGGGTCAACGATAGTCTGAATTACCACGTTTATTTTCACTTTACAAGGGGTTTAGTCTTCGGTGCCAAGTCCACCGTCTCCCACGATGTCAGTCTTCCATTGCTTTTGCCGCGCCCCAGTGGCTCTCCCCAGAACAGGGGGGAACCATTTCCCCTCACTTTCCCACTTCCTACCCCTCAAGAGGCAGGAACACGGACCCCACAGCTGAGCTGGGCTCCGGCTTTCTTTGTCTGTTCCGAGCTGTCTTGCGAGAGTAACGTTCAAGCTCCACTGTTCCCTCCTTGAGTTGTTAGTATTGGCAACCTGATGCTCATTCTTCCATTCAAACAGTTTGTGCAGTTTCTGCCACCAGAGGTATTGCCCTCGATAGCATCTGCTTCATTGATGTCATCCATCCAGTTATTCTTGCCTCAGTTCCACCTCTTCCAGGATGCCTTCCCTGCTTACTACCACCCATTCTTTTCTCTTTCTTTTCTGGACTTAATAACGGCAATAATAACAAATAATAGTTACTCTTTATTGAGTCCTATTTTAGACATGCACATGTGCTCCTTTTTGAATCCTCACAGAAGCCCTGAGAGGCACATGCTACAGTTTTTTCATATTTTATAGCAGAAGAAACAGACACAGAGAGGTTGAGTAACTTTCCCCAGGTTACCTTGCTGTCAAGTGGTAGTGCTGGTTCCAAGCTCACGCAGTCAGGCTCCGAGCGTCCTACGCTTGCCTTGCTGGCTGTCTGAACCGTTCGCTTTGTCACACCATCATAAACCGCCTGGTAGTGCCTGTGACTCCCAGCGAGGTCGACACCCTTTTCAAGAGCTGCACTCTTTCCCTTCCTGGCGTTCTAGGCACGCAGCTGGTGCCCAGCAAATGCTCTTGTCTTCTTGGTCTCATTACTCTCTGTGAGGAAACCTGCAGGCTGTTTTCCAGGAATGAAAGGTAAGTCATTTCCTGTCATCAGGAGAAGCAGGATGGAAAAGGGTTGTTGTGAAGGCAATCTCTCTGCTTGTGAAAAAGAGGCAAGGAGACATAGCCAACCCCAGAAGCAGAACGAGTCCTTGATCCTCATTTCTGAAGGAGAGCTAGATGAATGTTCATGCACTGAAAATGTTTTGGTACCTGTAAGGATCAGGTATCCAGCAATGGGGACATCAACACACTCCCCAACCTCAAGGAATCACAATGGGGAGACCAGGAGGTGAAATGCAGCAACGAGAAAGTGTGATTCTTTCCAAGGTCAAGTCATCACAGAGTGAGGGTGCTTGATGCTTGTGTATGTGTGTACCCATGTGAATGCATGTATGTGAGTGTGTGTGTTTAGATGAATGTGTGCTTGCCTCTGTATGTCTGTTCCTAAATGGTTTTATCAGGCGGGTCTTCCTAAAGAAGCCGATTGTATTATCTGTTGCTGTGTAATGAATTACTCAAAACAGTGACTTAAAACAACACACATTTGTCATTTCACGGTTTCTGTGGGTCAAGATTCCAGGCTTCCTTGGGTACCCTACCTCACCCCTCAAAAGGCTGCAGTGAAGGCTGAGGTCTCACCTGAAAGCCTGGCTGGCAGAGGAGGATCCACTTCCAAACTTTCTCGTGGTTACTGTCAGGATTCAGTTCCTGTGGGCACTAGCTTCCAACAAACCAAGTGAGATCGAGCAAGATGGGGTGAGCAACATGGACCCAGCAGAGTTGGGTAACCTTACTTCAAATAGACATCCCATCACTTTCACTATATTCTATTTGTTAGAAGTGAGTTGGTAGGTCCAGCTCACACTCAAGGGGTGGGGCTTGCACAAAGGTGTGAACGCTAGTGGGGCAGGGACCATTGAGGGACACCCTAGAGCTGCCTGCTACCCTGATTCTTCAACTAAGTTGTTTTTTTTTTTTTGAGACGGAGTTTTGCTCTGTTGCCCAGGCTGGAGTGCAGTGGTGCGATCTCTGCTCACTGTAAGCTCCGCTTCCCAGGTTCACGCTATTCTCCTGCCTTAGCCTCCCGACTAGCTGGGACTACAGGCGCTTGCCACCATGCCTGGCTTATATATATATATATATATATATTTGTATTTTTTCTAGAGACGGGGTTTCACTGTGTTAGCTAGGATGGTCTCGATCTCCTGACCTCGTGATCCACCTGCCTCGGCCTCCCAAAGTGCTGGGATTACAGGTGTGAACCACCGTGCCCAGTCTCAACTGAGTTTTTATGCATGACCAGGAGTTCATCAGATGAGTAAGGATAATAAATGGTTCTGGGCAGCAAGAAGCCAGCCAGTGGGAGCCCAGACATGGAAGAAAGCACACAGCATCAGGGGAAGACAGTGTGGCTAAGTAGGTTGTGTATGTGTGTGCATGTTTGTTGCATGTGGTGTGCTTGTGTGTGCACACATACACACGCAATTCTGCATAGAGTTAGAAAGTTGGAAAATATAAAAAATAAGACCTAGTATTTGCTAACACAGCAGTCAATAATTGTCAATAGTAATGTAATCGTATACAAAAAATAACTCAAAAGTATAATTGGATTAGTTGTAACACAAAGGATAAATACTTGAGGGGCTGGACAGTCCATTCTCCAAGATGTGTGTCTAATGCATTGCAGGCCTGTATCAAAACATCTCATGTAGCCCCTAGATATATACACCTACTATGGACCCACAAAAATTAAAATAAAAAGTTTTTTAAAAGATTTCATGAGGGAGAGAGGGTCAATTGGCAAAACCCATCTAAAAGGCGTTTTAGGGTGGGGGTGATCATGAAAGAAGGTTGGGAAAAACACTGCTCTAGAGAAGTCAGAGAACCACTTATGGAATATTTATAACATATGGGTACTGTGTGAAGCAGTGTCCATACTCCACCTCATGCAGTTCTGTAACAACCTTTGTATCGTCTGTGTTTGATGGAGAAGGAAACAGGTGGGCAGCTTCTGGCAGCTTCTTCTGACATGGCCCTGAATGACCCTCTCTCCTTGTGTGTGCCTTATATAATTCCCTTTGCTTGAGTGTGGGCTGGGCCTGGTGACTTGCTCCTAACAAATGGAAGATGGCAGAAGTTATGAGATGTCACTTCGATGATAAAGTCATAAAGACTGATTTCCTTTATAACCTGATCATGTAAGTGATGCTCCTCTGGCACAGTCTCTCTGGCTTTTCTGCTGTGGCTGCCCCCATGAAGCAAGCAGGAGAGACCCATGTGGCAAGGAACTGAGGGCATCTCCTGCCAACTGTCAGCAAGAAAGCGAGGCCCTTAGTCTGACAGGGACCTGAAGGGACCTGAATCCTGGGTCCTGAATCCTGCCAAAAACCATGGGAATGAGCTTTGACATGGATCCCTTTCCCAGTTGAGCCTTCAGATAAGACCATGTCCCAGGCTGACACCTTGATTGCAGCCTAGTGACAGAACCTGGGCCAAAGACTTATGGAAGCCATGCCTGGATTCCTGACTCACAGACATGGTAAGATAGTAACTGTGTGTTGTTTTAAGCCTCTAACTTTGGAGGTGATTTTAAAATGCAGCAATCGATAACTAATACAGAAACAGAGAGGCTCAGAGAGATGGAGAGACTTGTCTGAGGTTACATAGTTAAGATTTCTAGCCAGGTGTGCTGATTCCCAGCTCAAGTCTCTTTAGCACCACCCTTTGTGCCTCTAGGGTCTTGATCACAGTGGCCTTAAAGGCTTGATGCAGGCCGGGTGCAGTGGCTCACGCCTGTAATCCTGGCACATTGGGAGACTGAGGCGGGTGAATCACCTGAGGTCAGGAATTCGAGACCAGCCTGGCCAACATGGTGAAAACCCATCTCTACTGAAATTATGAAAATCAACCAGGCATAGTGTCACATGCCTGTAATCCCAGCTACCCTGGAGGCTGAGGCATGAGAATCGCTTGAACCCAGGTGGTGCAGCTTGCAGTGAGCCGAGATTACACCACTGCACTCCAGCCTGGGTGACAGAGCAAGACACCATCTCAAAGTAAAAAAAAAAGCTTAACACAGATGTGTAGCTCCTTTTGAGACAGCAGTGGGAAGTCACTGAAGGTTTACAGGCGTGATATGGGATAAGAGAAAAGCCTATGTCTTTCTGTACCGAATGTCTCGGCTGCAGCCCATGAGGACCAGCCTTGGGGCAGGGATATCTGAACCATGAGGCTAAGACCTTGGAGTGTTCTGAGGACTTGAACTGAAGGTCAGAAGCAGAAAAAAATATACCCCCTTGCTTTCCTTCCATCAGGGTTTTTTGAAGAGGAATGCATCTTCAGGGGGTAGGCAAGGAGAGGGACAGGGCTGTGTCAGGGTGCCGACTGTTTTCTGGTGATAGTAACAGAGACACGAAGGGAATATCTGAGCTTGGATAGTTACTGCAGCAGCTTGATCACGACACATACTCCCCTCTCCCCCACAGGCAGCCTCTCTGCGGCCACCCGCGGCCCCCAAATGAGAGCCGCCTGGGAGTCTCACGCCTTTCATTTCCTTGTGACAATAGCAGAGGAAAATAGCTTTCTGGACTCAGCCCGACACTGATAATTAAGGGAACACTTTATCACCAGCAAGGGTGGAAACACCCACCAATGGCCTTCCAGAAAAAGAAAAAAAAAATTTAAAAAGCCTTGGTCCCATCAGTTCCTTCTCTTCACATGCAAATAGCTGGCTAGTTTGTAAGCCCCAGCTCTGTTGATTTCTTCTCTGTATTTCTGCAACGGGGATGCAGAGGACACACTTCTAAGACTAAGATTTTTGGTTTAGTTTCACGTTTCTGCATGGACCCGAATTCTAGGTCCTCTCCATCTCTTTGGCTTCCTGTGGCCATTGTGTTAGATAAGCTCCAAGGTCAGTTGCTGAGGGGCTCTGCAAGGCCCTGGCACGATCACTAGAGTGCAAGAGATGGGACTTTGGACTCAGGCCCAGAAGCCAGCAATGGTTCTGGCATTTTCTAGCAGTGAACCTGGGTAAGTTACTGGACTTTTCTGAGCCTCAGTTTCCTGGCCTGTCAAATGGTAGTGTGCATCATGCAGGTGGTTGTAAAGATTAAACAAGATTTTTTTTTTTTTTTTTTCCTGAGAGAGGGCCTCGCTCTGTTGCCCAGCTGCAGTACAGTGACTCAATCACAGCTCACTGCAGCCTTGACCTTCTGGGCTCAAGAGATTCTCCCACCTCAGCCTCCCAAGTAGCTGGGACCACAGGTGTACACCACCATACCTGGCTAATTTTTGTACTTTTTGTAGAGACCATGTTGCCCAGGCTGGTCTGGAACTCCTGGCCTCAAGCTATCCTCTTGCCTTGGTCTCCCAAAATGCTAGGATTACAGGTTGTGAGCCACCACACCCAGCCTGGATTAGAAGAGATGTCTCAGATAAAGCGCTTGACATAGGGCCTGGCATACACAAAGCACTCCAAAAATCTTAGCAAAATACTGATGCAAGTGGAGACTGTGGGGGAGAGTAGCTGGGGAGGATGAGATAGAGTAAACCTGTAATCCCTGAAGATCATACCCACTAATCTCACTGTGCTCACCCCAAAGGCTGGACTTCCTCCTAAGAACACCAGCTCTTGGACCTTCCCCAAAATCAGAATGTTTTTGTCTTGCTTGTTCTCTATGAGGAACAATAATTGATAGTAATAAAGTCATTCAAGTATGTGTGATATGATCCAGGAATCTATGGTTGGGGATTAAGGAAACTACAGACTGGTCTGTATTTCTCTTGGGTTGTTTGAAATGAAAGATCCATCTTGATATGTGTGTGTGTGTGTGTGTGTGTGTGTGTGTGTGTGTGTGTGGTGTGTGTTTCTGAATGTGAGATTATTATATTGTTTGTCCTTAAAGAGATAATTCTGACCAGAGGCTAACAGGTGAGATATGATGAAGAGTTCTGTAGTGGGAATCTGGACGCTGTATGAGGCTCCGGGATGTTCTGTCCTGTTCTCTCAGGGTGTATAGCCCCATTCCAGCTCAAGTAGCTGCGTTGATTCCACACCTATAAGCTCTATGATGTTGGGCAAGTGGATTCACCTGTCTTAGCCTTTATTTCATCATCTGTAAAATGGGACTAATAACCATCCCCCTCATATGATTGTTATGGGGGTTATATCTGATCATTCTCAAGAGCATTGGCAAAGTGGCAGATACATAGTGGGAGCTCAATAAACAGCAATGATGCTGATGGTGGGAGGATAACTGTCGCTTAGAGGAGCTCCTCAAAGTCCCCTGCAACGGGGACCCCAGCTCTTGGGAGGTGTTGAGAGCATGCTCTCAGGATCAATGGAATGAGAGAAGCAGGATGGAGCAGGGGAATGAGCAGAATAAGGCTGTGGTTCCAGCTGGTGTTGAGCTTCAGACTTAGCCCATGGAGTGGGTGGGTGGCAGGTGGGGTCTGCAGTGTAAATTGCACAGAAGTGGTTTGACCCCTAGGTCATTGCTCATGGGCTACTTCCTGGCGTGGAAATGGGGCCTCCCTTTTGGAAGAAGCCAATTTATTGGAGAAGAAGAGGGCAGTGAAAAGCCTTTAGAAGCCAATGCTTCCACACCCACAGGAGCTAGGGATGGGCACCTGCCTGGTGAACAGGATCTGGATGGGGAATGAACAGAACCCTCACACTTCTTTATTCATAGACGACTGAGACATTGTGGTGTTTGCTGTTTCTATGCAAACTTTTATGGGCTCCTGGCCTGTGACTTGGCATATTGCTCACTTACCTCAGGCCTCAAGTGGTATCATTTATCCAGAGTTGAATTTTCTTCATTTCTACAGCCCTGGCAGCATCAGGCAGTGGAAATGAGAAGATGTCTCAGCCCTTTGCGTAGTTCTTTCTGTCCTTTGCCGGAAATGGAAGCAGCCAGAAACACTGCCCGCGCAGAGGCCAGAGAGACGAGATCCTAGCAGTCGTGCGAGAAATCACTGTAAAAAGCACATTGCCATGGGGACAGAGAAAAGGATATCACCAGACAGTCCCCAGGGAAATGTAGGGTCTTGGCAGTCCATCAGAAGACTTCTCAGGGGTGTGAACAGAATGCGGCTCTGTGCTAGAGGTTGAGCATTTTCAATTCAGGAGATTTGTTATGATTCAGTTCTGTCCTTGCAGATAAAGTGGATGTTAGAGTTTGACAGATGTAGTCTCTTTGGCTAGGGATGCGATGGCAATGAGATAGAAGAAAGTGTCTCAGGGCTGGGATGAGAGGAGGAGGGACCCTGGAATCAGAGGAGATGCAGGTCTGAGAGAAGCTGTGTCTTAGGAGTTAAAGACCCAGTCAGGGCACAGAGCCAGCGATCATCAAATGAGGGGGAAGTAGTTTGAAAGCAGCTGATCCTTATAATTGGGGCATGGAGGAGTGGGGCACAGTGGAGCAAATGTTTGGAATGGAGGCTGTGTTTAAACTCATTTTTCTATCCACTCACCCATCATCCACCCATCTATCCACTCACCCACCCATCCAGCCATTCATCTGTCCACCCACCCACCCACCCATCCATTCCTTACCATTAATTTAAAACATTAAAAAATAATTCATTCATTCATATGGAAAAATGCAAATAGAACAAAAGGATAAAAAGTAAGTCCCAGATCTTAGTCACTTTGTTTTTCTCCCTGGAGAGAAACAGTTGTTAGTTTCTTTTAGCTCCTTCCAGAAATATTTTGTGAACACACAAGCATACCTGTCTACACATGGTAACAACCTATACCTTCTATGCTGTGTGTTGCTGTCAGCATGCCTTAAAGGCACAGATGACATTTCTGTGCCAGCTAAGGCAAGCTTCAGGTGGGCCATGCATCTTCCAAGAACCTGAGTGAGTGCAGATAATCACAGCCACAGGCTTTGAAAAGTTCTGCCAAGTGGCCTCATAGAAATCAAACATCAGTAAGATCTAATTGTTCACTTTCTGTCTGAGCAGAGACAGCTGGAGTTTCATTCATCTGCATCACTTGGCTATAAATGGTTTTATTTTCTGCTTTTCCAATCCTGAATATAAATTAATGGTATATTCCACTGATGTGGCTGAGTAGTAACTAGTTTTTCACAACAAAACCATTAACAACGTACCTGTTGTTATTTTAATGAAGTTCACGCCTATTTATGAAAAAGAGCCCCCTTTATCCACATACATAATTTCTTTTTCATGCCCGATTCATCATTTTCCCCAACTGTTATTTTGAAACATTTCAAACCTATATGAAAGGTAAAACAATAGTATAATAACCGCCCTTACATCCTTCCTTTATACTCACCAATTGTTGGCATTTGACATTTTTTCCAAATTAAAATTAAAATTTGTTTTCCAAACTATTTGAAATGGTTTGGCTTTGTGCCCCCACCCAAATCTCACTCTGAGTTTCATAATCCCCATGTGTCAAGGCTGGGACCAGGTGGAGATAATTGAATCACGAGGGCAGTTGCCCCCATGCTGTTCTCGTGATAGTGAGTGAGTTCTCAGGAGATCTGATGGCTTTATAAGGGGCTTCCCCCTGTGCTCGGTTCTCGTTCTCTCTCCTGCCACCCCGTGAAGAGGTGCTGTCTACCATGATTGTAAGTTTCCTGTAGGCCTCCCCCGCCATGCTGAACTGTGAGTCAATTAAATCTCTTCTCTTTATAAATTACCCAGTCTTGGGTATTTCTTCACTGAAGCGTGAGAACAGACTAATATACTATTTGAAAGTAGGTTGCAGACCCAATGAACTTTTACCTCTAAAAACTTCATCCTGCCTCTCCTAAGAACAAGGACATTCTCCTACATGACCACAATACCATTATCACACCTAACAAGTTAATACTGATACAGCAATTTTACCTAATGTAAAGTCCATATTCAAATTCCCCCAATTATCTCATTATCGTTCTTTGAAAATATGTTTTCCCCCTTGATCCAATACAAATCAAGGATCATCACTGAATTTAGTCATCATGTCTCTTAGGTTCTTTAATCTAGAATGTTCCCCACACTTCCTTCCCCTTGCCTTTTTTCTTTCCATCCCTCATGACATTTACATTCTTTTGGTTTGTTTTTTGAGACAAGGTCTTGCTCTATCATCCAGGCTGGAGTGCAGTGGCATGGTCACAGCTCACTGAAGCCTCTACCTCTTAGCCTCAAGTGATCCTCCTACCTCAGCCTTCTGAGAAGCTGGGACCACAAGGTGCACGCTGCCACTCAGCTAATTTTTGGATTTTTTGTAGAGACAGGATTGCACCATGTTGCCCAGGCTGGTCTCGAACTCCTGGGCTCAGGTGATCTTCCCACCTCAGCCTCCCAAAGTGCTGGGATTACAGACATGAGCCACCACACCCAGCAACATGGACATTTTTGAAGAACTGGCCATTTCTCTTCTGGAATGTTTAATAATTTGGATTTGTCTGATTACTTCTTTTTTTGGCAGGTGTAATACACAGAAGTTTTTTTCTCCCCATTTCATCATGTTGGGAGGCATATGTCAGTAATGATCCATTATTGACGATGCTACATTTGAGCGCTTTTTAAATAAATCTGTGGGATTTCTCAACTGCAAAGGTACTTTTTTCCTTCTATAAGTAATGAGTGAGGCTATGTTTCTATTTTGTTCCCAACAGCCTTTCCCCAGTGGTTTTAGCATTCACTGATGATCCTGAATAATCATTGTCTTGGTGGTAACAATTTTCTAGTTATGTCATTCACTTTACACTTATTAGCTGGTATTGACAAAGAAGCACTTCATTTACCCCCCACGCTGCCCCATCCCTCCTCCTCACTTTAAAATGTCTTATTTTTAGTGCCACTGGTCTCAGAGACTCTCCCCACTTCCCCAAGATTTGGCCAGTGAGATTTCCTTCAAGCTGGCCTCTTTGACCTTATGACATGCCTCCATCAGTTTTGGGGCACTTCCTTACATTCTGGGACAGGGTGTTGCCCAGAAATGGAATCATGTCTCCTTTTAAGGGGTGCGTAGTATTTAGAAACCCAGATCTAGGTGCTGGGTAAGTTTTCGTGATATTGGAGTGTCATTACTTTCAAATCTTCTGGACGGACAGCCAGGGTGTATGTCTGTTTAAACCATGACCTCATAGTGATACCACTCTTTGTTTCTGAGTAACACTGAGTTTCTGTTCATTTTCTTTTTCTTTTTTTTGATCGGAGAGCATAAAGGGGTGAAATTACTTTTTAGAATCATGCCTATGTTAGCTTTCCCCCTTTTTTTGTCGGGATCATGTTTTCCTGAAGGACCAAATATAATTTGGGTCAACTGAATTAACCATATGCAAGACCATAAGCCTTTTCGTATTCTTATTTTTGCATATATTATACCAATGCACTTTTTATTAATAGTCTCAAAAGCACAATTTCTTATTTTTTTTTTGAGACGGAGTCTCGCTCTGTCGCCCAGGCTGGAGTGCAGTGGCTCGATCTCAGCTCACTGCAAGCTCCGCCTCCCAGGTTCACGTCATTCTCCTGCCTCAGCCTCCAGAGTAGCTGGGAATACAGGCGCCCGCCTCCACACCCGGCTAATTTCTTTTTTGTATTTTTTAGTAGAGAGGGGGTTTCACCGTGTAAGTCAGGATGGTCTCGATCTCCTGACCTTGTGATCCGCCCGCCTTGGCCTCCCAAAGTGCTGGGATTACAGGCGTGAGCCACCGTGCCTGGCCAGAGTTTCTGTTCATTTTCTAAGAATCACTTTTTCCCCTTCATTCTTCAGATTGGGTAATTCTTGCCCATCTCCCCGATTCCATATTTATATCTTCATTCACCCACAGTGGAAATCCTCATTTGACTAAAATTAGTATATTGACTCATTTGTTCTATCATACAACATACAGGATACTTCCAGAATTACTGTACTGTTACCACTATCAACAATAAGTCTACTAAATCAAGTTTAGTAACTATATGTGTGTGTGTGTGTATATATATATAACCTATATATATATAAAACCTATATATATATACACACACACATATTCCTTACCATTATCTTGCTACACACACACACACACACACACACACACACACACTAGTTCTCCACCCCAAAGATCTAGAAGTAAGCTTTAGTAACTTGAATCAATTATTTTCCCTGTGGAGTACATTGTTTATATTTGCAGTACCGTTAGAATTATTTGTTTCTACTTGCATTCAATTCTAGGAATAGCTTCTTTCTACCCCTTTTGATATAATTTACATGGTTCAAAAGCAAAACAACATAAAAATATGCTTGGAGAAATCTCCCTCCCATCTCTTTCCCTATCACCCTATTCTTATCCATACACTATAGCAAATAATTTCATTAGTTTCTGGTGCGGAGGTACCATATTTCATTCAATCAGTCTGTCATGGATGGGCACTTAGATTGCTTCCTGTCTTTTGTTATCATCAATGCTGCTGCAATGAATAATCAGTGTATATCCTTTTTTCATAATTGTTTAGCAATTGATATGCAGGATAAATTGCTAAAAGTTGGATTGGTGGGTCAAAGAGTAAATATGTACGTGATTTTGATAGATCTTGCCAAATTTCCCTCCTTAGGGATTAACCCATTATGTACTCCTACCAACAATGTGTGAAGAGTCTTTTTCCCCACTCCCTGGTCAGCAGAGTTGGGTGGTAAGCTCTTTTTTTTTTTTTTGAGATGGAGTTTCACTCCGTCCCCCAGGCTGGAGTGCAATGGCATGATCTCGGCTCACTACAACCTCCGCCTCCCAGGTTCAAACGATTCTCCTGCCTCAGCCTCCTAAGAAGCTGAGACTACAGGCATGTGCCACTACACCCGGCTAATTTTTTTGTATTTTTAGTAAAGATGGGGTTTCAGCATGTTGGTCAGGCTGGTCTTGAACTCCTGACCTCAAATGATCTGTCCACTTCAGCTTCCTAAAGTGCTGGGATTACAGGCATGAGCCACCATGCCTGGCCAGTGGCAAGCTTTTGAATTTGCCAATATGATAAGGAGAAATGATATGTCAGGGTAGTTTTTTTAAACATTTGTGTTCAGGGGGACATGTACAGGTTTGTTACATAGGTGAGCTCATGCCACATCACGAGGGTTTGTTGTACAGATTATTTCATCACCCCAGTACTAAGCCTAGTACCAAATAGTTATTTTTTCTAATCCTCTCCCTCCTCCCACTCTTCATCCTTAAGTAAACTCCAGTGTCTGTTGTTTTCTTTCTTTGTGTTCATAAGTTCTTATCATTCAGCTCCCACTTATAAGTGAGAACATGTGGTATTCGTTTTCTCTTCTTGTGTTAGTTTCTAAAGCTAATGGCCACCAGTTTCGTTCATGTTCCTGAAAAAGATATGATCTCATTCCTTTTTATGGCTGCATAGTATTCCATGGTGTATATGTACCACATTTTCTTTATTCAGTCTGTCATTGGTGGGCATTTAGGTTGCTTCCATGTCTTTGCTTTGTGAATAGTGCTGCAATGAACATTCGTGTGCATGTGTCTCTATGGTAGAATGATTTATACTCCTTTGGGTATATACTCAGTAATGTGATTGCTGGGTCAAATAGTAGCTCATATCCGGGTAGTTTTAATTTTCATTTCTTATGAATGATGTTCAGCATGTTTCCCATGTTTAAGTACCATTTATCAGTTTTTCTAATATATTTTTGGTCTTTTCTCCCCTCTATTTTTTTTTTTTTTGAGACAGAGTCTCACTCTGTTGTCCAGGCTGGAGTGCAGTGGCACAATCTTGGCTCACTGCAACCTCCACCTCCCTGGTTCAAGCAATTCCCCTGCCTCAGCCTCCCGAGTAGCTGGGATTACAGGTGCATGCCACCATGCCCAGCTAATTGTTTTTGTATTTTTAGTAGAGACAGGGTTTTACCATGTTGGCCTGACTGGTCTCGAACTCCTGACCTCAGGCAATCTGCCCGCCTCGGCCTCCCAAAGTGCTGGGATTACAGGCATGAACCACTGCACATGGCCTTTCCCCTCTATTTTTAAGGGTTCCTTATAAAGTAGAGAGATTAACCTATCTATATGTAAGTATACATATAGATATAAATAGATATAGATACATCCCTCTCCTTCTCTTTGTGTAATGTATTATTAGCTGGAAAATTAATTGCAAATACATTCTCCTGTTTTCTCACTTGTCTTCTGAGTTTGCTTAACTTTGTTAAAGTAGTCATACTCCCTCATTTTAATTCATGGTTTCATAGTTTCGAAACTGTGGAGTCAGTTTTGAGAGTTCTTTCTTTTGCATGCCTATAGTCAACTAATTACCAAGATCTGATGCTTTCTTTTTCTTAATATTTCTTGAATCTGAGGTTTTTCTTTCCACAGACTCATGGCTAACATCCTGGCCATTCTGCCCACATTGCTATGAGATTCAGTCTCCTGGTTCCAGGTTTTTTGACCCTTTGCTATCCGAATGATCTTCTCAGTCCTGTTAATATTGCCTTGCAAGTTTCTGAGGTTCTGTTTTTTTTTTTCTTTTTTCTTTTTTTGAGACAGGGTTTCTCTCTGTCACTGAGGCTGGAGTGCAGTGGTCCGATCTTGGCTCACTGCAACCTCTGCCTCCCAAGCTCAAGCAGTCCTCCCACCTGAGCCTCCTGAGGAGGTGGGACTACAGGCATGTGCTACCATGCGTGGATAATTTTTGTATTTTTTGTATTTTCTGTTCATTTTTAACAGAATCTGAGAGGCTGGGTATGGTGGATCACGCCTATAATCTGAGAATTTTGGGAGGCCGAGGTGGGCAGATCGCTTGAGCCCAGGAGTTCAAGACCAGCCTGGGCCATGTGGTGAAATCCCGTCTCTATAAAAAATACAAAAATTAGCTGCGCATGGTGGTGCACACCTGTAGTCCCAGCTACTCAGGGGGCTGAGGTGGGAGGATCACCTGAGTCCAGGAGGTAGTGAGCCATGATCGCATCACTGCGCTCCAACCTGGGTGACAGAGTGAGACCCTGTCTCAAAAACCAAAAAACCCAAAACATATTTGCTTGCTCTTTTCTTCAGATTGGATAATTTACCATTGACCTATCTTTGAGGTGAGTAACTTTTCCCCATGTCATTTACATTCTGCTGTTAAACTTGTCCCCTAATTTTAAATTTCATATAGTGTATTTTTCAGTTCTAGAATTTCCATTTGGTTTCTAGTTACATTTTTCTTTTTCCTGCTGAGGTTTTCTATTTTGAACATTATGTGGTAGAGACTTTAGATTCTTATATGCCAAAGAGTGTGGATTTTTTCTTTCAAGCAGGTAATTGAGTTGGTTGAACGAAAACTGCAAAGTCTGTCTCTAGTGGGACAGCTAATATCTCAGTTCAGCTTTTTTGTTTGTTTGTTTTTTGTTTGTTTGTTTGTTTTTTAACCTTTAGGCTGCTTGGAATTTGCCCCATGCAGTTCAGGGGTTAGAATGAGATTTGGACGACATTTGTACACAGAATCCCACCCCCGGCTCTGCCCCGCGCCATCTTGGATCTCTCTCCTCCAGGTTTTCCCTCGCTTCATGGTTGCTTTGAACTCTGTCCACTGGTTTGTCAGGCTAGAAAGACTATGGGTTCTCTATCAGAATTGTAGTTGCTCACGCAGCACTGACTGTGGCCTGCCCTCTGGGTAAAAGCCACAAAAATTCAGGAAGCTAACCTCTTGCCATTCCTTTCTTCCAAGTATCAGCTCCTCGTTAGAGCTTGCCTGCTTTGTTGGCTTGCCAGTGCCTTCCTGTAGTCTTGTGTCTCACCCCCAACTTTATCGTTGTCATTTGTGGGAGGGTCAGTCCAATGGGAGCTCGCTCAGCAAAGAGCAGAACTCCAATTCATCTTTTAAAAACGCTTTTCTCTTTTCCCTCTTTTGTCAAGAACCAGCTCCTCTTTTACTTGTCATATTTTGTTGGTCAGGACGCACAAGGCTAGAACTTTAAAATACTCAAAACAGTTCAGGTTCCTGTTTTCTAATCTGTGGTGCCTTTACGTAGAGTTGAGACCCAACAACACAGTCTTTATTTAACCATAGAAAATGAAAATATTCATGTGCTGTCTGAAAATAAACATAGTATTTGGAAGAATAACAAGCCCCATGTCTATTTTATTGTTATTATTATTATTATTATTATTATTTTGAGACAGGGTCTGACTCTATCACCCAGACTGGAGTGCAGTGGCGTGCTCTCAGCTCACTGCATCCTCCATCTCCTGGGCTCAAGCCATCCTCTTACCTCAGCTTCAAGTAGCTGGGACTACAGGTGCGTGCCACCATGCTTGGCTAATATTTGTATTTTTGTTGGTAGAGATGGGGTTTTGCCATGTAGCCCAGGCTGGTCACAAACTCCTGGGGTTCAAGCAATCCACCAACTTCAGACTCCCAAAATACTGAGATTACAGGCGTGAGCCACTGCGCCTGTCCTAATTATTTCTAATGATTAGTATTTGCATACTTAGTGAAGGATGCAATTAAGAGAATGTTCTAAAAAAAATACAAACTCCTAAATACAATTAAGTATTATCTTGTCACCTTTCATTCTTTATTACTGATGGTTGCTAAAATTAGTGCTGGTTTTCCTTATTTTGCTCAAAGAAGTGTTCTTTTACCTACCTATACCCTAGCTTTTGGCTTGTTCACAGGTTTCCTAGCAACTGGGCTAATGATTGCAGTAAAAAATAATTTTTTTTTTTTGGTATTCCAGTATACGATGCTATTTTTAAGCATCAAAATACTGTATTTTAAAAAATGTAATACTGTTATTTTGGTATTCTAAGAAGTCTGAAAGCTGAATCATTTATATCTTGAGACATTCCAAGAGTGTTTTATGCTGCATTAAAAATTCTAATTGAACAAAAGATCCCTTATTTAGAAAACATCTTTTCCATTTCCATTACCCCAAAGAGAAATAAAAAATATATATATTTGATGAAACAAAACTTGTATTGCAAAGATTATCCTAATAAGAATTTCCTATAAATGGTGTATGAACATGGCGGTTTTGAAACTGATACAGATTACCCTACAACAGCAATAGATAAGTGATTCTGTAACTATAAATGGTGACATGCAAAATTCGAAGCTTAACTGGAAACAATAACCTTAAAACAAAAACTCCAGGTTCCTGTCAAGAACAATATTGGAGTCTCTATAAAGAAATAAGTTCTTCCAAAGGGTCTCAAAGTTATTTGAAAATGGGGATTCCGGAGGAAAATATTTGGGTTGGTAAGTAACTCTCTCCTCTTCATTCCTCTGACTAATATGGGGGCACAAACATTTTTTAACAGCTGGAAAAATTTGAGCAACAAAATGCTTGGAACTCATCTGTGACAATATTGATACGTACTTTTATTTTTAATGACTGCAGTTAAAGAATCAATATTTTATTTGTAAAATTTATTTAAAATTCCCTGTATTTTATGTATGTATGTATGTATTTATTTATTTATTTTTGAGATGGATTCTCATTCTGTCAACTCAGGCTGGAGTGCAATGGCACGATCTTGGCTCACTGCAACCTCTGCCTCCTGGGTTCAAGTGACTCTCCTGCTTCAGTCTCCTGAGTAGCTGGGATTACAGGGGTGCACCACCATGACTGGCTAATTTTTGTATTTTTAGTAGAGATGGGCTTTTACCATGTTGGCCAGGCTGGTCTTGAACTCCTAACCTCAAATGATCTGCCTGCCTTGGCCTCCCATAGTGCTGGGATTACAGATGTGGGTCACCATGCCGCACCATCCCTATATTTTAATTCCATGTTGAGTTGGTTGTTTTTGTAATGCTTTATTAGTTTATCAGCTACTAATTTGTATTAAACATATAAAATGTACTATATATTTTGTATGTTCATTGTAGTGCTTAATATTTTGTAATGTTTATAACTCTGTCTTCAAAATACATTGTGATTAGTTTCAGTGATTTTAAACAATTTCATCATTAAAAAAATAAAAAAAGTAAAACAATTTCATCAATGCTGTGCACTTTTTGATTAGATATTAAAAGAGCAGTATTAGATACTAAAATGCTGATAATTGTTACTTTGGGAGGCTGAGGTGGATGGATCTTGAGGTCAGGAGTTCAAGACCAGCCTGGCCAAGATGGTGAAACCCCATCTCTACTAAAAATACAAAAATTAGCTGGACATGGTGGCAGGCGCCTGTAATCCCAGCTACTTGGGAGGATGAGGCAGAGAATTGCTTGAACCTGGGAGGCAGAGGTTGCAGTGAGCTGAGATTGCACCACTGCACTCCAGCCTGGGCGAGAGAGCAAGACTCCATCTCAAAAATAAAAACAATAAACAAAACAAACAAAAAAACCCTAAAACTTGTCATTTTTCTCTGGCATTATACTCCAGCCACTAGCTATCCACAGTTATCCAGCCACTAGCGGTGTTCTACTATCCTCAGTGTTAAATTCCTAATAGAAGATTCTTATCTGTGCTCCATTAATCCCAAGAAGGCTTTTGGTGGGCAAAGTGCTCAGATCATGGTCTTAAGAGGTGGCCTGGTGGATGAGAAAGAGAATGCATTCAGATGATGGAATGCAAACCTGAATTTATATCCCAGTTAAATAATTCACTTCTCTGAACCTCAGTTTTCATGTTTGTAAGAGTAGAATGCTGTTGTCTACCCCTGGGGACGACTGTGATTATTAAATCAGAATGTATGTCAATGTGACTACTTTCTTGACCAATGGTGGGTCCCATCTTTCCCTTCCTCTGTGAAAAGGCATTTTCTCTGCTAGAAGATAAAAGCCATCGCTGGAGTGGGGGGGTGTAGAATGTCTGATGAAACAGGACTCCTTTGTGGGGAAGCAAGGGTCTTTGACGCCTGAGAATGGATCTCATGGCAGCAAGGTCAGGAGAGGTAAAACCAGCAGAGGAAGACCCAAGTGAGGAGCCCGGAGTCAGAAAGCAGGCTGCTCAGATTCACATTTCACTGGAATGCTTTTCTCCTTTGATGCATCTCAACTGGAAGGGTATATTGAAACAGTGGGAACTGCGATGTGGAAGCATCTTCATTTATTTTCTGAGGCACTGTTTGGTTACCCAGAAGGAACCGATGGGGCCTGGGAGTGGATGTTTGTTTTGAAGAATATTACCCAAAGAGTGGGGAAGGAGTAGGGGCAGGCTGGCTTTTCTCCTGTTCCTTTGGAGTTGAGTTTGACCTTGCAAGTGACCTCAGGAAACCTCCAGTGAATGATTTCCTAGTGGCACCGTAACACTTTGTGTCACCTCTTTCCTTGTTAAATAATTCAGAGGTCAGTAAGCTTCACAGCCGTGAAGGCTGCTGGTAAGCAGAGGTCATCATTTGCAGTGATTCCATGTTCACCAGATTCTTGCATACCTCGATGTGCTTTTCTGATTGCATGATATAAATCTAGTTGGTTTGAAAATTTTGGCTGATAAACTCAGTCTCTTTTGGATGCCACCCAGGCTGCGATGCGCCTTCTCTGCAATGTGCCATGCATTGCTTCATGAAATCAGTTTTTAAAATACTTGGGACATTGTTTATTTAACTCCAGCTTTGTGCTGGGCTGGTTACATAGGCCCATATACAGGATGGAGACCTGCATTGTGAAGCTTTCACCCCCTTACTAGTCACGTCCATATGCTCCACTCCATTGTGAAAAGGGTCTTGTTCCCCCTCACCCCCCTCATCTTCCTCTCTTAACTACAAGCACCAGCCTGGGCTCATGGTAGGTCTGTTGAAGCTATTTTTATTCAGGCCTCTGAGAGGTCAATTATGTCCAAATCTTTATAGCTGATTGCTATGGAAACTGTCTATTTGTTCAAATTAGGACTCAATTCAATATATCAAGTTCCTCCAAGGAGCTGCTCCACAGAAAGACAGTAACTGTCTCTGTCCACTGGCGGTGGTCCCATTGGTCTGGTGAATTGGGTCCACCATCTTGAATGGGCCAGTCTGTCTCCTGAGACTTGTACTGAACATCCCTCACTCTCCAGCAAAGTACACTTTCCTTGTGACTGGGATCCCAGAAGCTGGAGTTGGGAAGGGATCTAGAAGGTTGGTTAGTTAGGTCAGGGATTCATGATCTGTTTTAGGTCACAAGTTTCTTGGAGAACTTGAGGAAAATCCTCTTCCCAGGAAGATGCACATGCAGATGTACTCATCTTTCATTCAGCAAGTACTACCTGAGCCTCTGCAAAGCATCAGACTTTGTTCTAGAGGCTGGGATACAGCAGAGAACACTGATGTAGTTCCCTGACCTTGTACCTCAGCCTTCTGGGTTTGAGAGGGGGAAGGGTAGACAAAAAATAGTAATTAAGAGCAAACATATTGCATCTAAGAGTGTGATAGATGCTACAGAGAAACATACAGTAGGGGAGAAAGGGAGACACATTGGTGGACTGGCAGAGATTGGTACCTCTTCCTGCTAGCTCCATGGACTTACCTGGAGCTTTATGGATGAGTAGAGGAAGCCAGGCTACCCTCTGCTGGCCAGGACCATGGATTGAAACCTGTCCAGAGGATGGGCAAAGGAGGGGGTGATTCATATGTCACAGTAACCACAGTATGCTCTGCCACTGAAGACCTCCTGGGTAATAGGGCAGGGGCCTGGCCTGGGTGGGAGGAGGCAAGGTAGGGAAGATGGAGCTCACCACCGAATCTGTGCCGTGGGGTCTTCCCTGGCTCTCTCCATTTCTCCTGCACCCTGCAATAACCTTCTAGCTCTAGTTCTTGTTTTTTCCTCTTAATGTTCAGCTGTCTTTGTAGTGATGGTGACCACCTCCTTCTAGTGACTACAATCTTTCCCTACCACTGGACCTTGCCCTGTTCTGTCTCTCTTGACACTGGTCCAGCTGCCCCAAGTGGCTCATGGGTGTGGGGGCTGTCACCTATTTAGCAGGCTGGATAGCATGGCAATTGAGTGCCCATGATTTGGAGAGAACAACTTGGGTCTGAATCCCAGCTCTTCCATCTGGTTGCCTTTGGGCAAGTCACCTGTCCTCTCTTTCAGTTTCCCTGTCTATGAAAGGGAAGATAACAGGAAGATGAAATGAGACCACACATATAAAAGGTTTGGCCTAGCATGGGGTAAGCACTTAGGAGACGGCGGGTTTTGTTGTAGTACTGGTAGTACATGTAACTCATGGAGTTGGTTTTCTGAATGAATGTGGTAAGAGACTGGTGATTAGAAACAGGTGCAGAGCCGTTCATTGATTGAACACTTGTTGAGTGCCCTTGTGTGCCAGGCACTGTTCCAGGCTCCAGGGACATAGTTGGGGACACAACAGACAAAAGTCTTTTCTCATGTGTCTGGCATTCTGGTTTGTGAGATGACAGATAAGTAAATAGGGATGTGGAGATGAAGATGGAGATGTATGGATATAAATGAATACATTTATTTATTTTTATTTTTATTTTTATTTATTTATTTATTTTTGTCTGTCACCCAGCCTGGGGTGCAGGGGCGCAATTCTGCTCACTGCAAACTTTGCCTCCCGGGTTCAAGTGATTCTCCTGCCTCAGTCTCTGAGTAGCTGGGATTACAGGTGCCCACCACCACGCCCAGCTCATTTTTGTATTTTTAGTAGAGATGGGGTTTTACCATGTTGGCCAGGCTGGTCTCAGATTCCTGACCTCAAGTGATCTGCCCACTTTGGCCTCCCAAAGTGCTGGGATTGCAGGTGTGAGCTACTGCGCCCGGCCTAAATGAAAAAATTTATATCCAGACTTGGATGTATGGCTTTCAGCTGCAAGTAAGAGAAAACTCAATCAACAGTAGCTTAAACTGTAAAGTCAGTTATTTTCTTAAGAAGAATAAATAGCCTCAGGGTTTGTACTCAGGGATGCATTGACAACCCTGAATACATTTGTCCTTCAGCTCTAGTTTCCTCAGTGGGTTGGATTTCATTTAGGCTTGTTGCCTCATGAGCACAGAATGGCTGCTGCAGCTCCAGACATCTCTTCTGCCCATGATCATGACCCATGAAGGAAGGCAAAAAGGGAAACAAAAGGCCTTCCTCCTCCTGTGACTCTCCCTTTTATCAGGGAGCCCAGAAGCCCTTCACAAACTTTGCTTTGCAGCTCATTGGCTAAAAAGCAGGTCATGTGCCTGGCGATGACCATTTGTTGGCAAAATGGGAAAGGATTACTGTGGCTGGCTTAGATTGTTGTTGCTTCACCCCTGGTGCTGGGCACATTGCTACCTGAACATAATTGAGGTTCAGTTACCAAAGAGGTAGCAGAAGTGGCTGTCAGGTAGGCAACCAATGCTGTCTGCTTTCTGGTGGCCTGAGCCTGTCTTTGGAAGAGAGAAGTTAGCGGTAGCAGCTGGAGGGGCTTTTTGGGTAGACTTGGAGTTTGAGGCTGCCACCTTGGGCCTCTAATGTCATAGTTCAATAGCGAGTTGAGGAGGGGCTTTCTCCCCTTATACTATGTGGGACACAGGAGTGGCATCTGGCATGCCAACAGAGTGCCATGGGACAAGAAGCAGCAGGTGTGCTTGAGAAGAAAGCAGAAAATGTCGAGCATCACTGAGGGCCGCCCTCACTGGCCTGTGGGCATCTGAGGCAGGTGCTGAATGCAGGATAAATACCTACAAATACTCCTATCCCCAGAGGCTTCTGGGACGCAACCCCCTGTCCCGCTCCGCCCTGGATATCCACAGGCACAGCAGAGGCAAAGTGTACAAAACGGAACCCAGGGCCTAGCTCCCTTCCTCTACCCAGCATGCTCCCCGCCTCATCTCCCCATCTCAGTGAACGAGAATATCACCATTCATCCAGCAGCCAGAATAAAACCTGGGTGTCCTACTCAATTTCCACCTCTCCCTCTTCCCTCATGGGATCCCTTATCAAGTCCTATGGCTCCTTTCTCTTCTCTAGATCAGCTCCATCTACTTTTTTCCACCTCGGATGCCAGCACCCTCCTCCAAGCCTCCTGGATGACTGGGATGGTCTTTTAACCGTGTCTCACCACCTGTCACCCACCCCCACCTTCCCCAACCTGGTCTGGTTTTCCCTATGCAGCCAGAGTGACCTTTATCAATGACAGCATTGAGCATCTCTTTTCTCTGAATTAAAAAATCCCTCCTGGCTTCCCTTTGCCTTTAGGATAGGATCCTGCTCTTGGCCCAAGATGCCTCCTACCGCTCACCATGCGGCCTCAGCCTTCCGTCCCACCCCATTTCCCCCATCTTTCCCCCTACTTTTCCCAAAAGGGCCCAGGCAGGCTCTCTCTCGCCTCAGGACTTTGACTGTGATTTTCTTTCAGCTCTGAACTCTCTCTCCTCCCTGCCGCCTTCTCCCACTGCCTAGTGCTTTTCATTTTGTGCATTCTAGTTAAAACAGCACATCCCCAGGAGGGATTTATTTTGCTCGCTAGACTAGACGGAGACCCTCTCCTCAGGCTTTCCTCACACCTTGTCTTTCTCCATCATCACCACCTACCCCAAAGACTTCTTGACATGCTTGTCTTTTCTGTTAGAGCCTAGAAGCTGGACCATAGGCTGCATGACGCAGGGGCTGGCCTTTTTTGTTGCTCTCTGACCTCAGGGTCTAGCCCAATGTCTGGTGCACAACAGAGGCTCATTATTGTATATCATCTAATAATCATTATTACAGAGAGAAAGAATGAATGAAGATTTTCAAAGCACAATGGAAATGCTGAGGGAGTAGCTATGCATTTGGGGAGGTGTAGGTAAGTTTCATGCAGGGAGCTGATGTCAGTTGGATACTAAAGGATGAGTAGGAATTTTCCAGATGGAGAAAGAGGGTGGGTATTTCAGGGAGAGCGAACAGCAGGTGGAAATGCACAAAGGTGTGGAAGAGAACAATATGCTTGTAGAATAAGTTGTGTAGCAAGTCTGGGAGAAATAAGTTAGGAGCAGGGACAGGGAGTGGTGTCAAATAAATCCAAAGGGATTGGCAGAGTTCAGCGTAAAAGGATCTCATAAGCTGTGCTTGACTGTGACCTTCGCCCTGAGAGGCATGGGAAGCCACTGGATGTTTGTGAGCAGATGGATGAGATGGTGACATTTGTGTTGTGGAAAGAGGACTCTGAGGCTGGGCGTGGTGCCTCATGCCTGTAATCCCAGTACTTTGGGTGGCTGAGGCGGGCAGAAAACTTGAGGTCAGCAGTTCGAGACCAGCCTGGCCAACATGGTGAAACCCTGTCTCTACTAAAAATACAAAAATTAGCCAGGCATGGTGGCGCATGTCTGTATTTCTGCTACTTGGGAGGCTGAGGCAGGAGAATTGCTTGAACTTGGGAGGTGGAGGCTGCAGTGAGCCGACATTGTGCCACTGCACTCCAGCCTGGGTGACAGAGAGAGACTCAGTCTCAAAAAAAAAAAAAAAAAAAGGACTCTGGGGGTGATGGACTGGAGGGGGGTGGAGTCAGCAGAGGAGATGGGGCTAGAAGGATGTTAATGCTCATTGTGATGTGACTGGAAGCGAATTTTCATCCTTCCTCCCAATTCCTGGGGCAGGAAGCTGGATGGCGGCACCCACCAATGCATTAGCCCTTTCTCCATCACGAAGGATAACCCGAGACAGGGCATCCAGTGCCAGTGTGGATTGGTGAGAGGGCTTCCCCATCACCCGAGCTGTCATCCACATGACCAGATGGGCTCATTTGAGTGGAAATCTACCTCTGCTCCCACCAGATACAGTGGGTCATCCTGCCTGACGCTCTGCAAGCCTGTTGAGCTGCTCAGGGTAGAGTCAGCTTGGGAGAAGTTTGGGATGGAGCCAGGAAAGGCAATCAATGGAGTTTATGAAGCATTCAAAGCAGGTTGTTGCTCTCTGGCAGATCAACTGCTAGTTTAAGTACCTGTGAAATCCACAGTAAACAGCTGCCTGCCCACTGGTGTCGGGACAGCTGGCTTTTGTGCAGAGCCAGATTTGAAGGTGCAGAAAGACATAGATACACTGTTTCTTTAGGATCTGTTATATGCCAGGCACCGTCTTACTTAATCCTCATGCAATCCTTCCAGGGAAGTATTATTATTCCAGTTTTCAAAAGAAGAAAGCAAGGCACAGAGAGGTTAAGGACTTTGCCCGGGGTCACACAGCAACTTCCCAGTGCAGCAGGCAAAGCCTATACTGCTTCTTCTGGACTAGCTGCAAACTTTTCTAATTTTGTCCCAGATATGTTTTCACTGCTCAGTTTACGTCCCTCTGCAAGTATAATAGCCAATGTTTATTCAACACCTCATGGTGCCAGGCACTGTTCATTATGTTATTCTAAATCTTTGCAACAAACCATTTGAGGTGAGGGCATTTATCCCATTTCTGCAGATGCAGAGTTGAGGCTCCAAGAGCTGGAGGGACTTGTTCAAGCTCACACAGCTGGTGAGGGTAAAAGCAGGTTTGCAACCAGGCCATCTGAGCTCAGTGTGAGAGCACCCATCTTGCTTCCTCTTTCTCCATTTGGACAGCACTTCTTTACATCGAAATCTTTCCCCAGCCCTCTCTTCCACATCACTCCTAAGCAGACTCTCCACCCTGGCATTTCTGCTCAGACCTGTCAGTCAATGAGCAAAGAAAGAAAGCGAGTGTGCTGTGTGTGTGTTGAAACGAGTCCGCAGGTCGTCCAAGCAGACGTCTCCAGACAGCAGTATGCATCGCCATTGACAGAGTCAATTACTGTGGCCCCAAGAAAGGGCTGTTTAGCATCTTGAAAGAATTAACCAACCGGTGCATAATTATTGCAAATGAACCACCTCTTAATTATATCTGTGGTTCCATTATGCACCCCAGTGGGCTCCAGCTCCTGCAATCCATGGCCCTAGATTTGGTACGTCCCCTTTGCCACAGCCCACTTCTTGTTGAAGACAGAGCTGTGCATGTGGGAATAACAGCTCTCCTCCAACGATCAGCTTAAAGGTCATGTCTTTTCTACCAGAAATGTGGAAAAAGAGCAAAGTTGTTTTAACAGGCTCCAGCCTCTCCGTGCTGCCAAGGAGAGCTGTCTTCTGCCAGATTCAGTTCAGTTCAATAACAACAGCTGCCTTTCCTGGGGGTATCTCCTGTGTTCTAACCACTTTCTGTAATCCTCACCGGCACAGAAGGAGTTGGTATCTTCCATTTTACAGATGGGGCGACTGAGGCTTGAAGGAGATAGGAGATTGCACAAGGTCATCTTTGAGGTAAATTGCGGAATCGGTATTAGACCCAGGGTCTACCTGAAATCTGAGCCTGTGCGTTGCGCTGGTAGATCATGCTCTCCTTTCCCCCTCAAGTCAATCCAGCTCTAGGGAGGACCTGCTCTGCACTTGCACTGTTCTTGAGGACAGCAAAGGAGCGTACTGCTCAGCCCTTGCCTTCAGCATCTCCATCTCTTGGCTGTGGTGTCCTCGCCTCTTCAGGTCTAGTGAGAGTCTGTCTCCAACCCCGTTTTACACCAGTGGAAGATTGGCTTTTTCTGCAGTTTACCCCAGAGATGACCTTGTGCAAGTCTCTCATCTTTAAGCCTCAGTGGCCCCATCTGTAAGCTGAGGGATACTGACTCCTTCTGTGCAGGTGAGAATTGCAGTTCAAGCTTCCAGCTTGAGAATTCAGCTCAAGTTTCTGAGAAGGCCCTGGGGGTTTTCGTCTCTGTTGTTCTGGGCTGGCCTTTGACTTTTCTAGCTGACTCTCTCTGTGCCACACAATGTTGACTCAGACCTTTTCCTCTGTTCCCCACAGAATAACCCCGACTCACACCAGGCATTGGCACATGGAGTGGGCTTTACTGAAAATTTAGGAGAAGATAAAGAGTTTATGTGGCTGAGATTCCAACAATGTTCAATCGAATATTAAGCATTCTACTGTTATATGTAAACTTTCTATTCGAGGACACACAGAAAGTAAGTCATAAATGCACGACTTGATGAATATTCACAAAGTGAACACATCCATGTAACCAGTGTCCAGAGTAAGAAATAGAACATTCCAGCACCCACAAGCCCCCCAAAACTAAAAAGCCCTTTCCAAGTTGGGTGATGTGGCTCATGCCTGTAATCCCAGCACTTTGGGAGGCTGAGGCGGGTGGATCACGAGGTCATGAGATAGAGACCATCTTGGCAAACATGGTGAAACCTTGTCTCTACTAAAAATATAAAAATTATCCAGGTGTGGTGGCAGGTACCTGTAATCCCAGCTACTTGGGAGGCTGAGACAGGAGAATCACTTGAACCTCGGAGATGGAGCTTGCAGTGAGCCGAGATTGCACCACTGCACTCCAGCCTGGCAACAGAGTGAGACTCTGTCTCAAAAAAAAACAAAAACAAAAACAAAAACCAAAAAAAAACTTTCAAATTCTTCAATTCTTCCTCTCTCCATGTACTTTGTATATAGAATGCAGCAAATATTGCGCGAACATTTACCGTGTGCTAAGTGCTTTTCGTGCATGATCTCATTTAATCATCCTGTCAACTCTAAGCGGAAGGTATTCTTATTGTTCCCATTTTACAGATGAAGAAACTGAGACTTGGATTAATCAGCTTGCCCAAACTTTTCCTGCTGGTGATATGGTTTGGCCATGTCCCCACCCAGTTACGGGAACTGTAGTTCCCATAATCCCCATGTGTCATGAGAGGGACCCAGTGGGAGGTAATTGAATCACGGGGGCAATTACCTCCACGATTTTGTGAAATTGAGTGAGTTCTCATGAGATCTGATGGTTTTATAAGAGGCTTTTCCCCCTTTTGCTCGGCACTTCTTGCTGCCGCCATGTGGAGAAGGATACGTTTGCTTCCCTTCTGCCACGATTGTAAGTTTCCTGAGGCCTCCCTGCCATGCTAAACTGTGAGTCAATTAAACCTCTTTCCTTTATAAATTACCTACTCTTGTGTATGTCTTTATTAGCAGCGTGAGAACGGACTAATATGGCTGGTAAGTAGTAATGGCAGGATTTGGACCCGTGACCCCAGCATTCCTATTCTTAACCTCTAGTCTGGGATGGTGTCAGGCACTTGATTCCTCTGCATATGGTCTCTGCCTTCATCTAGATGCTAGCTCTGCTCTCCAAAGGCAGAGTCTCATAGGTGGCTGTTTGGTATCTGATATGGTGCAGACCATCCAGGAAGTACCTAATAAATGCTGAATGGATGGATGATTAAACAAAAAGCATTGTTTGAGGGTCAAGTTGTTTACTTAGATCATAGCTTGGAGAGAAAAAAGCTCTGTGGGATGCAGTTATTTTCAAGAAACCAACCATTGCTCATTTCTCCTGTGTGGCAGTGCCTTTGCAGAGCATAAGCAATACTTTGGTCTTTGTTTCATCAACATTTCCTGGCCTTTTAATCTGTGGTAAGAGGACATGAAAGGAAATAAACATAGTTACGAGGTGGGGAAAGCCTTTTCCTTGGTTCTGACCAAGGGAGGCATAGAAGATGAATTGAGTTCTGTGCCATCCTCTCAAAGTTCATGCTGTTTTTGCTCCAAAGTTCTTTCCCTGCATGATTTATTGTGCTATCTGGAAAATCAATTTTTTCTTCTTGGGACCACAGAAGAGTCTGTTTCAAAACACATTTGCACCCTTAAAACTAACATATTCAGTCTTACTGCCTCTGGTATCTGTAAGCAGACCCAGTCTATGCTATTTTTAGGATCATTTCCAGAAAAATAATTTGTTTCATTGTGGAGTCTGTCAAGCTAAATGGAGTTATTTTCTTTGTGGAGCTGGATGAGTAAATCCAGTCCTAAAAAAATGAGGATTTAAAACATTTCCTGCAGAGAGCTCATAGCTGGGTTTATCTTATAGATTAAAATAAAAAGGAGCTACCAGAAGGTCTGTGTGTCCAATACGCTTTGTTACCATCTATCAAGTCTATTTTCTTAAGTTGTCAGAGCTGTTTGCATTCCTGATGATAGCTTTATCAAGAATCAGCTCCTTTTCTAGCATCAAAAGTTAAGAATTTAGGCCAGGTGCAGTGGCTCACGCCTGTAATCCTAGCACTTTGGGAGACCGAGACGGGCAGATCACTTAAGGTCAGGAGTTCGGGACCAGCCTGGCCAACATGGTGAAACCCCGTCTCTACTAAAAATACAAAAATTAGCTGGGCATGGTGGCGGGCACCAGTAATCCCAGCTACTGAGGGGGCTAAGGTAGGAGAATCGCTTGAGCCCAGGAGGCAGAGGTTGTAGTGAGCCAACATTGTGCCACTGCACTCCAGCCTGGGTGACAGAGTGAGACTCCATCTCAAAAACAAAAATAAAAATAAAAATAAAAAAGTTAAGAACTTAGACTTTGCAGCTGAATGGACCAGGATTCAAGTATGTGCAAGATGTTCTACCTCAGTCTCTTGATCTGAAAAAATGGGAAAAATAAAATGACCTACGTCATCAGGTTGTAAAGGGGTAAAGCACGGTAAGGCTTTACCCTTATTGTGTACGGAGTGGGACGCACATGTTCAGGCACTGGTGGCACAGGGTCTAGGGCCCATTATATTTTCAGGGGCCTACAAAAAGGCTTTGTTGTAGCCTTTTTGTTGTAGCCAGATACATATTTCTGTTTTCATTTCTTTGGGCGCAGTGGCTCATACCTATAACCCCAGCACTCTGGGAGGCCAAGGCGGGTGGATCACCTGCGGTCAGGAGTTCGAGACTAGCCTGGCCAACATAATAAAACCCCATCTCTACTAAAAAAAAAAAAAATACAAAAATCAGCTGGGCATGGTGGCGGGTACCTGTAGTCCTGATTATTCATGGGGCTGAGACAGCAGAATTGCTTGAACCTAGGAGGAGGAGGTTGCAGTGAGCCGAGACCTCACCATTGCACTCCATCCTGGGTGACAGAGTGAGACTCTGTCTCAAAAGAAAAAATTCTTTTAAGATCAGAAGAAAAAAATGAATATAGTAATAATGAATGTATAAGAATGAATCCAGCCTAGATTATATTTGTCTTTATACCAACATAGTCATAAAATATTATTAATTATATTATATATAATTATACATTATATAAATGTAATTATAATTAAAATAATTTCATATTACAATTTTATATTATAATGTTATATAGAGGGAGGAGTCCATGAAGGCAAATGTACCTAGGGCTCATGAAAGTTGTAATACAGCCCTGGAGTGTATCAAGTGGAAGGATATATTTTTTAATCACACAAAGTAAGTTCAGAAGTAGGCAGGCAGTTTGAGACAGGTCTGGCCACTCCTTGGTCTCTAAGGTCCTATTTTTTCACACTACCTCCCTCAAGTTTGCCTCATGGACCAAAATGGCTGCTAGAGCTTTAGCCATCATGTCTGCATTCCAGGCATCAGAAAGGGAAAAGGGGCAACGGGCAAAAGGAGCCCACTTCCCAGCTGGGGCACCTCTCTTTAAGGAACATGCTGCCTCACAACACTGAACTTGGTCACAAAGCTGCAGCTTAGCTGTAAGAGGGGCCGGGACATGTAATGTTTTAGCTGGGAGCATTGCCTTTCCAGATACAAGGTGGGTTTGTACCAAAGAAGGTAAGAACAAGGCCAGATTACACAACCCAGAAAGGAGATACTAGCTCTCTCTGGCAAGCCCCTTGACCGACAGGAAGAGGGAGACGGAGTGAGCTGGCAGACTAAGTCCTCCAGCCAGACCCCTCATCTGTGGTGTGAGGCGCCATCAGTTCTAAAAGGGGGAAGGACAAACAGGCACAGTTGGGGCTCTCCTCAAGTGAGAGGGCCGGGAAGGGGAGAGTGGAGGGATCAGACAGAGGCATGATCTCTGTGCCCATCCTCTGGGTTCCTCACTCCATCAGGCTGCCGCCTGAGTATACCCTGCTCGGGGAAGCCACCCCTGACCCCACAACGTCAACATCAAGCCTCCTTTCCCGCTCCCTGACTCCTTACCTTGTGTTATTTTTTTTCTTTATCACACATTTGACTGCCTGTGATTCTGTGGGTTCATGTATTGTCCGCCTGGCCTGCTAGGCTGGAAGCAGTCTGGGAGGCAGGGATGTACCTGTCCTATTCATCACGGCATCCTGTCTCCAGCACCTCTTGCCTGGCCTGTGGTGGGGGCTGACACTTGCTCAAAGAGTGGCCCTGATGCAGAAACATCTCCCCCTGGCCCTGGGGAGGCTAGACCAGCATGGGCTCTGGCACCTTCCTCCCACTCTTCAGCTCTCCTGCTTCATTCAACAAAGAGGGCTGAGAGCCTCCTTGTGCCTGGTGCTCTTCTGGGCATTGGGAATTCAGTGATAAACACAGACAAAAATCCCTGCTCTCATGGAGTTTATCTCCAGCGGAGGAGGGAGACAAGTAAAGAGGCTAGCTGGTGATATGAGGTGTAAAGAAAAGTGAAGCAGGGAAAGGTTGAGTTCTGGGGTTGGGTGTCTTCATTTTATATAGAATGGCCAAAGGAAGGCTTTACTAAGAGGCAGTAACAGTGGAGCAAAAGCCCGCAGGGGCTGGGGGAGCCAGACCTCTGGACGTCTGGAGGAAAAATGTCCTCAGCACAGGAAACAGCAGGGGCAGAGAGCCTGAGGCGGGAGCACGCCTAGGGTGTCTGAAGAACAGCGATGGGAGCCAGTGTGGCTGGCAGAGAGTGGGAAATAATATGGTCACATAGGGTCACCGCCAGGGCTGCAGCTTTTATTCTGAAGGATGTGGGGATCCCTCGGAGGGTCAGGGGCAGAGGAGCGGGGAGCGAGTTGACTTTTGTTATGAAGGATTCCTTCTGCTGTGTGTTGAGGACTGGTTGTGGGGGTGGGAGTAGAAGCAGGGACTCCAGTGAGGAAGCTACTGCCTCTCCCAGGGGAGAGGTGACCATGGTTTAGATCAGGGTGGAGGCAGAGGAGGAGGTGAGGAGCTGTACTTCCACAGGATGGACTCTTCTCCTCTCACCCTGAAGGCATTCCCGGTGGCCCTACATATCTCCCTCCCTCAGCAGTCAAGCTTTCTTGGGGGTAGGCTCTATTTCATTAGTGGTATCACATCTCTGTCACATTTCCCATATTCCACAGTGGATGCAGACGTGGGGGTTTCAGCTAGCAGGCTCCAAGGTGAATCTAACCTGCAGGCAAGGTGTTAAACTCGTGTTGAACTGTATAGGAGCATACTGCTTTCTGATTTTGCCACAGACCTCACTATTCTCTATTGTTTTCCAAACACTTCTGGTTTCACTCATTTATATGATCTGTCTGGCTCCTGAAGACATGTGAGGTTTGTACCAGCTGAGATCTCTGCTTCACAGATCTTGTTAATCCTATTTCACAGATGACAGTAACTTAACTGGCTCAGAGCAATGAAATGACTATCCCAAGGTCATGAGGTTCTAAACTGGTGATTGCAGCTTTCTGGTTTTTAATGTTTCTCCACTCCATCCTACCAGCCTTACAGCTGGTGAGAGTTGAGAGAGAATTCTCTCCCTTTATCAGACAGATGTCATACCCTATTTGTAAATAGATGATTTCAGAAACAGAGTAATGGTGAAGAGACCGTCTAACTTGAGTTCACATTTCCTTCCATTCCTAGGTAAAGAACAGAAAGCATTCACCAGTGTATTCCTCATTTCCACTACAACAGCCGGGCAACCTGCTGATTTTACTGTGTACAATGAAGCTTTTGTAAAGCATGTGTGCTTATGCTTCTTCAAATGAAGGGTTGCTCTCCAAAAGACGATGTCTGTAGCATGTGTGTGGTCGTTAGCACCTATTATTATACGTTTACGTTCATAGCTTTGTAGCTCCTTATTCCACAGTCCTGCCTACCCTTGGTCCTTAAAAGCAAACTTTGGAGGGTGGTTCTTACTAAAACTTGCCATATTCTGAATTAAATTTTAATGACTTCAAACCCTTGCTGGGGAATGAGAATTCAACAGAGTTAAAATTATATTCTTAAGTGTTCCTGGAGTCGGCCCCAAGTATTAAGGTACTCAGAAGTAAAAAGGCCTTTGCCCTCTGTGGGTTTCCAGGAAAAAAAAAAAAAAAAAGAAACTGAGCAGTCATTTACCTTTTTGTACATTTCCCCAATTTTCTCAATCTGTTCCCATAGCAACCCTAATAGAGATTGGGTTGCTAGAAAAGCATTCATTTCTATAGAAACAATTTGTTCTATATGAGAAAAAGTTTACTTGGTAGCATATGAAATCTAATATTAGGATTTTGGTTTTGTTGGTGGATTTTTTTTTTTTTTGTCAGCCAGAAGAATATTTCCCAAGCCACCTACAGACGTATGTTGCATCTTTAAGCTCAAAATTTCATCTCCTAGTGTTTTCTCAAATTGGTTTTGGATGGAGGTTGCAGAGCCTCAGTTCCTTGGGATGTTGACTAAGAATACAAAATTTTAAAAAGTTTAGATTATTTGCATACTCAAATACAAAGGATAGACTAGATGATCTCTTGAGGGGTTTTGTTTTTTTGGCACAGGAATATGCTGTTTTTCTTGACGTCGCTGTGAAAATCCTGAGGGGTTTTGAATAGAACAAGGTAGACAGCTTTGGTTGTAAGCAGCAGAAGCTCAACTCAAAACTGATTAAACAAACACACAAAAGAGGGGAATTTGATAATTATCAGATTTTAGAAGTCTAGAGGTTTCAGGTATGGCTGGATCCAGGGCTTATGGAGAAAGTCGCTTTTCCCTCTCTCAGCTCTGCCTTCCACTCTGCTGGCTTCATTCCCAGGCAGGCTCTTCTTAGGAGGCTCCAGAAAGCTCCAGTCCTACCCCCTGCAGCTTCCAGTGAAAGGAGATGACCTCTTTTCCATTAGTTCCCTGGAAAGTTCTAGGAAAAGTTCTAAGTGGATTGACTTAGGTCACATGCCCACCCCCAAACCAATCACTGGGGATGGGGAAGGGAGGAGATGAGCTGATTGGCCAGACCTGGGTCAGGTGTTTCCCTTTGGAGTCAGAAGTGAGGTCAGCATCTCCCAGTCCCCACAGACTAAGAGACGGAGGAACATTTCTAAAGTGGAGAATCAGAAGGTGGAGGCAGACAAAAGGGGGATGGATGTGATCCAGGCACCAGTTGGTCACTCCAGTGACTGATTCCAAATGGCCGAAGAGGACCCATTTGACCATATTCTGAAATTAGGGGGCTGGTCCTTAAAAGCTTGCTTCATCCCAGCTGGACAGAGAGAGGGAGCTGACCAGTTAGGGCTTCCCTTTCCAATCATTTCACTTTTCTAATTAATCTGTTACTAGCTCTACCTCAAGAATATACTTCAAACAAGATATTTTTCCCCCTTCTGAAGGGAGTTGAAAAAAATCAGAATACATTTGCATGCTGCCTAAAACATTCTGAACCCGTGTCTTATCAGTGCCACTGAACAACCTGTCTTTTCAGGGCTGGTAACTATATAATTATAGCCACCTTCAGCCTCGCCAGCTCCCTCTTGAAAAGGTTATCGTCAACAGGGGATGAAAAATCATTTGGAAACATAGCCTAGGTGCCTAGGTCTGTTTTTCAATTGTCTTTTCATCCCATAGTTCAGAGAGTCCAAGAAAATAATGTGTTAGCAGCGCATAAGTAACCTCATATACATACGTTTTTCATTTTTTATTTTTTGAGATGGAATCCTGTTGTTGCAGGCTGGAGTGCAGTGGCACCATCTCGGCTCACTGTAACCTCCACCTCCCAGGTTCAAGCTATTCTCCTGCCTCAGCCTCCCGAGTAGCTGGAACTACAGGCATGTGCCACCATGCCCGGCTAATTTTTGTATTTTAGTAGAGATGGGGGTTCAGCATGTTGGCCAGGCTGGTCTTGATCTCTTGACCTTGTGATCTGCCTGCCTCTGCCTCCCAAAGTGCTGGGATTACAGGCATGAGCCACCGTGCCCAGCCCATATGTTTTTTTCTTGAAAAAAATATTTCGTGAGATGATTAAGGTGCGAATTATTTCAGGGAAGGTGTTGGTGTGTGGTCAGTAATTTAAATTAACAGGATTTCCAGGGCTTATTAAGAGCCTAAAATAGAATTGCTAAAAATCAGACAGCATCTTACTTTGAGTTTAACTTCTGTTATAGTGAATCTTTTGCCTTAAAAATGCTTTGTTTTCACCACCATTAGCTTGCAAAGATATTTTAAAAGTTTAAAATATCCTTAGGATTTTTTTCCTTGTTAATAAACTGGGTTAATGATTTCCATGGAGATTACTTCCAACGAGGTTCTTGTATTTTAGGCAAGCAGCTATCCTGTTGGGATCAGAAAGAAATCATTTGAAACCTTTAATCTCCTAGAAGACTAAGTGCTTCTGGTGAATGGACCCCTGGGTCTCGGTGGGACGTTTGAGAGGTGCTTTAAGGTACAAAGCGCTGTGCTTCAGAAGACACAATCTTTCAAGTAGGGCTCACAAGTGAGGGACTTTGACCAGCCTGGTTGAGGGAAGTGTGTGCGTGCGCACTGCACGCATTGGGGGTTGGGGATTTTGTGTTCTGTTGTTAGCGGAGGGTGTCCTTTATAACACTGAGAATGAAGGTGATGTTCTGGTTTAAAACACCTGTAACTTACATGAACTTCCGCGAGCAGAGACGGGTGCTGTCGAGCAGAGCTTCCCACACAAAATGTATAGTTGCATCCCCTGGCATCTTGTTCAAGCACAGGTTCTGATGCAGGAGGTTAGGGACGGGGCCTGGGATTTGGTGTTTGTGACAAACTCCCAGATAATCCCATCCCCATGCTGCTGGTCCCTGGGCCACACATGGAGTAGAGAGAGTGCAGACCACTTCATTCCGCCTCCACTGGGAAGAGACTGAAAATCACATTTTGGATCCTGCCAGTCCTTAGCAGCGCTGATCCTGGTGTATCTTGGGACTTTATGTCATCCCTGAAAAAGAGATCCCCTAAGAAGCGTAAAGCCCAAATACCTTTTAAGTCATCGGTTCTAGACTAGCTGATGTCCTCTAATCCTGGCAGAGGATCTGGCTGCCGGTAAATGGTGGCTGCGGGAGAGACAGATCAGGAATGATTTGGGCCAAACTTTTCTTCTAAAGCAGAAATGAAAACGAAGCCTATTGTTTCTTCAGAATGTCTTTGCATCTTTCTCAGCTATGGGGACCATGCAAATGTATCTCCCAAGGGAGTGGTGGTATTTGGTGATGTCTTTGTTCATTTAGCTAAAGGCAGATTTCCCTGTTTCCCTCATTGGGAGATGATCTTGTACCTGAGTCTTCAGAGAAGCAGCAGCTACATTGAAGCCTTTCATCAGAATTCTCAATGAGGCAGCAGACTAGGAAGGAAGGAAGAAGCAGGCCCTTCTGAGCTTTTTGGAGAACTGCAAAGCAGGCACCTGTATCAGGTAGCTACTGACGTATAACAAATAACCCCAAAACTTAGTGGTTTCAAACAAATAACCTTTTTAAGAATATTTTTTATTATGGATTCAGGGGGAACCTGTGCAAGTTTGTTACATGGATATATTGTGTAATGGTGAAGTTTGGGCTTCTAGTGGACCCATCACCCAAATAGTGAACATTCTACCCAATAAGTGGTTTTTCAACCTTATTCTCATCTCACCCTTCCCCCTTTTGGAGTCCCCAGTGCCTATTATTTCCATCTTGATGTCCATTCAAACAATTTTTAAACCATTATACTATCTGTATGTATCCCATAACATCATGTTGTAAACCTCAAATATACACAGTAACATTTATTTTTAAAACATAAATCTTTTTTAAAAATGAAAAAGCCCCAATAACCTTTTATTATCATGATTATTTCTCCTGAGTTGATGTGTAGGCTGGGCAGTTGTGTTGATCTCAGTTGGTCCTGTTGATGTGTCTGTGGTCAGCTGGTGGTTCCGCTGGGGGCTGGTGGTCTAGCATGGTCTTTGCTGGGACCAGTTGGCTCTCTTCCACCTACCACCACATTTGTCACAGTCTGACACGTTCCCATGGTGGTGGCAGTGGTCCCAGAGAGAGCTATAGTATCCCAATCATGCAGGAGGACAAGTGGTAATATATACAGGCTTTTCAAGCTCTGCTGGCATCAGATGGGCTAACATACCCCAGTGGCCAAAGCAAGTCATATGCCTGAACCCAGAGTCAGGGAGTGTATGTAGGACCAGAAAGCTGCAACAGAGCATGAATGCAGGGAAGCCATTAGTGAAATTCACCAATGAACAAGCCCCTCTTTCAATGCTTGAGACTGAGTTTGTAAATCTCTGAGTATAGACAAGACTTTTCATTCATTCACTTATTCATTCGTTCATTCATGAAACATTTATTATTTTTCTCTTATGCAAAGCACTGGGCTCAGTCAGACTTCAGAGTTTCACTTGCCTTGAGATCTACACCCACTTAACTTCCACCTCCAGATTGTCTCCATGTGGAAACTGCAGAAAGCGTTTGCTGACTCGTCAGCGGGACCCGTGGGACCTGTGGAATCAGTCTGTGGAATGAGGCAGAGGGTCCCCTCCCCAACGCCCATGGGGCAGCTACTGCCTGTTGCCATGGAGATGCTGGATAGCTTTAAACAGGCCCTGCTACCCACTTCTGGGGCTGCTGCCTTTCAAGATGAAAGGGCCTGGCTAGAACTCAGAAGGTCTGCGGTCCTCTTAGGCCCTTGGGTTGATCGCCTCATGGAGGCTGTTTTGATCATCATCAATGCAAATAATTAAAATTAAAAACATTTTTGTGGGTACGTAGTAGGTATATGTATTTATGGGATATATGTGATATTTTGATACAGGCATGAAATCTGTTGTAATCATGACATGGAAAATGGGGTATCCATCCCCTCAAGCACTTATCCTTTGTGTTACAAATAATCCAATTAGACTGTTTTAAAATAACAGTATGTACAGTTAAATTGCACATTTAATTTAAAATGCATAATAATTTAATTGTACATTTAATTTAAAATGTACAATAATTAATTGTACATTTTAAAATAACTCAGTTATTTAAGATTAAAACACTTATTTAACTAAAATAAATTAATTTAAATATTTAAATAATTGAGTTATTTTAAAATGTGCAGTTATTGACTATAGTCACCCTGTTGTGCTATCAAATACTAGGTCCTATTCTATTTTTTTGTACCCATTAACCATCCCCACCTCTTCACTTTCCCACTACCTTTCCAAGCCTCTGGTAACCATCCTCTACTCTCTATCTTCTTGAATTCAATTGTTTAGATTTTTAGATCCCACAAATAAGTGAGGATGCAAATAATCTTTCCCTCACAGTTTTGTTGGTTTGGTTTAGGTGGATTTAGAAGCATATTGTAAACCCTAAAGAGCCATGAGCATATCGGGGTTTCTTATCATTACAAGTAGGAAGGAGGAGCCAAAAGCTCCGTCCCAGTGTGGCCATCCATGATGTGCTGGGAAACTGCATGTGGGGAGGGCTGGGGAAAAGCCCAGGATTATAGCGATTGCTGGTTTCCTTGGTGTAAATACTCACATCATGGCTGATTTCTACCAAGGCGGCTACCAATGATTAACAACCTACTTGTAGAATTCTCCTACAAACAGCATCATGCTTGACCTCACAGCAGCCATATGAAGGAGGTACACTTTTAACATTCTCACTTGGCAGATGGAACAATTGAGATTCAGGGAGGCTGAGTATGTGCCCAGAGTCCCACAGCTACAGGTCCCACAGCTACAGCTACAGGGTATGATGAGGCACGTCAGACCCTCCATTTTCCCGTATCTAATCACTAGAATGCCTGGATATTTAATAACTTGCTTTCTCAAGCTGGTACGAGCCAGTTCTAGTTCCCCTGACTTAGCTCAGGTACCTGCCTGCGCTCAGGTACCTGCCTGCCTGGGTTTGAACAGGCCCCGCCTTTTACTGTCTCTGTGATTTTGTGCAAGTGACTACACTGTGTCTATTGGTAATAAGGGGATCTAATAGTGCCTGCCTCCTAGGGTTGAAATAAAGATTCAGTGAGATTAGGTGCATACGAGGCACCTCACACTAAGTGCTCGACAAGCGCCAGCTGTTGTTATGGGTGCTGCATGTCTAGGGCAAGTGATCGTGCAAGGGTCTGAGGAGACTACGCTTTCACCATGGGGTTCCCTAGTCCTGTCGTCTGAAAGTTGTTGGTTCGCCCCATTTCCAGCCCATTTTTCCACCTAAGCACCTGTGAGTGGAGCTTTTCCAGCCTCCTACAAACCATCCATTTCTCATTCTGCAGAGCTCAGCGAACTCTTCCCTTGTGTCAGGCTCCTACAAACAGCATCACACACATCCTCGCAGGAGCCCTACGAGGGAAGGACATTTTTAACATCCCCACTTTACAGATGGAACAATTGGGTTTCAGGGAGGCTAAGTAGGTCCCCAGAATCCCATGGCTACAAGTCTGGAGAGGCAGGATTTGAATCCAGAGTCTTTGTGCCGAAACCACCCTCCCTCTCTTTTTCGAAAGAAAAAACAATTATGTAGAGTAACTTCTTGATTTTATCTATTTTCTTTTTAACATAGCCTTATTGAAACGTAATTTACATACATAAAATTCATCTTTCAAAAGTGGGAAATTCTGTGGTTTTTAGTACATTCCCCAAATTGTGCAACCATCACCGCTATCTAACTTTAGAACCTTTCCATCAACCCCAGAAGAAAACCCAGACGCCCCCTCTTCTCAGAGAAATGCAGAGGTTCTGGACACATCCATCTCTCAGCTTCTGCAGAAACCACCTTCAGCTCAGCCCACTGCCCCTACAGGTAGGTGGGGAGGGAGGCTCTTAAGTAGAACCATTTTGCTCACATTCACTGAAAATCTCCAGGTCCCTAGAAAGCTTTGCCTGATTATATTGAACTATTTATTGCCCTCCTTCTCAGTGTGAAGGGGGAATATTTAATTATTTCCAGAGACACAGGCTGTTGTCATTTTATCTCCTTGATCTCCACCCTTACCGCCCTTCGTGGTTTTGGGAGAAAGCTGCTGGGTAGAAGGCACTGGTATCTTCCTTGCCTGTGATTAGAAGCCTCTCTCACTGGAGCTTTTGCTTCCTCCCTTTTTCCCCTTTGCCTCCTTTCAGCTGCCCTTTCCCAAAGCCGAATATCATCTGATTTTAGGCGCTAGGGATAAAGGAGCTGTGATTGGGACCCCCTGGTGTGTCAATCAAAAATATAAATGAAAGATTGGTTTTTCAAGACAAACCTGGAGGCAGCTGTTTGGTACTTAAAAATCAGGCTATGTTTAATCACTGAGGGGAAAACATGTATCAATTGCAGTCTGATCACAGTATTGTCTAAACAGCGCCATGAATTTGTAAATGACACGTGCAGGGTATTTTTAGCTCATGTTTTTAGAAGCTGAACGGTTTGCCACCTTCCCACCCTCCCTACCTTGTTATACCTTTCAGGGTGATCATCTCTGATTCTGTTAGTTTCACCTTCCAAGGGGCTGTTAGATATGCAAACCGCATTCTTCTCCTTTACCTTCCAGACTTTTTCTTTGTTCAGTTGGTGGTGGGTGTAAGGGAGAAAAGTGATTGAGCAAAATAATTTATCTTTGGTTGTTTTTGAGGTTTGAGCTTCTCTGGTGTGTAAGCAGTGGCTGATGTTTGCATTTCCTGAATGCCTTTTCTCACCCTCTAGTAAATGCCTATTGGCATTTGGGAAGAAAGAATTTAGCAACATTCCAATTGATCCCAGGTTTACAGAAAGAGCCAGTGGCAGTAGACCCGGGATCCTCATCCCCAGTGCTCTTGGGAATTACGTTCTGGGTTGTGCCTTTAGGCTTAAAGGCCACTGTGTGCCCTTGTCCACAAAACAAGACATTTCATTCCTTTGTGGACCACAGGGCCTTTCCCGGGGAAGGAAGTCAATGAATTCTTACTAAAGGAATAAATTTCAGAACCAAAGCCCGCAAGTGCTCAGTGTACCTTTTCTTCTTTCCTTATGAATAAGTCGGACTTCCCAATTGAGATAGCGCTTGAATGGCATCATTGGCAATCACTACGATGGCGCGGTCCCTGGCAGGTCCTGGCCGGGTGCTTCCCATGTGCAGCCTCTTATCCCCCTCTGAAGGCAGGGTTTCTCAGCCTTGGCTGTTGATATTCGGGGCACTTGGCAATTCTTTGTTGTGCAGGGCTTTCCCGAATCTTACAGGATGTTGAGCTGAATCCTTGGTCTCTACCCGCCAGCATCCTCCTCTCCATATGACAACCCCAAATTTCTTCAGACATTGCCGAATCGACCCTGGGCAAGGATGAAGGGGGTCACCCCCCAGTTCAGAATCACTGGAGTATTTGGGGAGACAAAAGAAAAGAAAGTAGACTGAAAATGTCAGAAGCATTCAAACTAGAGTGACTCCATCTTGAATAGGGGTGGGGCAAAATGAAGCTGAGACCTACTGGGCTGCCTTCCCAGGAGGTTAAGGCGTTCTTAGTTACAGGATGAGATAGGTCTCAAGATACAGGTCTCAAAGACGTTGCTGATAAAACAGCCTGTGGTAAAAAAAAAAAAAAAAAAGCCGGCCAAAACCCATCAAAACCAGGATGGTGACAAAAGTGACTTCTGGTCAGCCTCACTGCTCATTATACACTAATTATAATGTATCAGCATGCGAGAAGACACTCCCACCAGCACCATGACAGTTTACAAATGCCATGGCAACACCCGGAAGTTACCCTATATGGTCTGAAAAGGGGAGGAACCCTCACTTCCAGCAATTGCCCACCCCTTTCCTGGAAAACTCATGAATAACCCACCCCTCGTTTAGCATATAATTAAGAAATAACTATAAGGATAAGCAGCTGAGCAGTCCATGCGGCTGTTCTGGCTATGGAGGAGCCATTCTTTATTCCTTTACTTTACTTTCCTAATAAACTTGCTTACACTGTACTCTATGGACTTGCCCTGAGTTCTTTCTTGCCCGACATCCAAGAACCCTCTCTTCGTGTCTGGATCGGGACCCCTTTCCGGAAATAGTAACATCAGGGAGTCCGGGCGCGGTGGCTCATGTTTGTAATCCCAGCACTTTGGGCGGCCCCAGTGGGTGGATCATGAGGTCAGGAGTTCGAGACTAGCCTGGCCAAGATGGTGAAACCCCATCTCTACTAAAAATACAAAAAACAAAACAAACAAACAAAACAACAACAACAAAAACATATGCAGTGGCAGGCGCCTGTAATCCTAGCTACTCGGGAGGCTGAGGCAGAAGAATCGCTTGAACCTGGGAGGTAGAAGTTGCAGTGAGCCGAGATCGCACCACTGCACTGCAGCCTGGGCGACAGAGCAAGACTCCATCTCAAAATAAATAAATAGATAAAACAACCCAGGGAGAGGAAAACAGGAAAGAATCAGGCAGGGAGAAAAGAAGTATAGCACAGAGGGAAACAGACATGGGTGGAGTTGGGCTGACCAGACCTGGCCTTGGTCCTGGGCCCTGAGGCTGACTTGGCTAGGGTACCCTGGGCAAGGCTTCACCTTTCCTGTGCCTTGGTTTTCTCATCTGTAAGATGAGCACCTGCCACACAGGGTTTGTTGAAAAGAGCAAAGAAATTGCCCTTTGTGAAAGTGCTATACAAGTGCAAGTTTTTCTGTATATGCTACTGACATGTGTGTAGTGTCAGATCAATTTCTCCTTTTGCCAGTGTCAGATTCACCCTATGACAAGAGACAGTCCAGAGTTTACCATATGCTCTGTGAGGATTAGCAGTTTGTCACTGCATTCTCACTTATGGTCAGAGAATAATTTGATTAAAAGCCTGTTTGGACAAGGTGCAAAGCAATGGCAATGGCAGGGCCAGCCAGAGGTGACAGAGTTTTGTGGAAGAAAAAATAGGTTTGAATGTTTGGTTCTAGAAGCCTCTGCATCATCTCTCCTCTCTCCCGTCTTTGCAGAATTCAGCTGCAGGACTTTCTCAAGTTGTTTGGAAAACACAGCTGAAAATTATACCTGGCAAATGTGGCTCTCTGTCCACACACTTAGGGAGACAAGAAATAGAACATTCCTTTATTTTCTTTAAATTGACTTCAAGCCTCCCTCACTTGTTCTTGGTTGGATGCAGAAAGATTTGGAACCTTACATAGCCCCAAATGCCTGGCCAGGCGCTGATGGTCATCTGTCCACATGGGTCACTCTGGAGACGTATATTGTCCCAGCCCATATGATGTCCCAGGTTGGCTGCTTCCTTCCTCGACACTCTTGGTTGGACTGAGACCCTGTGGCCATTCCCTTCCGAGGACATGACACTCCCCCACCCACCTGCAGCATGGCCAAGGATCAGGGCCCAGGACCCTGGCTTGATGCTCTGGGGTCACCCTTCCCTCTCCCTTCTTTTATTCCTTGGGGACACTCATGTCTGCTCTCCTGGCATTTCAGGACGCATGACCAATCCCATCCATGAGCTATGTGGCCTTTGAAAACAAAGTTTCAGCTTTCCCAATCCTGCAAACACTCTCTCCTCCCCAGACCAGGCCAGAAAGCACAGAGCTAGCCTTGGCTAAAGCAGACGATGGGAAAGTGAACACACAGGGAGAACCCCAGACACTAACATTTCAAAAAACGGTCCTGCCGTTTATTTGTCATTCCCAGCATCCAGGCCCACCTGGCCAAGGTTCCAAAGTGGAGAGAAACATCCAAGACTAGAGCCAGGGGACGTGGACGATGTTGGCATGTAGTAGGTGCTCAGTGCACAGCTGCTCCATGCCCACCACTGGAACTCCACCCGGTGGGTGAGCCACTGAAGGGAGAATTGGGGTTTGCCGTTCTTCCAGCTGCCTTCGTCATGTTCAGAGTCGTCTGTGTTCTCTGCTCTGCTGCTCAGTACAAGTTGGGAAGCTTCTCAGCATGCCAAAGGGGCTCTTTCTTCTTTAATATAGCATTGTTACTCTGACATTTCCCTAACTCTTTCGTCCCCTTCCATCTTCATGGTTGTCAAGGAAACAGTTTCCTGGGCAACCTGTTGACTTATTTGGCTGCCAAGTTTGTATTATCCAGAGTGGGGAGCTGTAGTGAAGGATTTTTTTTTTTTTTTTAAATGTCACCAAGGTAACCGCCAGCAGCCGTTTAATTATAGTTTTAGGTAAAGATGAAATCTTTTTTGCAAATGTTCATGTATTTTTGGTTAGGGGTGGGGTGGGGAGAAGAATTGCCAGGAGATTAACATTCTCTAATTATATGCTTTCAGTTGTGGACAATTCAGTTTCATTTGCAATGAAACTTGGTTTCATTCAGGATTAATTTTTTTCTCCTTTAAAAAATCAGAAAAACAGATAGAACAATGAAAACAGAGGGGGAAAAAAATCAGTTTGGTAGGGAGCCGGCAACGAGTGCGGTGGCTGTGGCTGGGGTGTGGGCATGGCTGAAGTGATGTCACTGGCGACTATTTCCTGAAACATAAATTCCTTTGTGGACCTCAGAGGTAGTGTGGTGTAGTGGTTACACACTGGGACTCTGGAGTCAGGCTGCCTGGGTTCGAATCCTGTCTCTGCAGTTTCTTAGCTGTTTGTCTCAGGCAAGTGACTTAACCTGCCTGTGCTTCAGTTCCCACAGCTGCCAAATGAGGACGAAATGGGGACAAAGAGTTAAACTTCCCCATAGGTGTGCTGTGAGCATTGGGATCTATTCATTAGATCCCTTAGAAGGATCCCCGGCATGGTACCAGCACTCTATAATATCAGCCGTCATCATAGAGCCGGGGCCTCCTACAGAGCACACTTTACCTACGCCTGCCTACATGTTAATCATTTCAGCCTTTCTAGGCACCAGCATGCTCATATGAACGGTTCTGATGTTACTGTGTGATAGAGTCATTAGAACCACACCTAACATTTCCCGGAGACTGACACTGTTCTGAGCGCTGTGTCTTTGCTCATTTCATGTCCATAGCAACCCCAGAGCTGCGTACTATTATTGTCTCCCTCTCACCAGTGGTGAACCTGCAGAGGAAAAGAGTAAGATTTGATGTTTTAAAACGAAAAGATCAATCTTGTCACGCATTTACAAGGAGTAGCCTCCTTGGAGCTGTATGTAACTTTGTTTTATAGTTCCCTCCTCGGCGTCTCAGTAGGTTTTGATCAAACCAAGTATCAAAGTGCAGGGAAGTGTCCATCTGGGGAGAAGCACTTGGGGTTCACTCTTGGGAGGCTTTTTGGGAGACACCAGATGATGGCAGATTCCTTGGATCCTCGATGGTGGCTATGACATTCAAGGAGTCCTCAGGCCCCTGCACTCTCAACTCCCCTGTCCTGGTCTGGGGGAAGCAGGCTGCAGAACCCCAGAGCTGAGGCACAGGTTGCATTGGGGTGGTGAGGAGTGGCCCCATTGGTCATCTTCCAGACAGGTAAGCCACAAACGATCATGGCCCAGTTCAGAGCAGGCCGTCAATGTCTAGCTGCATGAGCTCGGGGAGGGGTTTCTCTTATGCTCCCAAGTTTCTTTGCTGCCTAGGAAATCAAGGAGTTTCAGTCTGCCATCTTCATGGTTCTCCAGGGTTTAAGCGTACTGTGATTCTGTAGGGGAAATAAGAGTCACAGATCTGGCCGGGAGCGGTGGCTCACGCCTGTAATCCCAGCACTTTGGGAGGCCAAGGCAAGCAGATCACGAGGTCAGGAGATTGAGACCATCCTGGCTAACACGGTGAAACCTCGTCTCTACTAAAACTACAAAAAACTAGCCGGGCGAGGTGGCGGGCGCCTATAGTCCCAGCTACTCGGGAGGCTGAGGCAGGAGAATGGTGTGAACCCGGGAGGCGAAGCTTGCAGTGAGCTGAGATCACGCCACTGCACTCCAGCCTGGGCGACAGAGCAAGACTCCATCTCAAAAAAAAAAAAAAAAAAAGAGTCACAGATCTGTCTTTTGAACCCAGGTCAGTCTGAGTCTAAAGTCTGCTCTTTTAGCCACTGTGCTAAGGCCCTGCTGTTCTGATGGTTCCTGAAATCACAGACTCTGGAGCCAGAGTCTTTGAGTTAGAACCTGTCATTTTCCAGTGAGTGACCTGAACAAGTAATGTACTTCTCTGTGCCTCACTTTCCTCATTGGCGAAATGGAGACAATAAGAGTACCTATCTCTAGGGGCTGTTGTGGGCAGTGGAGCACTCAGAACAGTGGAACTCTCCAATAAATGTTAGGTGTGGTTAGAATGACTCTATTACACAGTAACATCATCATTCATATTACCAAGCTGGTTGCATCGTGGTGACTGAGAGTTAACATGTAGCCAGGCGTGTGCAGTGTGGTATGTACATTTTCTTTTTTCTTTTTCTTTTTTTTTAGAGACAGGTTCTTGCTCTGTCACCCAGGCTGGAGTGTGGTAGCGTGATCACAGCTCACTGCAACCTCGACCTCCTGGGCTCAAGCAATTCTACCACCTCAGCCTCCTGAGTAGCTGGGACCACAGGCATGTGCTATCTCACCCAGCTAATTTTTAAATTTTAGACTTGGAGTCTTGCTATGTTGCCCAGGCTTGTCTTGAACTCCTGGCCTCAAATGAGCCTCCCACCTTGGCCTCCCAAAATGCTGGGATTACAGGTGAAAGCCACAGTGCCTGACCTGGTATGTACATTTTCTGACTTACTTCTCACCATCCTTATTTTGATGCTTCTAGTATAGTTCCTACATAGGTTTCTGTATCATTAATCTTATCAATCTATATATAACATACACTGTGTAGGCAGGCTTCTCTCTTCATCTTTATAAATCTCCTGTTGATGCCTCCCTCCCTACTAATCTCCTTCAATTGAGATTCAACTGCACAGGCCAGCCCCTGTCAGATCTGCTGTGCTAATACCACTGGGAATATTTGATTTGTGTGCTTTTTTTTCTTTCCATGGATTAGGTACACTTTCATCATTTTCGAAGGAAGACCTGAATAGCAATGAACTCACTGGTCAGGAGCAGTGGAGTTTTGGCACGGAATACCCTGTACCCTGTACCCCCCACAGTGGAGTCATGTGGGGACCCGAGGCTGATTCTTAGCCAGGCCAGTGGGTTCAGAGAGGGCCAGGAGCCAGCAGTTACACAGTTCCGGCTTTCTGCCCCTCCCTCCACCCCCTGCCTTTTATTTCTTATTCGTTACGGCCTCTCATGAGGAACAACAGTCAGTAACACAAACATATTCATCTCTGCTCATTCTCCCCCCTAGGGACCAAACAAGGTTTATTTTCTGGGCATTGAAAATACATCTCAACCCAGCTTTTAAATAGACTGAATGTTAGACAGAAAAGCACACATTCTGTAGAATGATGGAGGAAGGGTAATTATGTATTAATAAAGACAAAAAAAAAAAAAGAAAAAAGGAAAAGAAATTGTTCTTTGCATCACCCGATGGCTTGGCAGAAATAAAAATAGCAAAATGCTTAACTGGTTTTCCTGCCAGTGGGATGAATAGGGGCTTATGCTCTTGATTTGAGGTCATGGGCTGTGGGGCTGTGCTCAGCATGGGTGGAAGCTATGAGGACTGAGGATGAGGCTCCATCAAGGGGGCCATTTGTGGGGACTTGGGCTGCAGAAGGGCGGGGAGGAGGGAACCCACGGAGAAGCTACCTTCTTGTGTCTCCCTGGGCCTCCGGAGGTGGGTGGTCTCTGTGTCTTTGGGCAAGTCACATGTTCTTTCAGTATAAGATGGGGATAATGATACCTGAATATCAAAATCATACCCCATGTGGTCTAGCATTTTCGAGGCTGCAAACAGCAGTGGTGTAGAGTGGAAATAAGCCTGGATTGGAATAATAGCTTTGCTGCTTATCAGTTGTGTGTGTCCTCGGGCAAGTTACTTAATCTCTCTGTGCCTCCGTTTCCCCATTTGAAAAATGATGATGGGTCCGGTGCGGCGGCTCACGCCTGTAATCCCAGCACTTTGGGAGGCTGAGGCAGGCAGATCACGAGGTCAGGAGATTGAGACCATCCTCGCTAACATGGTGAAACCCCATCTCTACTAAAAATACAAAAAATTAGCCGGGTGTGGTGGAGGGTGCCTGTAGTCCCAGCTACTCAGGAGGCTGAGGCAGGAGAATGGTGTGAACCCAGGAGGCGGAGCTTGCAGTGAGCTGAGATCATGCCACTGCACTCCAGCCTGGGCGACAGAGCGAGACTCCATCTCAAAAAAAAAAAAAAAAAAAAAAGAAAAATGAGAATGATGATAACCCACATCGACTTCAGTATTGCGGCAGAATGAGTTAATACATGTAGAGCAATTAGAACAGTGCCACTAAGCATCCTCTCAAGTGTTAGTTATGATGATTATATTAATATCTCCATTCTTATCACCAATATCCATATAGATGAAGTCAGTGAAACTGGCTCAGTTTCATCAAAGAACTGCTAAGTGGAAAAAAACAGGATGTAAACTCAGGCTTTTGGATGCCAAATCTCGTTGAATTTTCTTTATGCCCATAACTCCTTCCTTACAAATGAAAAATGAAGGGCCCTTTTCATTTGTAAAAACTCTAACACCAGTGATTGCTTGTTAATGAGATCTAAACCCAACATCCTTCAAGGTTAGACAACTTCAGACTGAGTTTTCAGAGCTCACCTTTCTGGTTCTTCGCTTTTTTCTCTGTCTGTAAAATGAACTCTGACAACAACCGTGATGTAACATTGCTCATGGCAGAAACTCAGTTAAAAACAAAGCCTAGGGGACAAGCTGCAGGGAGGTCAGAATTAACCAGGTCCCTGTCCACTGGGCCCTGGAAGGTCAGATGGCTTCCAACTGGAGGGGAGCTCCAGCCCTGTGCATTCCAATAGGAAGCCGGCAGCTGAAGCTTTGTCTCCAGGGCTTCCAGATTCTCTGGGGTTTCCTCCTTTCTGACCCTGGAAACAGAAGCAGACTCAAGACTCTCCATGAAGATACTTTCTCCTGTTGGCTGAATTCACGAGGTGGGTCCGATCCGTGTCTCCCTCCTTGCAACTCAAAAGAAGGCAGCAGCTTTACTTTGATACAATCTCAGGGAAGGCCCTGCATTTTCTTTTTATGAATCTTGGGATTCTTTTTATGAATCTTGGGATTAAGAAAGAGGGCAAGGATGGAGTTGGAAATCGCCCCTTGGGGAAGTGTGAGCTACAGAGAAGGGGAGGAAACCTGGCCGTGTGCTCTGGGATTTACCTCTGTAACCCATGAGCCCAGGGAGCTTAGATATTGACTTTGTGTAGACACTTTCCTTGGGCTGCCCAGGGCGGTTCCCATGACCCTGTATGCTCTGCGCAGTCCAGGAGGCCTCATGCCAGCCCCACCCCAACCTTGTTCTGCATGAGGTTATGTTATTTAGGAGTGTGGGAGGCAACTGGCATTTTGTCCTCTTAATACATGTTAATGAGATGCTGCAGATGAAATGCTACCATTTATTGAGAGTTTATGTGAAGTGCTTTATTCATAAAACAAGCAGTGGAATGTGGCTAGCATGCTGCTCTTTGCTGCCCAGCATCCATCCTTTCCTTTTTGCTAAACCAACCTGATTTTACACTGGGCGGCAGAGTGCCCAGCTCTGGGTGAATTGTGGTTGATTTAAAGCTTAAACTTTAAGCCCAACCTAACAATCCTGGTTTTCACTTTCTTAGCTTCCTGTGTAGCTGTGGCTAGCTGCAAGGCGCATTTTAGACCAACAAAACCCACGGGGATGTCCGCTCTGGTTGCTCATGAGAAAGCTCCATTTTTTTTTGCTAGATAACAGGAGCAGATATGGCTGGCATAGCTCCTTTGTGCCTCTTTGTGCCTTCCCTGAAAATGTGATGACTGGGGCAAAGCAGCAGTTTTGTAGCCATGAAAGAAAGACTCCAGGCTGGGCGCGGTGGCTCATGCGTGTAATCCCAGCACTTTGGGAGGCTGAGGCGGGCGGATCACCAGGTCAGGAGTTTGAGACCAGCCTGGCCAACATGGTGAAACCTCGTCTCTACTAAAAATACAACAAAAAATTAGCTGGGTGTGGTGGCGGGTGTCTGTAATCCCAGCTACTTGGGAGGCTGAGGCAGGGGAATTGCTTGAACCTGGGAGGTGGAGGTTGCAGTGAGCAGAGATTGTGCCACTGCACTCCAGCCTGGGCAACAGTGCGAGACTCCATCTCAAAAAAAAAAAAAAAAAAAAAAGAAAGGCTCCTGTTACTCAGAGTGTGGTCTGCAGGCCAGATTGTTAGAAATGTGAACCCTACTCCATACCCACTACACTCAAATCTGTACCTGGGTCTCCAGGTGATCTGTGTGCACATTTGGGAGGCCCTGCCTACAGGGCCAGAGACCTGTGTCCTGATCTTGTGGAGCTGCCAAAGAAGGCTTGCCAATAAGAACAGACCTCTGGGACTTCTGTCATTGGTTTTCTATTACTTGCAACCAAGCGCATTCTTCACTGATACAAGCAAAACAGCCTTAAGGGAACCACCTCCCTCATTCTCCCAAAAGCCCTATCCAGAAAGGACTATCATTATCCCCATTTCACAGATAAAGAAGCAATCTAAGAGAGAATGAGCTATTTCCCAGCATAAGACAGCTGGGGAACTTGGTGACCCCAGGTCCGCCTGGCCCCGAGACCTGGGCACTGCAGTAGTGTTGTGCCACCTTTTCAGCTTAGCTCTACGTGAGGCTCATCCTCCAGCCACGCTGCCAAGATCGCCACCACTCAGGCCGGCTTGCCCATCTCCCCACGTGCCCTGGGCCGTGAACTCTCCTCAGCAGAACCCTGTTGTCTGGCTTTGCAGTGCCAGTCTCTCTTTTTCTTCACCGTTTCCCAAAAGATTTCCCCTTGATGCTGCATTAGTTTGAGTTCAGAGAAGAGTCCAACTGCCCTCTGATTCTCTCTCACTCAAGGCATGCACCTTTCTCATTCACTAGCTTCAGGATTTCAAGTTAGAGACACCCTTTTAAACAGTGTGCAGAGGAATTACCTGGGGAGAGTGAGGACACATTGAAAATGCAGATTCCAGGGCCTTGATGTCCAGAGGGTCTGATTTAGCTGGTCTGAGGAGTGGGGCTCAGGAACCAATCTCTCAGGGATGGCTCCCCAGGTGACTCCAAGGAGCGTTCAGCCGAGGCTAGGAGAGTTTGGCAGAGTGATGAGGGCAGCACAGGAACTGCCATTCCTCCTTCTCTCTCACTTTTTTTTTTTTTTGAGACAGTGTCACTGTATCACCCAGGCTGGAGTGCAGTAGTGAGATCTCGGCTCACTGCAACCTCCACCTCCTGGGTTCAAGTGATCCTTGTGCCTCAGCCTCTCAAGTAGCTGGGATTATAGGCAGGTACCACCATGTTCAACTAATGTTTTTGTATTTTTAGTAGAGACAGGGTCTCGCCATGTTGACCAGGCTGGCCTCGAACTCTTGGCCTCAAGTGGTCCGCCTTCCTCAGCCTCCCAGAGTGCTGGGATTACAGGCATAAGCCACCATGCCTGGCCCTCTCACTTTTTTTTTTTTTTTTTTTTTTTTTTACTGCCACCTGATAAATGTTTGATTTGAGTAGGTGCAGTCTGGTTGGTGTTGGCTACATAACAATCTCTGGAGGCTCTTGAGGAAAAGACAACGAATCAGGGCCGTGCGGTGCCCCGTTCAGATTGCTGGAGTTGCGAGGTGTGTTCAGCTCTGGGCACACATTTGGAGACAGACAGCTGGGGTTCATTCGAACTGGATGCAGTATGGCAGGCCTAGTCTGATGTGTGGTGTCGGGTGATTGAAAGTGAGGTCAGGTGCTCTTGAAATGAGGTGGCAAGAGAGATGGGATCTGTAGTTGGCAGAATGGCCCACAAAGATGCCCACACCCTAATCTCTGGAACCTGCCAAACCATATGTCGCATAGAAAAGGGGACTTTGTGGATGTTAAGTTATGGACCCTAAAATAGGGAGGTTCTCCTGGATTATCTGAGTGGGCCCAGTCTAATTACCAGAGCCCCTAAAAGCAGAGAAATTTCTCTAGCCAGAGGCAGAGAGATGGGACAGAAGGTGAAGTCAGTGGGATTGGAAGTGGAGAGTGTCCCATGGAAAACCTGAGAAGGAATGCAGGCAGCTGTTTGGAGCAAAGAGCGGCGTTGAATGACAGCCAGCAAGGAATGGGAACCTCAGTCCAACAACCACAGAAAACAAAATTGAACCTCGAATGAGCTTGGAAGTGGATTTTCCCCTAGAGCCTCCAGGAAGGAACACAGCCCTGCTGATACCTTGACTTTGGCTTTGTGGGACCCTAAGCAGTGGACCCAGTCAAGCCTGCCTGGACTTGTGACCTACAGTAACAGTAAGACAATACATGTGTGTTGTTTTGAGCTGCTGAGTTTGTGGCATTTTTGTTACGGCAGGCGTAAAAAACTAATGCAGGGCCCTATTTAAGAATCTGGGAGAGGACATACGCTGCGCCATCTTCTCATTGTGCCCTGCCCTCCTCTGACCAGCCCATCTCTCCTTTTCAGGTGGGTTCTTGCAGCCTGACATCGTGATACAGAGTGAATTCCCACCTGCACCTTACACGCTGCCCTCGGTCTATAAAACAATTTCCTCTGGTTTTTCCATCCTCACCCGCTTGCCTGCTTCAGTTAACATTTTGGTACATTTCTTTTCAGGGTTTTTCCATGCATTTTATTCCCAGTTGAGATGTGCAAAGTGTACCAATTTGTATCCTGCTCCTTTACGTTAAATATTTTCATATCACTAGCGTCTTTCCGTAAGCCTCACTGTTAATGGCTGTGTAGTAGTTCATCAGACGGAGGTGCTGTAACTTACTTGTTCATTCTCCAATTCTCGGACTTCAATTTATTTCCTTCCCTTGCATCCCCAATTATGAATAACTTAATTATTTTACCTAAAGATCCCCCTAGCATTCTACATTAAATCCTTATCACAGTTTCCCAGAAGAATTACTAGACCAAAATGCACACACCTTTTTGCGGCTCTTGATAGAAATGCTAAATTACCCTTCAGTTTCTGGGCACCATCTAAGCAGCTTACTTTTGCTGCCTAATTTCTTCTCTTTGTCTCCTCCATAGAGTCCTCCTCTGAGCCCCGAAGGGCTGGGGTGATCTATTAGTTGATAGAACTATAGGACATCCGGTAGAACGCACTGGGTGTTCCATTAGTCTCGGCAATTTATGTTGTTTCTTTATCATCCTCATTGACTCATCACGACGTCTATGACCCACACACAGAAACAGAAGTTTGGGAAGGCACGTGTACCCTCTTAGAGATTCATTCTGCCCTTTAGCCCTTGTTATAGACATGAATCTCAGCTGGCAAACTTCAGGTGTGCCCCAATTCCTGCATTTTGTTGTTGTCATTGATTTAAAAAAAAAAAAAAAACATTTTAAACCCACTCATCCTTCTCTGAGCTGCTCTCCCGCAGGGCTACTGGAAGATTCAGCCTTGGTCATCACAGGCGTTTCCTCACCTGGTGTTGCACAAAGTCTCGGGAGGGGCATCTCAGACTGCAACAAGGCATGGGGTGGTTGGGGGGGCTCCTCCAGTTATCAAGCATCTTCTGAGTGATCACTCTTTTTGTTTGGAAGCTTTGCTGCCTCTGACAAATGGAATTCTTTGTCAGCGACTTCTCTGGGTCTTGTTATCCACTTGGTTGGTGGGGGCCTGTGGCTGGGGGGTGGTGGGGGTGGGTGGAGGGTACCATTTTGCAGGGCACTGAAGCCCCAGAATATCTTCTGTCTCTAGTTTTGAAGATTCTTTTATCTCTCTCCTTGCCTTTGAAACTCATCACCGTTTTTCTGCTGCTGGAAGACATGTCACATTCCTGTGCTGTTTCACCTGACTTATTAAAGGCAGAAAGCAACTTTGATTTGAGTCTGCTTCTCTGCCTATCCTGCAATAGTTCCCAGGGCCGGGAAGCAGAAATGGGTCTCCATGCCTTCTAGGAAAAAGACCCTGGAAAATGTAGGAAGGAAAGACACCTCACATATTAATTTTTCAAGAAAAAAGATTGTCCCTCTCTGTAAAGGCTCTGAGAAATCCTGCAAAAAGCAACTTGCCTAACTTCCTTCAAGCCAGTTTTTCTCAAGCTTAGCTTTTTATGAGGCCTTGTCTCTTGCATTACAGCTCATACTTTTCTGCAGAGTTGTACCAAACACACTGGAAAATATGGGTCTGGCTCAATGACTTGAGTGGTTGACAAATGAGGAGACTGATACCAGAAAGATTAAATGGCTTTTAAAGCCTCTCATGCCATGTTCATTACCGGTAATCTGACCCATGTATGAGGCAGGACTTAAATGTCTATCATCAGAGAGAGACGGTCCTAAAAAGGGTGAAATAAATCACACTTCTTTTCAGGCAAGATGTATTTTTCTTCTGCCAAAGGGGCTCACTATTTGGAGCAGTCCCATTTAAATTCTTTTCACAAAGCAATGAATCAAACTCCCCCCTCCAGGTGATCCTTTGTGTCTCTGGGTTTCGTGTTTCAGCTTTCCCATCAACCCTGGCTGTGAAATGTCACAGAGGACTTGAGGTCATCTCACAATTAGGAACCTGACGTTCCCAAGCCTTAGACCCCAGTTTCTCTCTCAGAAAACCCAGCAGTGGCCTGGCCTCACACAGAACACGTCAGTCTGCACGGCTTGGAAACTGCTTTCAAGATGTGAGTTGTTGATTATGTTCAAGAGGACAGAATGTGACATTAAAAAAATCCTGTCTGAGAGGCTCCCTGAGGAGTGAACAAAAGTAGAATTTGAGGCTGTTCCAAGTCAAACAATGTGCTAGGTGTTTTTTTTTTTTTTTTTTTTTAAATTATATTTACTCTTTAAATAAGTAGTGCATGTCCGTGGAACAAAATTCATACAAAAATTGAGACATAGCAAGGCTTTCTTCTGTGTTGATGTCCAGCTATCTGGTTACCCTCTGGATGGAATATTTGTGTTCCTTTCAAATTCATGTTGAAATCCTGACCCCCAAGGTGATGATATTGGGAGGTGGGGCCTTTGGGAGGTGATTAGGTCATGAGAGTGATCTCGTGAATGGGATTAGTGCCCTTATAAATGAGGCCCGAGAGAGCTCCCTTTCCCCTTCTACCATGTGAGAATGCAGCAAAAAGACGGCCATCCATGAACCAGGAAATGGGCCCTCACTGGCGTATTAGTCCATTTTCATGCTGCTGATAAAGACATACCCGTGACTGGGTAGTTTATAAAGAAAAAGAGGTTTAATGGACTCACAGTTCCATGTGGCTGGGGAGGCCTCACGATCATGGCAGAAGGAGAAAGGCACATCTTACATGGCAGCAGACAAGAGAGAATGAGCCAAGCGCAAGGGGTTTCCCTGTATAAAACCATCAGCTCTCGTGAGACTTATTCTCTACCATGAGAACAGTATGGGGGAACCTTCCCCATGATTTAATTATCTCCCACTGGGTCCCTCCTATAACATATGGAAATTGTGGGAGCTACAATTCAAGATGAGATTTGGGTGGGGACACAGTCAAACCATATCAACCAGACCCCAAATCTATCTGGCACCTTGACCTTGGACATTCCAGTCTCCAGAGCTGTGAGGAATAAATTTCTGTTGTTTACAAGCCACCCAGTCAATAGTAGTTTGTTATAGTGGTCAGAACAGACTAAAATGTCCTCCAAGGAGGTGACAACTGTTACAGTCTTCTTGTGCCCTTCTCCTGAATGCAAATACAGTGAACATAAAAGTCAGCTTCCTATAGATGCTGTTCTGCTCCTTGACTTTTTTGCTTGAAGGTTGTTCTACGTCGGTTTGTATAGGGCTGACTTACTCTTTTTAACTGCTGAAGAAATTTCACTGGAGAAATGTGCCGTGATTTATTTAATTGACCCTCTATGAATAGACTTTTCCATTGTTCTTAATCTTTTTACACCAGGTCAGCAGTTCTCAACGGGAGCTGATTTTGCACCCTGCCTGCCCCGGGAGATATTTGGCAATGCCTGGGGAGATTTCTGATGGTTATACCTGGGAGATGGGGTGCTGCTCACTAGTGGGTGGAGGCCAGGGATGCTGCTAAACATCCTATGGTGCAGGGGACGGCCCCATGACAGAGGATTTTCCCACCCCAGATGTCAGCAGGGCTGAGGCTGAGAAGCCTGTGCTAGGTGATACCTTCAGGCTGCAGGCTGCAGGTGAGAAATCTGGAGGGAGTGAGCTGTCAAGTCCAAAGGCAGGGACAGGAGGAAATGCGCGTGCCATGGCAACACTGCACTTTGCAGGAAGGAGTAGGGAAAGTGCTCAAGCTCATGCCCCTCAGAGTCTAGAGGAGACAGGTCTGGAAGGGGCCGCCACCCAGAGAGGGGAGGGGCTCCCCTTATTCCTTTTGTGCCCATTTCTGCCCCTAGATTCTGCCTGGGAACACCAGAATAGTGGGTAAGAGATGCAATTATTCTCAACAAACCAAACGCAGTCATTAAACAGAATCTCAAAGCTCTTAATTACTAGCATATTAGCATATTGCGAATGAGGAAACAGCGTTTAGTATATAACAGCAGAAGCTTTGGGAAGAAATGCCTATTTTTACCACTAATTAAGAGAATATTATAGAAGAGTTAGAGAATTAATTGTACTTCAGTATATCTTTATAAGGAGGATAATTGGGTAAAGATTGTTTCTTCATTCCCACATCACAATATTTGCAGGCAGATGGTATTGTTCGTGCTGAGAAACTGTTGTGGTATCAACACAAACCATTTTCTCCTTCAAAAATATTTAATACGTTAATCGGCCTCCTCTTTGCAGAATATTATTATGATTATTTACATCTGTGTTGCACTTCACGGTTTTCAAACACATCCATGATCCTATGGAATTCTCGGGGTGGCCAGGATACTATTATTCCCTTTTCACAGGGGATAAAACAGCTAGGAGAGACTTAAGTGACTTGTAAGAGGCCAGCAGCTTAACACGGTTGCAATCAGGACCTGAACCCAGCCCCCAGCACTAAAACGTCTGCTTCTGGACCATGGATGATTCTTCATTTTCTCTGTAACCTGCATGATCTGGTACCTCACTGTGGGTGTGTGCAAAGTGTTTACCTGCTTGGGGTGTGTGTGTGTGTGTGTATGGGGGGGGTTCCATACTGAAGTGAGAATAGCAGGACCTATGTGGTCCAGGAGTCCTGGGTTCAAATCCCAGCTCTGTCACTTACCGTTGTGTGACTTTGGGCAAGTGAAATAATCTCTTTCAACTTCCGTTTCCTCATCTATAGAAGAAGGGTTGTGATTCTTATTTCCTGGGGTTGCTGTTAGGATGAAAAGAAATGATGTCCTCAGGGGCTCAGTACAGTGCCTGCCTGGTACGAGGTGGCTTATGGTTGTTATTGTTACCCCTGCCTGGATCTGCTCACTCATCAGACACTTCTGATTGTATCCAGGGGTTTCACATGTGCACACATATCAGCCCCAGCCACGTGTGGCTTCCGTGGCCACAGTTTCTGATGCCTCCCCTGAGACAAGCCTCTAAGTCCTGCTGCTCTGCCTGTGCTGGGGAGCAGGTCCCTTTGGTCACCCAGCCACCAGCGCTTTCTAAGCTCATGGTAACTGATCTGCACAGCAGCTAAGGAGGGGATGGTTCCTGACTTTTGCCATATGCTTTCGTGGAGGGCTACTGCAGTGGGCTGCTGGGACCCCGATGCGGCACAGTGCTTGGGGATTAGGCTCTATACACTATACCCACAGCCTGCTCCTCCTCAGGGTGAGCACACGTGGTCAAGGCCACCTGGCTAAGGTGGGGCTCAGAGTTTAGATACCAATGTATACTGAGAATCACGCCTTCCCTTGGGATCCCAGGCTCACACAGTGGCAGCATTAAGCCATCTCTCCTTGAGATAAATTCTCCCGGAGCCTCTACTGGGTGATGGTGGTTCTGATCTGACCAGCATCCCTTCCTCCTTATTTTGGTAACTGAGCCTTAGTTTGACTTTGATGAGTTACCAGTTCTCTGCTCTCAGACCCTGTGGTCCAAGAAGGGCTGACTCCAGACCCTTGGTGCTAGGAGGGGATGTGTGACCCACGCCTGACATAGGAGAATGCATACTCCTCTGGTCACAGAGAGTGGTTTAGGGATGCACACGTGACCCAAGTTGGGCCACTCACAGCCAATCCCAGGACTTTTGCAGGCATTATGAAACGAGAGAGGATCTTCCTGCTGTGGGTGCTCAGCTGGTAGGATGTAGGCCTGGGACTACAGATGCCATTTTGCTAGGACATGGGGGATGCCCTCTAAGAATGAAACCAATGCAGAAGAAGACAGAGACCAGAGATGGTCAGAGATAAATTCCTGATTGCAGCATGAGTACCTGGATCCATGATGCATCCATGCCTGCAGACAGTTTGAGTTTCCATCATTTGCAACCAAATGAGCCCCAATGCTGCCCTTGACATTGAAGCTCTTCTCAACTTCTTCTCCTCCTGCCCACCAGAAGTGCTGGGATTTGCCTGAATTCTGTTAATGGGCTGACTGCAGGTTCTTTTATAGGCAGCCCTTGAGAAAACAGATAACTTCAAGAAAAGGATGAAGAGAAAGGAGAAGAAAAAGCATCTCCCAATGCATGCTTTCCATGCTAGATCTCCACCCCGGCTAAGATGCTGCCTTGTACTTTATCAGGCTCCTTTCCCCATTTACTTTCCACTGGACATTTTCAAGAGGAAATGACAGAGATTACTTTTTCATGATGGCTGCCTTTTGTAACTCAGCCGATGTTTAATTAAAATTTTTATTATCTCCTCAAGTTAACACAGAAATTCATCTACTATGGCAGCACAAGGCCCCATCTTTGAAACTGCCCTTTTATGAATTGAGAATTCCACCATTAGCCAAAGCCCAGCATCTTTCCCAAGCATCTCAGTGTATAGCGCAGGTGAGGATTTGACAGCCCCTCACTCCAGCTTAGATGCGACCTCCATTATGCCGCTTCTCTTGAGACCCCGCCCACCTATCCCCACGCCTGTTGCCTTTTCCCTTCCCTGCTCCTTTTGCATCTGCAGCACCTTATGCTATGACTTGTTTACCCACCTCTCTCTCTAAGCTCCGAGGACAGCACCTCTATTTTCTTTATTCTAGAGTAGATGGGTATTTTGGCCTGGTTTGTAATTCATGACTATATTCCCACAGCTTCAAACAGTGCCCGGCACATAGTACATGCTCAATAAATGTTTACTAAATGCCTCTCTGCGTCCCACACATGTGGCAGTCCTTAGCACAGCAGAAGGACTTGGGACCTGCAAGAATGAAGCGAGGGGTTAGATATACCCTTTTACTCGATGTGATGATTACACATTGCATGCCTGTATCAAAATATCTCCTGTACCCCATAAATATACCTTCTACATATGCGTAACAATTAACATTTAAGATAAAAAAGGATAAAGTAGGGACGTTGGTTCCCAGCTCCCCCAGTATCATTGCTGTCCAGGACTCAATCATGGCAGGTTCTTCTGTGTCCTTTTATCCAATCAGACACCAATTGCCTTTCTTCACATTCATTCATTTTCCAGATCCCCTGCACACTTATTGGTGCCTATGCTGTGTTAGGTGTAGATAGGTGAGCGTGTACAGATTCTGCTTGAAACTCACCTGCTTCAGCATGTGCCACGAGGAAAGTCTCATCACTCCCATTTCACAGATGTAGGATCCAAGACTCTGAGAGGTAAGAGTCAGAGGTCACCTGATGTAAGAGGTGAAGTTTAGATGAACACCATTTTGCTTTTTCCTCAGTTGTCATATACATGCATCTTATCTACCAGCTACTGTAGGAAAAGCAGGATAGATATCCTACATTCTGAGAGAAAGATTTGGCATGAGGCACCCAGGGGGCTCTCAGTCAAGGGGCAGCTAAAACCTCATCGTCTGTGTTGCTCTGCCTTTTTCCCTGCGAGAGGTACCCTGTCGTCTTACCTTTATGAGGGACATGAATCCCTCTACTTCCTCCTGGCTTTCATTCTGAACCTCTGCACCCCTAGCAAACACCATTAGTTCTTCCTGACTTCAGAAAGGACTGAGTAACTGACGCCAGAGACAGGGATGTTCCTAACACTGCCTAGAATGAAGTCACTTTTAACAGAGTGAATGCAAACACAATGTATGCATATTGCACATACAGAACTACCTGACAGTGCTAAATAATTCAGAGAGGATGCCGGCAGCTCAGTGCCTTTTAATAGTAAATAATTCAAGCGCTCTTGGCATCCCTCCCACCGAAACAGCAATATATCTGCCTGTGTCGGAGAGAAGCAGGGGTCTTACGTGAATGAATGTGAGGGCCATTACAACCAGAACCTTCTCCCCCATGGATGTTTACAGAGTGCAGCGGGCAACATCATTTGCAATCGTTCTTTGATTTAGGTGGCCAGCTGATCAGACTTTCAGCGTGCTGGCTTTTGTTACATATATATATATATTTGAGACAGGAGTCTCGCTCTGTCGCCCAGGCTGGTATGCAGTGGCACAATCTTGGCTCACTGCAACCTCTGCCGCCCGGGTTCAAGCGATTTTCGTGCCTCAGCCTCCCAAGTAGCTGAGACTACAGGTGTGTACCACCATCTCTGGTTAATTTTTGTATTTTTAGTAGAGATGGGGTTTCACCATGTTGGCCAGGCTTGTCTTGAACTCCTGACCTCAAGTGATCCGCCCACCTCGGCCTCCCAAAGTGCTGGGATGACAGGCTTGAGCCACCACGCCCAGCCAGTTACATATTTTTTAAAGTGAGAGAAGAAAACAGTTTCCCCAGACATCCGCTGTGATTAAAGACCAGCAAGTGTGCAGTTATGTACATATACGCTTGTTAGCAATTTAGGTCATCCTTGGCCTACTGTTCAAACTGAGTGGCTTGAGAGCAGAGGGCATCTTGAGTGGCATAGCAGCCTCGCATGTGTTCTATCTTGCTAGCTATGCAACTCTGGGCAAGTGATGAAACTTTCTTGTTCCTCAGTTTCCTCATCTGTCAAGTGGGGCCAATAATAGTTCCTATATCATAGGATTGTCATGAGGACCCCACGGAAGTTCACCTGTAAAGGGTTTAGCACAAAGTGGGGCACAAAGTGGAAACTGCCCTCTAAATAGAGACCCACTGCTAACAGTAAATCAAAGTCATCATTTTACTAATGAGGCCACTGAGGCTCAGAGAAGGACATAAACCCAAGGTCACACAGCCATGACTAGCAGGAAAAGGGCAAAGGTCAGGTGCTCAGTTTCCCATTCAAGTGAATTTATGGCAGAAGGGAGTAACAGCATACCACAGGGACTGGAGTGTAGCCAAAAGATCCTTTGTAGCTGAAAAATGCTTTGGGCTATTAAGCTTTATCAGACAGAGTTTGAATTTCTCGATGTTTTAGTGTAACATAACGGCAATTACTTTTACTCAACACATGTTTCTTTAGCTCCCACTCAGTGCCTGGCACTGGAAAGGCAGCAGTGAACAAGACAAGGTTTCCACTCTCATGGAGACAACCAACAAGCAAACCAATGAACAGGTCATTTCATGTCATAGTAAGCACAAAGGAAACTCTAACACAGGGTAAGGGGCTAGACAGGGATTGGCAGCTCCTTCTATGGTGGGTGGGGGTGTCAAGGAAAGCATCTGTGAGGAGCTGGGCGTGTGGCGAGCTGGCACACAGGCTGAACCATCAGCTTGTGCAAGGGCCCTGGGGTCGGGCAAGTTTAATGCCTTGCCTTTCCTTCTCAAAGCATGGAGTACTTTTCAGGGTTGTATTAGTTTCCCTGAAATCTGCTGCTGCTATTGCAGATGGTCACAAATAGGGTGGCTTGAAACAACAGGAATTTCTTCTCTTGCAGCCCTGGAGGCCAGGGTCTGAAATTAAGGCATCAGCAGGGCCATGGTCCCCCTGGAAGCTCCAGGGGAGTGTCCGTGTTCTGCCTCTTCCACCTCTGGTGGCTGCTATCACTCCAGCCTCACCCCGTCTCTATCAGTCTCCCTCTGCCTACCTGCCTGCCTTTCTCTCTCCTCTTTTCTTTTCTTTTTTGGATACAGGGTCCTTCCTCCCTTCCTCTCTCCCTTTCTCTCTCCTCTTTTGTTTTCTTTTTTGGATACAGGATCTCACTCTGTCACCCAGGCTGGAGTGCAATGATGCAATCATAACTCACTACAGCCTCGAAGCCCTGGGCTCAAGTGTTCCTACTACTTCAGCCTCCCGAGTAGCTGGGACTACAGGCATGCCACCACCATGCCCAGTTACCTTTTTATTTTTTGTAGAGATGGGAGTCTTGCCTAGTCTGGTCTTGAACTCCTGGGCTCAAGTGATCCTCCTGCCTCAGCTACCAAAAAGGTTGGGATTACAGGCATGAGCCACCATGCTTGGCTAATTTTATTTTATTTTTGTGAGATGGAGCTTCACTCTTGTTGCCCACGCTGGAGTGCAATGGTGTGATCTCAGCTCACTGCAACCTCTGCCTCTTGGGTTCAAGCGATTCTCCTACCTCAGCCTCCCAAGTAGCTGGGATTACAGGCACTCACTACAATACCCAGCTAATTTTTGTATTTTTAGTAGAGCCAGGGTTTCACCATGTTGGTCAGGCTGGTCTCGAACTCCTGACCTCAGGTGATCCACCCGCCTCGGTCTCCCAAAGTGCTGGAATTACAGGCGTGAGCCATCGTGCCCAGCCCCTGGCTAATTTTTTATTTTTTGTAGAGATGGGAGTCTCACCCAGGCTGGTCTTGAATACCTGGCCTCAAGCAATCCTACCGTCTTGACCTTCCAAAGTGCTGGGATTACAGGGATGAGTTACTGCACCCAGCCTGCCTGCCTCACTTGTCATTGGGTATAGGACCCACCCAGATAATGCAGGATAAGCACCTCCACTCAAAATCCTTAAATCAATCACTTGTTTTACCATATAAAGTAATATCCACTCTTTACTACACAAGGTAATTTTGACAGGTCCCAGGGATTAGGACATAGACATACCTTTTTGGGGCCACCAGTCAGCCCACTATTATGGCTGAGGAATATGTAGCAGGTTCTGGACGCTAAAAGCACCAATAAAAGGCAAAACTTGGCCTCCGTTTTGAGTTGAACTTGCAAGCACAGTATCCAGTTACGTTAGATATTGCTGACAATTTTGGCTCTGAATAAATATGTAGAATGAGACCTAAATATACCGCTGGGGATCCTGCAACGCAAGCTGAAATATGGATGCTTAACTCTGAAGTCCCCCCAGCCTGCACTTTCTCTGGTCCTGTTTTGATTTATTGAGGACTCTGGCGGACACTGTGCTAAACATGAACGTTCCCTGGGGAGCTTGTTAAGTGCATGCTCTCGGGTGCCCTCCTGGGAATTCTAACTGGACATATCTCGGAGAGGCCCAGAAATCTGCATTTTAAACAAGCATGCCAGGTGATTCTGGTTCAGATGCAGGTGGTCTGAGAACGACAGGTAGAGAAATGCTGATGTTAGGGGGTGGGTGATGCATGTTTAATTACTAGACAGTGGTAGTGGAAAAAAAATTCTGGCCTCATACTCCATTTGAGGCAGATATAATTGAAATAACTACATATACTTTTGCAAGAAGGCTCAGGTTGGCCAGGTGTGGTGGGTCACACCTGTAATCCCAGCACTTTGGGAGGCTGAAGTGGGAGGATCACTTGAGCCCAGGAGTTAGAGACCACTCAGGGCACATGGCAAAACCCTGTCTCTACAAAAAATACAAAAATTAGGCTGGGCACGGTGGCTCATGCCTGTAATCTCAGAACTTTGGGAGACTGAGGTGGGCAGATCACTTGAGGTCAGCAGTTCAAGACCAGCCTGACCAACATGGTGAAACCCCATCTCTACTAAAAGTACAAAACTTAGCTGGGCATGGTTGTGGGCACCTGTAATCCCAGCTACCGTAATCCCAGCTACTTGGGAGGCTGAGGCAGGAGAATCACTTGAACCCAGGAGGCAGAGGTTGCAGTGAGAGGAGATCATGCCACTATACTCCAGCCTGGGCAACAGAGTAAGACTCTGTCTCAAAAACAAAGTAAAACAAAACAAAAAACCAAAAATTAGCCAGGCATGGTGACATGTGCCTGTAGCCCCAGCTACTTGGGAGGCTGAGGTAGGAGGATCACTTAAGCCTGGGAGGTCAAGGTTGCAGTGAGCCATGATTGTGCCACTGCACTCCAGCCTGGGCGACAGAGTGAGACCCTGGCTAATTTTTAAATTTTTTGTAGAGATGGGAGTCTCACCCAGGTTGGTCTTAAATTCCTGGCCTCAAGCAATCCTCCTGCCTTGACCTTCCAAAGTGCTGGGATTACAGGGATGAGTTACTGCACCCAGCCTGCCTGCCTCACTCTAATAAGGACACCTGTCATTGGATATAGGACCCACCCAGATAATGCAGGATAAGCACCTCCACTCAAAATCCTTAAATTAATCACTTATTTTACCATATAAGGTAATATCCACTCTTTACAAGGTAATTTTGACAGGTCCCAGGGATTAGGACAGGGATGAGGATTTGTCTCAAAAACAAACAAACAAACAACAAACAAATAAAGCTCTGGTTGCCTGGAATGATCTTGTACAATATGAAGCCCTCAACTGGCGGGATGAATCCTATGTAGGCTTCATAAGGTTGGAGAGCGCTTTCGGGAAGTGACCCAGTGCAGGCGCCTTGGGTTAGGAGTCTGAACCGCTCAGGCTGTCATCTCCACTCTCAGCTTACTGGACCTGGAGTCTTGGGCAGGCTGCTCTGCTCTTTGAGCCTCAGTTTCCCCCTCTGGGAACAGGGCTATCCAGACTTGCCTTACCCAGTTCACAAACATGCCTTGAAGAGTCATTGTCACTGTTTAGAAGTTACAAATCCCTAGAGTGTCTGGACTTTCCTCCTCTCTGAGAGCTGTTGAGTGAGGCTGAGTGGGTGTTTTCTCAAAGGCTGTCACACTGATGGTATGCTGGAGGAGCCTCAAGACCACCCTCAGGATTGACGGTTCGGTAGGAAGCCTCACCAGGCCTCAGCATACGGTTATCCTCCTGGCTGTGACTTATGATGAAAAGACACCAAGTGAAATCAGCAAAGGAAGAGGCTCATAGGTGAAGGCGGAAACCAGGCACAAGCTTCCAAGAGTCTCTCCCGCTGCATCACACAGGATACCTAATTCCCCAGCAACGAGCTGTGACAGCACATGTGAGATGTTGTCCATCAGGGAAGCTCACTAGAGACTCGGGGCCTGGGATTTTTATTGGAGGCTGATCACGTGGCAACCTCGGCCTGGCAGGTACCAAAATTCCAGACTCCCAGGGGGAGCCCAGGCGTTCAGCACAAATGCTATTCTTTGTATAGGTATTTTAGGCACAGAAGCCATTCTTATCAGTTAACGGTGGGTAGGACCCTCATGAAATCTGAGTTCCCAGACTCTAGCCAAGGGCCAACCTCATAGAGATTTTTTCTTGCCTTCCAAAGGATGGTGACTGGGCTTGCTGTGCTCTCTTTGTGTAACGGTCATCTCTCATTCTTTTGTTGACATTTGGGTATTCAACCTCCCTTCCCATGCCTGGGGAATCTCCCATCTTTTGAGACAAAAATCCACCTCTCATGATAGAAGCTGAAAATGTCACTCATTTTCCCAGCCAGCTTTGCAGCTAGAGGACAGTCACATGACCCCCATCCTGCCAATCAGATGAAGCACTCAAATTTTGAATTAGAAGCTAGTAACATAAAGAAGGTGGAGCCTGGGCAACATGGCAAAACCCTGTTTCTACAGAAAACACAAAAATTAGCCCGGAGTGATGGCTCACGCCTGTAGTCCCAGCTACTTGGGAAGCTGAGGTGGGAGGATTCATTGAGCACAGGAGATCCAGGCTGCAGTGAGCCATGATTACATCACTGCACTCCAGTCTGGGCAACAAATCAAGACAATTGTCTCCGAAAGAAGTTGGGAGCACACTGGTAGTGAGGGGTTGCAGCAGCTGCATTCTATTTCTAGGGGTGGTGGCAATGGCAGCAGCCTTGCTGTCAGAGGCCGGTGGGCAGTCCTGATGGTGGTGGTGACACCTGTGCCCAGCACGAGCTTCCAGGAACCTTCCCTGGGCCAGTTCTGCAGGATGCTTTGAGCCCCGCCCCTGAGTCTCTGGCCCTCCCAGAGTCTCGGTGAGCTCACCATTCACTTCTTTACAGCCTCTTGTCTTTCCTTAAGTCAGACAGGCTTGGGCTTTGTTTCAAAGGTTTGTTTGGGTTTAGGTTTTGTTTTGTTTTGTTAGGAAGATAATTCTAAGATGTACTCATACATGATATTAACCAAAATTGAGTCACAGGGTGAAATGGTCCTTTTTCATTCTCTCTCAGACTTTCTGCTTACTTAGAGAAAGTCTCTGTTTGCTTCTGGAGCCCTTAGCCCCTTTAAGCCATTTCTAGAACTTGCAAATTTCCATTTTAAACAAAGACAGAGCATGCCTGAGGCTAGGATGGTATCTAGCTAGAATTTGACAACAAGGATATTGCAAAATGTTTATTTCATGGTTACTTTCTATTTATGGCAAGTATTACTTAGCAATGATACAATGTTTCCTTTTAAAATAAGAACATTTAAGAAAAAGTCCGAATCCAATTCCTGACCGTGAAGTAGTAACAGCACAGTAGTGTAAGGATAAGGCGGTAACAGGAACATGTTCTTGAATGAGAGAAGTAGGGGGAACAATGTGGCTGGAACTCACATTTGGGGTCTGCAAAAAGTTGTAGCAGATTCTCAGAAAGAGTAGGCAAGCTCCCTGAAACCTGAGGGCTGTGCTGGGGAACCAGGAACCCCTCAACCCCAGCAGGGAAGATGTGGTGACTGTCCCCTCCACCCCAGCATTGTATCCATGGCATGTGGACAAGAGAAACCCCCCAGGGCCATCGTTGAACATTGTCCAGCCAGCCCTTCTCATTGCAGAGATCCTGTTAGGGAGGATCTGGGTTTCAGGACCAGCCTTAGGTCTTGCAGTGAATCTGGGCAAGGTCCGACCATGAGCTGGTGGGTAGGGGTTCTGGATCCTCCCCTCAAGCTGCACTGAATGGTCCCCTGCTCTGCTTAGGTCAGTGCCTTCTCACTCACTCTCCAAGCTGCAGCCACATCGACTCCTCCCTGTCTCTTCACCTTAGCAAACACTCTCCTGCCCTAGGGACTCAGCCCTTGCTCTTCTCCCCCTGCCTGGAAGGTTCTCCCCACCCACCTCCCACCACTGCGTGGCTGTGTGGCTGCCTGGCTCCCTCTAGGCACCCGCTCAGGGAAGCCTTCTCTGACAGCCTCGGCCAGGCCACCCTCACTGGTTGGCACCCACCACCTTGGTTCACTTTCTTCACAGCACTTCTCCTCTGGGGCTTGACATTTCAGATTCACTGAGTGTCTGTTGTCTCCCAGTAGAATGTGAGCTCCCTGAGGGCAGGGACAGAGCAGCTATACAATTTGTGGGACCCAGTGCAGGGTGAAAATCAGGGCCCTTGTCTAAAAACAGTTAAGAGTTTCCAGACAGCCACAGCAGAGCCTTAAAGCGAGCTCCGGCCCTCTTGAGGCCCGGCTGCTGTTCTTCTGCATCTCCCTACGGCTTTGCAACTGGCCCCGGCCAGGGACTTTGTCTTGCTAACCACTGTCCTCTGAGCATCGGGGACACAGCCTGACACATAGTGGGCCCTCAATGAGTATTTGTTGACTGAATGAATCAATGAATGAATGAGCTGATGGCTTTAGTTGCTACTTCATCTGCAAACCAGAAACAAAACACCTGCATCTAACCATTGATGACTGAGATCAAGTTACCCATTAAGATGGAAAGACAGAGTCAGATGACTGGGAAGGCCCTGCCAGGCTGGCTCTAAGAGCAGCTCTAAGGGCCTCAGGAACCTCTGGAGCAGGGCGGTGACCAGTGGGGTTCTGCTGTACTGTATCACCCGTGCGGCTTGTGGGCAGCACAGTGAAGGAGGTGCCAGAACAGAAGCAAGACTGGGAGCCAGGAGGCCTCCCCAGTGGTCTGATAAGCACAGTGGTGGCGGAGGAGGATGAGAGAGAGATGGGATATGCTGATCCAGGCTGGGAGGATGAGAGAGAGAGATGGGATATGCTGATCCAGGCTGGGAGGATGAGAGAGGGAGATGGGATGCGCTGATTCAGGCTGGGAGGATGAGAGAGGGATGGGATACACTGATCCAGGCTGGGAGGATGAGAGAGAGAGATGGGATGCGCTGATCCAGGCTGGGAGGATGAGAGAGAGGGATGGGATGCGCTGATCCAGGCTGGGAGGATCACACCCAAATTGCACACATGCAGTGGGGGAGACTGAAAGACTTCAGTGATGTTTTACGTCTCTAGGGTGATACCTTGTGGTGTAGGTTCTAATCATCTGGGTCCCAGAGTCTGTCCTGATGTTGTCACATGTGCACATTCTCCATGTTTCAGCCCTTCCCCTAGTCCTGTGGGACAGAGGAGATGGTTTATGCTGACAGCACTGCATACCCCATAAAAGTTAAGTGTATTTATATATAACAGGCAGGCCTGGAGAGCCCACAGTGGGATAGTTATGAGAAGAAATGTAGCCTTTGGAAGAAGCCTCTTAGAACCAGTGACACAGAGCCAGGGACTCCTACTGGAGGGAGGTGTGCCCTCTCCGGAACCCGGCAGGTTACAGTTCAAGCTTGCGGTGGCTCTGAGGGGTGAGAGGAGATGGATATTTCAGATCCAGCTGGTGTTCTGGGTCATTAGTGGCAATGTCAGGTGGTCCAGAAAGCATCTTCCCACGGCAGAGATAGCTGGTTCTTTTGGAGATTACCAACATGTGAAGTGAGGAGAAAAATCATACCAGGAAAGACCTCAGTGGAATTTCCTATATGCCAGGCACTATTCCAAGGCATTTACATACACAACGTTTGTTTACCTCTGACAGCAACCCTGGGAGGTGTGTACTAATATTATGACTGGGAAAACTAAGGCACAGAGAAGCTAATTACTTGCCCAAGGTCATGGGCCAGAGGGCAGCAAAGCCGGAGTTGGAATTGAACATCTGGCTCCGACTCCATGCTCTTAACCACCACTCAAGGTCAGGGACCAGGGGCGCCACTGTCTCGTGTCCTCATGGCTGTGGCAACACGAGCTTGCTGTACTGGCCAAAATGCTTGGAGGCCTTTGCAGGCAGCCTAGACCTTATTTCATCCTTGAGGATGGACACCCAGGACCAGCCTAATGGTAGGATTTGGTGTGAATGATCACATTTGATTCTTATGCTGACCCTTTGCAGCAAGGGCTGTGATTGTCCCCATTTTACATATGAGGAAACAGCTGCAGAGTGGTTATGCACCTTGTCCAAAGCGCCACAGCTACTAGGCTACCAAACTAGGCTGGACTCCAGGGCTGACCAAAGCTGTTGCAGTTTTTTCACGTCAGCCACTGGGCTTTCTGTTTTTCTGAAACCTTTCGGCTGTGGGACTGTCTTTCTATGGCCTTCAACGCCAGAGCATCCTTGTCCCTTCAATAGGCATTGAGAGCAGAGAGGTTCAACACTCTGCCTGAGGTCACACAGCTGGTGAGTGGAAAAAGGGGATTCAATACCAGGCTGGTGCATGTCCAGCCTTCATGCCTTCTTTCTTCCATGCTTTGTTTCTAAGCAGTTTAGACTAACCATGGTTTAAAATTCTAGGGCATCTTCCTTTTTAAAATGGACTTTCCCATGGGAGGGGGTGCTAGGGACAATCTATAGCCAGCCCAAAACTTGGTCTGGGGAGTCAGAGAGGTCTGGGTTCCATTCCCAGATCTGTCTCTCACCAGCAGCATGGCCACAGCTGGTCATACTCCTCTCTGAGCCTCCATAAGATGACAGTAACAGCCCCACCTCCAGGATGTCAGGATGAAGGGACATAATAACGAGGCTACTAGAAAAGTTCAGACTCCACAATGTGCCTGCATGTTCCATTATCTAAATCAGTAGAACATCTCTGGAAGGAAATGAGGGAAGGCGAGGAAGAAGGGAGGGAACCATTAACATGATGGCTATTAATAGGCCCTCATCCATCTTCAGATCATCCTTCTAAAGTACAAAGAGCGCAAAAGCAAATCTACCCCCTTTGCAGGTGGAGAACCGAGAACCTGAATGTGCAAAGGGAGAGCCTTCCAGAACAAATTGTGCTCACTCACATAGATTTCTTTGCTGCTTTGTTCTTAATCAGGATCTTTTAAAATTTCTTTCCACCGTTAAAAATGTCAGAACTTCAACATGACAAAGTTCAGGACACTCCCTGGGGAGGAGTGGCTCAGCTCCCTCTGCCGCCCGCTGTGTCCTCCTGGCTGGGCTCCCCAGGACTGTCTGCCAAGATCCGCGCATCCTTGAGGCAGTGCGCCCTAGCACGGAACAGTCTCTCCAGGGCTGCCAGCAGCAATCCCCCGCAGATAACATGTTCTCTTCCCGAGGCCTGGGCTCACAGAACATGTAGCCCTCGTAGGCTCGGGGGTTGATTCTGGAGGACTCTGTATCTCTTCACAGAAATGCAAAATTGAAATGTCAGCCTGGACATCTTCCCAGGGAAGTCCAGGTCTTTGCAAGGGATGGGATACCTGTTGGACAAATTTCTAGCTAATTGATTTTCTTAAGTCTAGCCTTGCTTCCTAGAAGCTTAAAATCGAGTGGGGAGGCATCCTGAGGGAGCGTGTGCTGTTTGGTTTTAATATTGCTAACAAATAGCGTCATTCTAAACCCTCGGAGTCCTCTGCCTCCACCCACGCTGTTCACCTGGGATGCCTTGGACCTCACTGATGTCCAGCAACTAAAGGGTTAATGCCTAGCCCAGCAGGGAATGCTGCCCAAAGCTGGAGTCACAGTTTGTTCTGATTTAGTCAATACTTGCTTCTCCCTCATGACACTGATGGTTAAATATTTAGAACATTACTCCAGAGGCAATGTATACAGTCATGAAATAAGTCACGGTACAAAGTGCACAGAATGTCTGTCATAAGGGCCAGAGCAAGTGGCAATGACCCCCCTGCCACCTCCCCCATCCAACTGGCAGCAAGCTTCTTCTCTGGAAGGTGTCCATCCTCTTCCTCAGGCCACCCCCACAATGAGCGAGGCCTCTTCCTGTCTCACCTGGATTCCTCCCTTAGCCTCCTCTCAGGCGTCCCTGCCTCTACCCTCACCCCTGAGCCAATCCATCCTCCTTACAGCAGCCAGAAAAACAAATGTGGTCACACCAATCCTCTGCTTAAAACCACCTCGTGGTTTTCTGTGCTCAGGGTCAGGTTAAGGCTCCCGGTTCCCTTTAGAGCAATCTCTGCAATGTGCAGTTATACATTTGTTTGTTTTGTTTATTTTGCCATCCTGGAATGGCAAGCCTCAGCAAGACTCCCTAGTGTTTATATCCAGCGTCTAGCACCGTGTCTGGCACACAGTAGGTGCTCAATAGGTGTCTGCTTAGTCAGAGAAAGAATAAATGAATGGATGACCGAGCACTCACCGTGAGGTCTGCAAGAGCCCAGAAGGACCGGGGTGTTTCCTCGGCAGGTTTGAATTTGCAGAGGCAGAGAAGAGATTGCCATTCAGGGCAAAGGAATGGCCAGGGCAAAGGCTGGGAGGTGGCGTGTAGGCGGCTTCCTCTGCCCTAGAGGGCTCTGTCAGCAAGAAGACAATACATGGAAGGGACTGAGAACTTGCGGTTCTGAGTCAAAGGGCCTGGGTTCAAGTCCTGGCTCCACTATGATTAGCTGATGACCTTGAGAATGAGGTCACCTTTGTTTGACTCAGTTTTCTCATCTTACAAATGGGGACAATGATGATCTCTACTTTATAGAACTGTTTTGGGGACTAAATGAGATAACATAAGTCTGGGTGAAGAAAAAGGCTCAATAAATGTCAGTGAGTGTGTTTGATTCTGGGAAAGAAATAACGCTCGTCAAGTATTTTCTGTGCAGAGCAGGTACTGAGCCGCTCATTTAATCCTTTTAGCAACCCAGTGAGGTTGACTTTGGTATTTCAGTTTGACAGATGTATGTGACATTTTCCCCTGTTATGGGTATCCCAGCACCTGGTTTACTGTGGTTGGTTCAGTGCAGTGATGTTTAACCCTCACCTGGGCATTAGAATTACTTGGGGAGTTGCTGTAAAATACCCACACTTCCCACCACCAGCCAGCCAAATAAATCAGAATTTTTGGGAATGGGCCCAGGTGTCAGTATTTTTTTTAAACTCCCTGGATGATCCTAATAGACCAGTCAAATGGTCTAAGTTTGGATGTGTGGTTGTCACAGTGAGCCCCAGGACTGGGGCTAGGACTTGAGGACGGGGGCTGTGAATCACTTCTTACTCTGACTACTGACAGCAAAGCCAGACAAGTCACTTCATAGAGGAGACTCAAAATCTGTTACCACCCAGTGTGGGCATGCCTGAAGTGTGGCTTTCAAGTGCTCAGCAATATTGCTTGGTGGAGTCTTCCAATCACAAGCATGCCTCACTTTTAAGGGGCTGTCTGCTCCAGGCATCCAATTTGTATTAGCAAAAGCTCCCTTTCCTTCATAGGATGGTGTAACGAAAGGGAATCCAAGACATAGATTTTCTCTCTGCCTGTTGGAGGGCTCACTGTTCCCAGATCTTACTGAAAGAGGCCGGGCATGGTGGCTCACACCTGTAATCCCAGCACTTTGGGAGGCCGAGGTGAACAGATCACTTGAGGTCAGGAGTTCGAGACCAGCCTGACCAAAATGGAAAAACCCTATCTCTACTAAAAATATAAAATTAGCTGGGTGTGGTGGCACATGCCTGTAATCCCAGGTACTTGAGAGGCTGAGACGGCAGAATCACTTGAACCCAGAAGATGGAAGTTGCAGTGAGTCGAGATCATGCCATTGCCCTCCAGCCTGGGCGACAAGAGTGAAACTCTGTCTCAGAAAAAAGAAAAGAAAGAACTTTGGGGCCTGAACCTGACTTTTCCTAAAACTGCTGGACCGCTACATTGCTTTCAACCCCTTCCTATAGCAATTTGCAAAATAAGTCATTTCTCTAATTAAAAAACCAACCAACCAACCAACAGGATGCCTAAATTAGAAATGTAGTTACACAATGAATAACATTGCATGATACAGTTTTAAAAAATTACTGGTTGTGTACCTGAAATTCAAATTTACCTGAGTGTCCTGTAGTTTATCTGGCAATCCTACCTGGGTCTCACTTTCTGGGGCTACTTCAGAGTTAATAGCATGGACATTAACACACCACAGACATCCTCCTTGGAACCCAGCTCTGTCCCTTACGTGGTAACTGAGCTGCAGGCAAGACATTTAACTTTCCAATGGTAAATGCTTCTTTTCCCATAAGCAAATACAGATAATAATAGTACCTGTTTCCTGCGGTTATTATAACCACAAGAAAATAAAAATCATCTATCTAAAAAATAAATAAAAATAAAATCATCTATCTAAAGTACATACTAAGTGCTCGATAAATAGTAACTTTTACTGTATTTACTGTATCAGGAAACAATATCAGCAATGTATTTTTGGTTTATAATGAGAAGAATTATAAATTCCTTTTATCCTGTCTGTAAGAAGAATGTATGTATATTATGGAAAATCAGAAAATGCAGATATGAGAAAGAAAATCTACTCACATTTTTAACATTTGGTGATTACTCTTCCAGGTTTTTCCTTAAAAATATATCTATATCTGGCTGGGCGCGGTGGCTCACGCCTGTAATCCCAGCACTTTGAGAGGCTGAGGCAGGCAGATCACCTGAGGTCAGGAGTTTGATATCAGCCTGACCAACATGGAGGAGCCCCATCTCTACTAAAAATTCAAAATTAGCCAGGCGTTGTGGCACATGCCTGTCATTCCAGCTACTCGGGAGGCTGAGGCAGGAGAATCACTTGAACCTGGGAGGCGGAGGTTGTGGTGAGCCAAGATCGTGCCATTGCACTTCAGCCTGGGCAACAAGGGTGAAACTCCGTCTCAAAAAACAAAAACAAAAACAATTATATCCCTATCTATCTATCTATCTATCTATCTATCTATCTATCTATCTATCTATCTCTGTACAGAAAAGTTTGTTTTGTGCTGTGGGTCCTGCTTTTTTTTTTTCCACTTAATATTATATGACAGTTGACCTTTGAACAACATGGGTTTGAACTGTGCGGGTCCACTTACAGAAGGAGTTTTTTCAGTACAAGTGACACCCAGCGTGCCTGCCTTGCCTGCCTTGCCTGCCTTCCCTTCCACCTCCTCCCCATCTTCTGCCTCTGCCACCCGCAAGACAGCAAGACCAACCTCTTCCTTTTCTCCTCCCTGTCAGCCTGAAGAGAGGATACACATTTTTATAGTGATCCACTTCCATTTGATGAAGAGTAAATATATTTTCTCTTCCTCATGATTTTCTTAAGTTTCTTTTCTCTAGCTTACTTTATTGTAAGAATACAGCATATAACACACACAACATACAAAAATATGTATTACTTGACTATTATTAGTAAGGTTTTAGTCAGTAGTAGGCTGTTAAGTTTTGGGGAAGTCCAGAGCTCTCTGAAAATTTTTGACTGCCTGGGAATCAGTGCCTCTAACTCCTGCATGGTTCAAGTGTCAACTGAATAAACATTTCTCTAAGTTGTTAGATATTCCTTGAAAATCTAATTTTCACTGTACAGATATACACAAATGTACTTAGTCAATCTTATGCTGATCAAGTTTTTGTTGCTGTTATAAATAAGTCCTGCAATGAACTCTTTATCTTTTATTAAACATTGCGCTAGAGCTCGGTTGGCCCCTGAGGCCTGTCTCAAAGCATGGGCTTCTGGCTTGTGTTTCTGGCTGCCTGGCCGCTGCTTTTGCCAAAACGCAAGACAAATGGATTTCAGCCTTGATGGGTAGGCCCAGGGCTGCTCAGAGGCCCATTTTGTCACTCTCTGTCTTTGGAAGTGGAGCTGGCTCTCTGCTGAAATATGTATAAACACAGAATCCTTTTTGATCAAGGGGAGATCCTTTGCTAGCCTTGGGACTCGGTCCCTTCTGTTCCTGGTTGCATGTGTGCCATCTCCGTTGATTGCCCTTGTCTTTCGTGTTTCACAGAACTGGAAAAACAAAACAAAACCAAAAAACTTCCAAGATTCTGAAGTCCTCATATCCTTAAAAATCCATCAGAAAGCCCCGAAGCTTTCCACTGCTGAGTTTGCCTTTTCCAGCCTTGCCTGATCTCACTTGGGAACATAACTACCCAATAACTCAGTTGCAGCAATGGTGGGAGAACAGAGCCACCACATACAAGTAACATCCCAGAGAGAAGGGTGCTTACAGCAGAGGTGAGGCACACTGAAGCAATCAGTTCTGCTGTACAGGTTTTCTTAATGTTTTGACATCTTAAGTTCAGAGAACATAGCTTGGTTTTATAAAATAGTTTTAGTCCAGATGGCAGAGGGCACAAAAGTCTCCAAACAAGTCCTTCCGGGTGGAAGACACTACAAGTGGCTCTTTACCTGCTTTGCCATCATCTTTGCCCCAGAACCTTATGGAATATGTTAAGTCACTGCATAGGTCCACTTGTACAAGGAGTTTTTTTAACCGAAGTTACACTCAGTGTGCCTGCCTCACCTGCCTTCCCTTCCGCCTCCTCTGCCTCTGCCACTGCTCAGACAGCAGGACCAACCTTTCCCTTTTCTCCTCCTAGTCAGCCTGTTCAACATGAAGACAGGGTAAAGATGTTTTTAATGATCCACTTCCTCTGATGAATAGTAAATATATTTTCTCTTCCTTGTAATTTTCTTGTTTCTTTTCCCTAGCTTTTCTTCCTGCAATTACTTTTGCACCAACCTAATAATATTCAGTGCAGATTTGAGGCAATGAATTGATTTAATTGTAGGGCTCATTTGAGCCCCTAGCATGTCTTTCTGTATGCACAACTTTTTTTTCTAAACTGGTTGAGTTTAACAATGTAATAACTTTGCCCAGACCCACATAGCCATTTTCTTCCCAGAGAATCAATGTAATTTGCATGTGTTATTTGGCCACAGGACATCCTAGAGCAGTGCAGCTCTTGTTGATTTTGCGGAGCTGCTGATCGCCTTGTTTGAGAAGTCAGGGCCCAGGAGGGCAGCCAGGATGATGCAGGGCTTGTCAATTTCCAGGTGAATTCAGCAGGCAAATGGAAGCGGCAGGTGCTGGTCAGCTTGGGTTTCAACCTCATCCTTCACACGTGCCAGCTTTGAGACTTTGGCAAGTTACTTCAGCTTTCTGTGCCTTGTTTTCCTCACCTATAAAATGGGATAATAATAGACTCTACCTCATAGGATTCTTTTGAGTCATAAATGAATTATTAAGCATTAAACACTCCAAACACTGCTTAGTTCATTGTTAGTATTATTTATTATGCTCCAAGTGGTATTTGGACGTCTTAAATGAGAATCACCAAAAGCAGGGCTTCTCAAACTTTAATGTAAATATAAAACACCTAGAGATCTTGTTTAAGTACACATTCCGATTTAATAGGTTGAAGGGCGGGCCTGGGAGTCTGCATTGGCAGGTGCAGAGCTATCGCAGTTAATAGCCGAGATGCTGTTTGAAGACCTTGCTTTGAGGTTCAAGGACTTTGAGAACTTAGAGTAAAATTGCAGATTCCCAGGCCCCAACCCAGACTGTCGGTTTCAGGACCTCTAAGGGTGGGTCCCAGGATCCAAGTGTTTAACGAGCCTCCTAGGTGATTCAAATACACCAAAGCTTGACAGGCTAGAATGAGGAAGATGTGGCTTGTTCATAACCCTTGTGGGAGAGAATGAGTCATTCTGTGTTTAGGACTTAGGTTTCTTCTTCTCTCCTTTCATTTTCCGTCTTCTCTTTCTTCATTCCTCCCAGGCCAGGCAGCATAGCTCAGTGGTTGGAGCGTCTCCTCTGGATTTGCCTCACGATCTCACCATTAGCAGTGATACCTCTATGGAGGCATGTGCTATGAGAGGACTGTGAAAGGGAATCCAAGGGTTGATTTGGGAAGCTGGCCGTCATCAGCCAAGTCCTGACCATTTTGGGCTGACTGCTGCAGAGGCTGCAGGTCAGAGTGTATCATCGTATATGTTCTGGCCACTGGCTTTGGACAGTAGCAGTATGTGTGGGTGTTTGTTCTCCTCTGGATGACAAACAGCTCGACAACAGGGCCCTTTATTGCTCCTCTTGGGCCTTCCCCAACACAAGACTTGACATCTGGGCTCATCGATGCTTCCTGAATGAGTGAATGAAAGACATGCTGCAGCCACTGAGTCATGCACCACTGAGCTATCGTGAGCTGAAAGGAACTCAATGGTTCATAAACACTGGCTTTGACCACCTTCGCTCAATTCAAGTCAGCAAATAATAGTGATCATGTATCTTGCATCAGGGCCCATATCCGAGGCCACAGAAAGGCCTGTGGGGGCAGCCAGATCCGATAATTATAATTTCTCTGTAAGTTTTCCTATGCCTCGCTTATATTTGAAGCGTGATTACAGTGGAATGAAACTGGCCATTCAATCAGTATTTGTAAAATAAAAACGAAATCAGCTCTACCTGCTGTCATTTCCAAGATTACGTGTGTGGAGGTACTCTTGTTTTATCTTCACAACCACATTATGAGGTAGGTATTATTATCGTCCCCATTTTACTGATGAGCAAACTGAGGCTCTGAGAAGATAAGTAACATATCTGACACCTGGCAGTGGGGAACTTGAACCCGGGTCTGGAACTCTGCCTGTTCCACAGGCTGGAGGTGGGGCATAGGAAGCGGGTCGTGGACGGACTTGGGCAAGAAAAATAGAGCTGCAGTTCCCCTGAGAAAGGAGGAGGGATGCTGGTTATCGGGGCACAGCTGAGCTCACCACACCACATCCCCTCCTCCAGGCATGCACAGCATCATGGGAGGGGGCTGGTCTGTCACACCCTCAACACTGAGACCCATCAATGAGAAGAATTTCCTGAGTTTATAAAACAGCAACAGGTTAGGCAGCCTCGTGAGTGAATCGATCGCTAAGCTGAATCTTACTTAACTCCTAGCTTTAAAATAATCAGCAGGAAGGAGAACAAAAAGCCACAAGTGTGTTTACACACAGGCACCCCTCTCTGCAGGCCCTAAATAGAGGTTCAAATCAAGGCAGCCTTTCCTGTGGGTGTGGGTGCCGGCACAGGAGCCAGCTTTGCACTTAGTGCAGACTGGACAGCCACATAGTTTAGCAGGGGCAGCATTGACAGAAACCAGAGAGCTGTATATGCCACACTGGGATGGCTGGGCCACATGTGCTGTTAACCAGACAGTCTTGTTCCACGGCTGGAGCCTGAGCACATTTTAGGCCCTGGTGGCTGGTAGCACCCTGTGAGGACCGTTAACCACTTGGCTGAGACCCACTGGGCTGATGTCTCTGAAATCTCTGCTGGTCCGAATCCCACCTGGGGTATTTTGTGCTCTTAGGGACACCATAGTAATTGATGTAATATGCCTAAGATGGACTGAAACTGTCTGATATTGGAATAAATTCAACCTCACTGGTAATAAAAGCTAAGTGTGTGAAAATAAGATGTCATTTTATTATAATTTTCCCTGGCCATTTTATTTTATTTATTTATTTATTTATTTATTTATTTATTTATTTATTTATTTTGGAGACGGGGTCTTGCTCTGTCACCTGGGCTGGAGTGCAGTGGTGCTATCTTGGCTCACTGCAAGCTCTGCCTCCCGGGTTCACACCATTCTCCTGCCTCAGCCTCCCAGGTAGCTGGGACTACAGGTGCCCGCCACCACGCCTGGCTAATTGTTTGCATTTTTACTAGAGACGGGGTTTCACCGTGTTAGCCAGGATGGTCTCGATCTCCTAACCTCGTGATCCGCCCACCTCGGCCTCCCAAAGTGCTGGGATTACAGGTGTGAGCCACTGCGCCCGGCCATTTTATTATAATGTTTAGGTTGGCCAAGATTAAAAAAGATGACAGCTCTGTGGGCTAGAGGGTGGAGAGACAAGCCCTCTCCTACACTGATGAGGAGTATCAGGATTCTGCAGCAACACCTTTGAGTGGGCATAACCTTGGACTCAAACAATTTTCCTTATAGGCAATAACCTACGAAATAGTGGGATATACGGACAAAGATCTATGTGCCAGGATATGTGCTGGCGGATTTATATTTGGAGAAAATTAAATGTGCAATGAGAGGTGAGTAGTTTGGTATATCCATAGAATGAAATTCCAGGCAGTCATAAAATGACGCCAGCTTTTATGTGTTGTTATGGAAAGATGTTCCAGATATATAATTGGGTAGAAAATATAGGTTACAAAATAACATGTATAGTATGAGCTCATTTTTGTTAAAAAAAAAAAAAAAAACCCAAACTATCTATATCTAGATGTGAAAAATGCATGGAAATATTAACAATAGTTATCTTTGGGTGATGGGGTTATGGATGAATCCCATGCTGTCTAACATTTTTTAAAGGGAAAGTGATAACTTGAATACACAAATGGACTGTCTTTAGAGGCAAGAGACCAGGCTAGTAAGGCCTGCAAGAGGGTGGCATGGCAGCTGAAAAGAGGGTGCTGGGGTTACTGTAGGCCTGAGTGTAGCTTCTGCTCAGACAGGAATTGTCTGTGGGGCTCTGGGCAGGTGGTGCAAGCTCTCTGAACTTTGGTGTCCTTATCCGAAGAAGGGGGTCTGAGGATACCTACTTCACAGTTGTATTGTGAGGATTAAGTGGGATAATTTCTGTAAAGTACTTGGCACATGATAAGCATGCAATAAATCTTAATAATATATAAACATTCTATCAATATTGAATGCTAGCATTATCTACCTCTCTAAACACACACACACACACACACACACACACATATTAATCCACATATCTAAAAGAGTGGACTTGTTTTCTTTTTCTTTTTAAAAGCATTTTTAGAAACTGGTGTTTATTTTCTGTCAACCTTATTTCCATGTTGCTTCAGAGCCTGTGCAAGAACAGTGTAAGGCCATTCAGTGGTTGGTCCTACCCATTCAGTGGCCTGAGCAGGGGGAGTGGCAGACCAGTCTTCTGTGGCAGGCTGAGCACTCCAGTCTTGGGTAGGGAATTGCTGAATAGGCACAGAGGGCACCTGCATGCTGTCAGACCAGTCTGCAACCTCAGGGTGAGTAGCAGTGAACTCAGGAGCCGGAGCAGTGTCCATTCACCCTGAAATTCCTCCTTGTCACAGCCTTTTCAGCAGCAGCCTGCTCTTCTTTTTCAATCTCTTCAGGATCTCTGTAGAAGTAGAGATCAGGCATGACCTCCCACTGCTGTTTGCAAGCAATTGAGCCGCTGCATGGGCAGAATTTCCTGGGCCAGTATCCACATCAAGCCCACTGAGTGAGCTTCTTGTTGCATGGGATGGCAATGTCCACATGGCATGGTGGAGAATCTGTGTGACACAGAGCAATGGTAGATAGGTTGTAACATAAGATGCCTCTGTGAGATACTGGTCGCTGGCCCTGCAATCAGTAACCACAAGAACCCGTGGATCTGGGAAGGTTGCCTAGATCTGGCTAGTGAAGGTTCCAGAAATGAAGTGGCCAGCAATAGGAGTGGCTCCAGTGGCAGCAGCACACTTCAGCACGGCCCTCTGGCCAGTGCTCCTGGAGGATATGACACTGGCATCAGCAGGGTTTTCTATGGCCACGATGGTGCGAGCCACCAGCAGAAGCTTCTCCCAGGTCCTCTTTAGATTCATGACATAGATGCCGCCACTTTTCCTCTTACAGATGTGCTGTTCCATTTGGAAGTCAAGGTTGGTACCATGTAAGTGGGTTCCTGCTGCAAGGAACTTAAGGACATCCTCCTCTTTCATTTGCAGGACATCAAGGGCTCTGGACCTTGTGAAAGTTTCCCTTTGAGTTAGGACGGGAATCCAGAACAACACTCTGTGGACCCCTCTGTGGGTAGCAGGGAAAGCGAGTAGACTTGTTTTCTAAAACTCCCGAAGATGGACTCCATAGACAGCGTCACAGGGAAACCAATGTCAGCTCCAAATTAAGAAGAATCTCCTAGTTATTCAAAGGTAAAAATGGGAGGCCCGTAGCTGGAGGTATTCCAGTAGCTTGTGGGTAAACAGATAGCAGAGGTATGGGAGGTGATATATGACAGTGAGATGATTGGGTTGACCTAGCCAGTGGCATCCCCTTCAGTCTCCACATTGAAGCCATTGGCAAAGGGGATGAGAAGCTGGCTCAGGGTCAGGCTACCTGGGGCCTCGCAGCAGCTCTGCCCCTTTCCTAGCAGGTGGGATGCTGGGAGTCCTCTCTCCTCTCAGTCCCAGTATTCACAGGGCCAGAATAATTTCTGCTGTGCAGTTGTAAGAATCGGAAATAATGCAATCTAGCTCCTCCTTCTATTAGTGGTTTTGTTCTGAAAATAGTGGAGCTAGGACTTGAGCAAATATTCCTCCATTCACTCATCTGTGCCTGCATTCATTCACTAGACAAGTATCTATGGAGCTGTGTGCCCAGCTTCCGTAACAGGCAGGGCCCCTGGAAGGCTCCCAAGCTCCACAGACCTGCTGTCGAGGGTCTGCAAAATCCTAATCCCACTGTCAGGCTTTATTGTCGTGTTCTGCATGGGCACCAAAGGGCAGCGCTCGGTGATGATGAAGCTGGGCTCCTTGCCAGAAAGACAGCAGGAAGTTTTGCCGCGATGTGCAGCCTTCCTTGAACACAGGGAGGGAAACAAGAAAAACCCCATGGCCAATGTCATGATGTGGGAGTTATTCCGGCCATGCTAAGATAATGTGCCAGATAAAGGGCATCTCAAACTCGCCAGCTCTCCCTGCCTCTACCCTCCTCCCTCCCATTCCCGAGCTGCGAAGGTGGCAGGAGGAAGAGAGCTTGGAACCACGGGGACCCTGCTTAGGAGGGATTGTTCCTTCTGGACTTTCTGCCTCCGAAAGTCTGCTTCCATCTCAGCTCCAGCTCAGCTGCAGGTCTGTCACAGATGTCCCCAACCTTGGCCCATCTTCCCCATCCAGCAAACACAGTCACACTTTGACCACGGGCTTACCCCTGCATTATGACTGTGTGCAGGTGTGAGCTTGGCCTCCGCCACACCCAGGGTCCTCTTCAAAGTGGGGTGCGTGGAAAGAAAGTAGCAGTGCTGGGGACCTTATCACTTTGGTTTCACAGTCTTTTGCCTGTTTTATAATGTGTGGGATAGACTGGAAAAGTGGTATCCATGGCCAGGTGTGGTGGCTCACGCCTGTAATTCTAGTACTTTGGGAGGCCGAGGCAAGTGGATCACTTGAGGTCAAGAGTTCAAGAGCAGCCTGGCCAACATGGTGAAACCCCATCTCTACTAAAAATACAAAAATTAGCCAGGCGCGGTGGTGGGCACCTGTAATCCCAGCTACTTGGGAGGCTGAGGCAGGAGAATCGCTTGAATCCAGGAGGCGGAGGTTGCAGTGAGCCGAGATCATGCCATTGCACTCCAGCCTGAGCTTCAGAGAGAGACTCTGTCTCAAGAAAAAAAAGAAAAAAAGTGGTATCCACAAGCAATTTATAAGTAAATACATATATAATTAATAATTCAAGTATTAATTAGGAATAAAAAGGAATGATCATTGCTTCTGAGCTGCTCCTGGTTCATCACACCAGGGGCAGCTCAGGAGCTATGGTCATTTCTTCCTTTTTATTCCTAATTAATAAATAGAACTTTGTTAATTATAACAACAGATATTATATTTTATAATTATATTTTATATCTTATAATAAAATATATTATTATGTGTAATTATGACTACATGGCTGGGTGCAGTGGCTCATACCTGTAATTCCAGCACTTTGGGAAGCTGAGCTGGGCAGGTCACTTTGAGGTCAGGAGTTCAAGACCATCCTGGCCAACATGGCGAAACCCCATCTCTACTAAAAATACAAAAATTAGCCGGGTGTGGTGGTAGGTCCCTGTAATTCCAGCTACTCAGGAGACTGAGACAGGAGAATTGCTTGAACCCAAGAGGCGGAGGTTTCAGTGAGCCGAGATCATGCCACTGCACTCCAGCCTGGGTGACAGAGTGAGACTCTGTCTCCAAAAAAAAAAAAAATTATGACTATATAACAACATAATTATTATTATATAATACCATAACAATAAATAATGCTGAATACATATTAATAATTGATACATATTAAAGGCGAGTGTTTAGCAATTTTTAAAGTTAGGAATGCGTGATCAGATAATTCAGAGCCAACCATCAAAGACCAGGAGCAATGGTTAGGTTATTTACAGCTTTTCTCAGGGTTCTCTGAGCATAGCTTGCTCCTGGTTGGGGATCTTAAGTGTTTGCGAAATGAATGAATAAAAAAATCGGACTCCTGGTCTTTTGGGAGGCTGGAAGTAACTTGAAGGTTCATATGCGTTGTGTCAACAGAAAAAAAAAATCACAAATTTATAAATTTAGAAAGGAGACTATTTCTTATAAAGGATTATAGCCTGGAAGGTGGCCATTCTGCCAGACTGGAAAACATTGCCTCTGGAAGAGGCCGGCCATTAGCAGATACTTTGAGGGAGGGAAAGATGAGACAGGAATTCATGGATGGGTTGGCCAAGCAGACATATTCAACAAGTTACAGGAGGAGCTATGAATATTCATGAAAGGGGTTCTGATGTATGTATGAGCAAACGTGTGTGTTATGTGTGCCTTATGTTCTCTTTGGGAAGGAGACAGTGTTTAAATGCATTCTAGTTAGGCCGTGTAGGTCGAAAGGAAAAGTAGGGCCTTGAAGGCACTCAGTGTGCAGCCTCTATAAACCGGCCAGAACCTGTTTACAGCTGGTGGTCTCTTATCAGGAGGAAGTACTGAAATCAGCCTCTGTCCAGTCAAAGCTGAAGCTGTGGCTTGCGGAACAGAGGGGCAGTTAGTCAGCATATGGCGTGAGTTGAAGTTGTTTAGTGTTGCCGATCTTGAGGTCAGTGCTTGTTCAGATGCTAGAGAAACCTTAGAGTCATTAGAACATGACTACAGTAGTTTCTTTAAGGATGGGGTTGTGTCACTTAACCCTTGCTTGGCTTGGCCTTAGATCCTGTTTATAATTTGGTACCTTATTGCCACAAAGAGTCCATTCGATCAGTCTTATGATCTCTATGTTCACATTAACGTTGGTCAGTTATTGTGTTCAAGCCACAAAAGGGAAGGGGTTTATAACAGGGTGAGTCTGACCTCCTGTCCCGTGATGGCCTGGAGCTCAGTTTTTACAGTTTCTCTGAGGTTCTCTTGGCCAAGGGGGGTCTATTCAGTTGGTTGGGGGCCTTAGGATTTTATTTTTAGTTCTTAGTTGAGATGGAATAGCCCACCTTACCTCAATTCAAAAAACAAATATCAGTGGTCACTGACTGTGTGCTATGTTCCACATTCTGAGGGTTAGGGGTTCAGAAGCCATGAGTCCCTTCCCTCTATGAGCTCACGGTGTAGGAGGGGCAGGAAGACAATCTATACAGATGACTCTAACAGTTAAAAGTCACAGACAATGAATTGCACTCGAATTCTCTTTTATTTATTTTTAAAATTAATTTATTTTATTAAAAAAATTTTTTTGAAACAGAGTCTCACTCTGTAGCCCAAGCTAGAGTGCAGTGATGCCATCTCAGCTCACTGCAACTTCTGCCTCCAGGGATCAAGAAATTCTCAGCCTCCTGAGTAGCTGGGATTACAGATGCCCACCACCATGCTTGGCTGATTTTTTGTATTTTAGTAGAGACAGGGTCTCACCGTGTTGCCCAGGGTGGTCTCGAACTCCTGAGCTCAGGCAATCCACCTGCCTTGGCCTCTCAAAGGGCTGAGATGACAGGTGTGAGCCACCGCACCTGGCCTAATTCTCTTTTTATATGAAGACTCTGTCTGATCTTTAATATTTATTTCTCAGCCTTGTATAGTGAAGATGAGGAACTAGCAAAGTATTTCTGAACCTTCAGTCATTTGAGTGTCCCATTTATAATTTTTGCCCTATTTGCATAAGACTATATACATTCAAATGATATTTCCCTTTAAATTGACTTTTTACCTAAATAAGTTTAGGTAAAAAAGAAACTATATTATCACCACGGTTGAAAAATCAGTATCGCTTGCTCTAACGAGAAAGTAAAAGTAAAAATAAACAATAACAAGAGCTAATATCGATTTAACACTGCATACCATGTCATGTTCTAAGCACTTAATGTGGATTAACTCACTTCAGGCTCATAACAACCTGCTGAGGTAGGTGCTGTTATTATTCCCACTTTACAGAGGGGAAGGCTGAGGCTCAAAGAAGCAAAGTAACTCTCTGGAGTCACAGAAGTGATAAACTGAGGAGCTGAAATTGCAGAGTCCAAGCTGGTGATGAGCACAGTGGACTTCTCTTCTGTGGCCACCATCCTACTCTACAACAGAGTCTACAAATTATGGCCGTGGCCAGATCCAGCTTGCCGCCTGTTTTTGTGCTGTTCCCAAGCTAAGAAAGATGTTTTCATTTTTAAATGGTTGGGAAAAAAATCAAAGGAAGAATAGTATTTCATGATATGTGAAGAATATTTAAACTTTCAGTACCCATAAGTAAAGGTGTATTGCAACACAACCGCACTCATACTTTATGACATTTTGTCTATAAACTTTAGGACTTTTTGTCAATGGCTGCCTTTGCCTTTGATTGTGACAGAGACCATGTGGCCTGCAGAGTCTGAAATCGTCTCTCTCTGGCCCTTTGTGGGAAGTATTTGCTGACTCCTGATCTAAAAGGAAAATTCTAGCTGGGCAGCGTGGCCGCTGACCTAACGCCTATTGTTTCAAAAGGAAGTGTTAAAGAACTAGTAACGTCAAACAGAGACTCCTTCATCGATGTAATGGGAAAGGTGAATTGAAAAGGGAATGTCTTTCTTGATAGGTGGATTTAAAGATTTTGTTACTCATTGCTGGGCTCTTGTACTCTTAGAAATATCTCATGGTGGGCTGGGTGTGGTGGTTCGTGCCTATAATGCCAGCACTTTAGGAGGCTGAGGCTGGAGGATCACTTGAGCCCAGGAGCTCAAGACCAGCCTGGGCAATATAGCAAGAACTTGTCTCTACTGAAAATTGAAAAGTTAGCTGAGCATGGTGGTGTGTGCCTGTAATCTCAGCTACGCGGGAGGCTGAGGCAGGATGATCACTTGAGGGCAGGTCAAGGCTGCAGTGAGCTATGACTGCACCACCACCCCTGCACTCCAACCTTGGTAACAGAGTAAAATCTTGTTTGTTTTTTTTTTTGAGACAGAGTCTTGCTCTGTTGTCAGGCTGGAGTGCAGTGGCGCCATCTCGGCTCACTGCAGCAACCTCTGACTCCCTGGTTCTAGCAATTCTCCTGCCTCAGCCTCCCAACTAGCTGGGATTACAGGCATGCGCCACCACACCCAGCTAATTTTTGTATTTTTAGTAGAGACAGGGTTTCACCTGTTGGCTAGGTTGGTCTCAACCTCCTGACCTTGTGATCCGACCACCTTGGCCTCTCAAAGTGCTGGGACTATAGGCATGAGCCACTGCGCCTGACCCTGTTTTATAAAAAACAAAACAAAACAAATCTTATGGTTCTTGTTTTACGGAACCTTAGTTGCCCTAGGTAATGTCTAAAAACTGTTCCAGCTCAAACTGTCTATATTCCTGAGAGCTGGGTCACTATTTCTCCCAGCACAGTAAGATCCTGTAAATGGAGTACTTCAAGGGCCTGGCTAAAACCCTCTCCATCCTGCCTAGTGCTAAAGAGTTTATTTTCTTTCCTGGCTTCATTTAAACTGTGAGTTTCAGACTTTACTCTTCAATGTGGCCAGGAAATAACGCCGTGGGTGCAACAAGTTGAATCTGCCCAGCTGTGGCATGTATTGAAATTCATCTTCATTACTGAAAATCTAATTTTGTTTCTCAAAATCTTCGCTGGAAATATTGAACTGGAGCAGAGAATTAAATTAGCTCAAGTTCAAATGTGGTTTGCTGTCATTCGAGCAAAATGAGTCTCTCTCCTGAATTTCTACAACTTCCTGTCCATTATTTTGGTAGACTTTCCTGAGGAAAGTGGTCATTTGCTGAAATCAAAACATAGTAAAAATGGCCCCCATTTTCTAGGATCTTAAGCAGGTGGAGCTGACTTTATTCAAATCCTGGAGCAAAGATGAGACACAGACTTCCGTTCTCTGAGCTGGCCACTGTGTTGGACAGGGGGCACTGTCAGGAGTTACACTGGTTTCTTACAACAGTTTTATTTCCCCCTTGTTGTTTTTCTTTCCTCCTCCTCCTTTCTTTTTCTTCCTTCTTCTGCTTCTGCTTCAAGAAAGCGTCTGTCTCTGTCACCCAGGATAGCTGGAGTACAGTGGCATGATCACAGCTCACTGCAGCTGTGATCCTCCTGCTTCAGCCTCCCAAGTAGCTGGGACTACAGGCACACATCACCATGCCCAGCTAATTATTAACTTTTTGTGGAGACAGGGTCTCACTACATTGCCCAGGTTTGTCCTGGACTCCTGGGCTCAAGCAATCCTCCTGCCTTGGCCTCCCGAAACTCTGGGATTTTGAATGTGAGTCACTGCACCTGGCCTCCTCCTTGTCTTTTAAACAAGCACAAATTGAACTTAACATCTGCGCTGTCTGTTTCTCCTCACATGTACCCCAAGGCCCTGAAAAGTTGGCCTGCCCATCTCTCTAGCCACAGAAAAGTTTAGCAACTTGCTTAAGGTCACTCAGGAGGACATGTGAGAAGCTGGAATTTGAATACAGGTCTAGCTGACTCCTGAGCCTGGGCTCTCTGGACGTTGGAGCCCCTGGATCACTAATGTGAGCATGGACAGGGCAGGGATTGCATGCCCACAGGTGTTAGTAAGTGACCTTATCCTTGCAGAGATGACCAGGGGACAGGATGAGGCACTGATGGCATCTGCTGCAGGGGCCGTGTTTCCCCTCCTTCTAACCTTCCAGGGGCTCCCTATCGCCTTCTGGGCAAAGTCTCAACTTCTGAGCGTGGCCAACAATGTCTGTCCTTCAGAAAGTCTTCCTCTCTACTGTCTCTGCAGGGGTTTGTACTTTTTTTTTTTTTTTTTTGAGATGGAGTCTCACCCTGTTACCCGGGCTGGAGTGCAGTGGCATGATCTCAGCTCACTGCAACCTCTGCCTCCTGGGTTCAAGCAATTCTCCTGCCTCAGCCTCCTGAGCAGCTGGGATTACAGGCCCATGCCACCACACCCGGCTAATTTTTGTATTGTTAGTAGAGACGGGGGTTTCACCATGTTGGCCAGGCTGGTCTCAAACTCCTGACTTCAGGTGATCCGCCTGCCTCGGTTTCCCAAAATGCTGGGATTACAGGCATAAGCCATGTTTTCTTAAAGAGTTGAAAGAAATTTTCACCTTAGCAGGCCACCCACAGTCTCTGTTGCAACTTACACAACAATTCAGCTCTGCCCTTGCAGCAGGAAAGCAGCCCGAGGCAATATGTAAATAAAATGAATATGGGAGTGCTCCAAAAAATGGATTTACAAAAAAACAAGCATTGGCCGGATTTGGCTCAGAGCCTAGAATTTGCTGATTCTTTTGTGGCAGATGGGAACTGGACAGGTCAGTAGGAATGGGAGTATTATGAGGATGTTGCTAATAATTATTATAAATAATTATCAACAAACAAAATATCTTAAACATGCCCTGAGGAATGAGGAGAGCCCACCTGATCTCTGATTACACAACGCACGCAGACGAAATCCAAATTCCTTTCCTGCGTATTGTGTTTTCTCTCTGAAAATCTCAAAGCAGCATTTGTACTAGATGAAATTTAATTTGAACCACAAAGAGATCTACCTTATACAACTAACTGCCTGGTTTAGCCCACAGTTAATTGAAGTCATTGGAGAATCATTTGAAAGTGGATTTTGTTCTCCTCCAATCTGGGGGCCAGACCCTATTCTTGTCATTGTAATCAAGTCCTGTGGTTCTCTTGCTTCGGAGAGCATCTGTCAGTAGTTGAGTGGATACTTAATTCCATTTGCCATTTGGGGTAATTTTCCTGAGAGCTGAGATCAGCCATTCTATCACCAAGGGTGATTGTCTTTAATTAAAGGTGTCAGTAAAAATAGTTTAGCCTGCCATCCAGAAAACCTCTTTGCTTTTCTTTATTGAAAGAATCCCAAATATGAATAGAAATTTTTGGTTTTTTCCTTGCCTTTAGTACCTGCTTCAAAATAATACTCTGCTTTCTATAACAGATTTTGGAATGGGATAGATCCAGGTTTAAATTCAAATTTAGTTATTTGCCTATTATTTGGGTGACTTGAGGACAATCCATTGTAGCCTCTCAAAGTTGTAGGTTCCTTACCTACAAAATGGGAATGTTGGTGCCTAACTCCTTCTCACTTACTCCATCTCCCCACCTCCATAATAAAGATAATCACAAACATTTATAGAATATGCCTATGGGGCAGGCACCTTGGAGAAAATGTTACAGTTATCATTTTGTTCAATTACCACACAACACTATGAGGATGAGATTATCTCCATTTTAAAGATGGGGAAACTGAGGCACAGAAAGGCAAAGGACCCCGTTAAAGTCACATGGTGAGTGAGTGTCAAAGCCAGGACCTGCAGAGGCTATGATGGGGGAGGGCACTTGGGGGAGATGGGAAGGAACCGTCGCAGGGACAGGTCTCACCCTCACTAGCGCTCACTCCATTACTTGCAGAATACATTGGGAGAAACACGCCACTTCTCTTGACCCATCTTTCTTCCACACGGTGAGCTTTTGGCTCCTCAGCCAATCGATATTTCTCTGTTTTGTTCACTTCCATGTGGCCGACATGGTGAGACTGGCCCTGGGGGTGCCTCATGCTCGGGGGGTGCCTCCTAAACCTTGGAAGTCCCTACAGGGTCGCGGGAGGGCTCAGACAGAAGGAAACTAGGGCATGGGCTGCTCTAGACTTTATGGGAAAAGCAAAGGTGTTCTTGAGGGTCCCATGGTATGTCAGGATACGTTTAGCTGCAAGTTACAATGTAATGAACTAACAGTGACCTAAGCAATCAGTAAAGGAGTTTGGAGGTGGGTTACTCCAGGGTTGGCTTGGTGGCTTCACTGTGTCACCAAGGACCAAGGCTCTTTCTGCCCCTCAGGCCCACCCTGCTGAATCTGACTTTTCATCCTTAGGTTTGTGCCTTGGTCACAAAACGGCTCCACGGCTCTGAGCATCCCATCCTTACACAACCTCATTCAAGGCAGACTATAGGAGAAGGTCTCATCCCTATTGCTACTTTTATCAGGAAGTGAAAACCTTGCAAGGAACAAAAACCTCGCCACATCTCCTCTTAACGTCTCATTATGCAGAACTAGGCCATAAATCCTAAACCAATCAAACCAAGCTAAGGAGAGTAAAATTACCATGCTGCGGACCATCTACTGTCATTCTTTGGGGTTGGGTAGGGGAGGAGCTCACCTTCCCTGTACATGATAGGCCCTGCACAAAATTGAGGCCCTGTAATCTTAAGCAGAAAGAAAGAGGAGGGACTACATGTTGGGTGGGTAGGAACCACCTCTGCCACCAAGATGGCCATCGTGATAAGTGGATTAGAAGCAGATCAGTCAATTTCCTCCTCTTGCATGGACCTAAAATAAGATGCCCTGACTCCCTGGATTAGAGAGACCCCAACCAGGGAAAGAGACTGAAGTCCCAACTCATAGCTGAGTCCTCTAGGCTGCATATACTTCAGCTGACTGTGCCTCAGTTTCTCACCTGTAAAACTGGGATGATATAGTACCTGCCTCATAGAGTTGCTGCAAGGATTAAGCAAGCTAACTCACTTACAACGCGTAGAGCTGTGCTTAGCAGAAGATGCAAATAGTATGAATATTGTCCACTATGTTTATTGGGGCCAGGTGCTACCCAAGATAACTGACCATCTCAGTTCTTCTGGGACTGAGAAGGCTCCCAGGACATGAGACTTTCAGTGTTAAGGCCAGAACCATCTGAGGCCAACCAGGATGAGTTGGTTACTCCATTGGAAACACACAGGAGCGAAGTGGGGGTAGGGATTGAGGCAAACTGGGGAGCCTGTGCCCCGGTCATTTGGTTCCATCTGGTTGGTGCCATATTGTTGGCCCAGTATGTTCAGATCTGATTTTTCCGGGAGAAGCTTGACAGCTGGATTTTTATGTTAAATCTCTGAATTTTTACATATTTTTAATGTTATAAAACAAAACAACAAAACACTGCGTGGTCCAAACAAAACACCTTTGCCGGCCAGTGTGGGCCCTCGGGCTGCCATTTTACAACTTTTTCCTCGTTCTTCTCAGCCCCTCCCACTTACATAACGGATGAGATGTTTCTTGATTTGGATACATACATATTTCCTGTCTTCGTAGAGCGGCTCCCTCACTCAATCTTACTTGTTTCTGCAGGAAGTACGGGACGGAAATTAAAGGAGAAAATGGTTCCACAGGTTTGGTGGCTACAAAAAGATTTCCTCGATAAACACTGCCCCCAATCACTCATCTGTGAAAGCTGCATGATGTGAAATTAAACTTGGGCAGAGTTGCGGTGGGTGATTATGTCTTAGTGGCTTAGGGAAATGAAAGCCATTCATCTCAGGCAAATGTGACAGGCAGGACCATTGGCCTTCTGTCACCTCTGGGCTGCCTTCCCATGGCGGTGGTCTATGCAGGCCTTACGTTTGTGCAGCAAATTTGTAAAGAACCAATCAGTGACCTTCATGTCAGGCAACCTAGGAAGGTTTTGGAAGTGGGACTATTTGCCTCACTGTTAATGAGTATTAGGTATCCCTCTAGGAAGGTTCAAGAGCCCATACAAGCCAGGCGTGGTGTAATCACGCCTGTAATCCCAGCACTTTGGGAGGTTGAGGTGGGCAGATCACTTGAGGTTAGGAGTTCAAGACTAGCCTGGACAATATAGCAAGACCCTGTCTCTACTAAAAATACAAAAATTAGCTGGGTATGGTGGTGGACGCCTGTAGTCCCAGCTACGTGGGAGGCTGAGGCAGGAGAATCTCTTGAACCGGGGAGGTGGAGATTGCAGTAGAGCCAAGATTGCACCACTGTACTGCCTGGCAGCAGAGTGAGACTGTCTCACAACACATACACACAGAGAGGAAAAAGAAAACAGAGCCCACAGAAAACGTCTTGTGAATACTTAAACGCACGTGGCTGCTTTTACAAACTTCTTTCCACTTCTCTTGAGTACCATGTGAAAGTTCTCACTGCCCCCACCTGCTTCTCACCTTTTCCTTCAGACTCTCACATCCGTCTCTTTCAGTCTCAAGAGGTGCTAGAAAAAATGTTGGATTCCTTAAAGAAGTGTTTATACTGGAAACGAGCATCACTCGGAAATGGCTGGTCCTGACCCCGAGGAACTTATCTCTGGCGGAGGTCGGTCAGGCTGGTGCCCGTCTGCTCCCGACTGACCTTCATTCCTTCCTGGTTGGGTGGTAGGAACTAAATGGCCAGGCCCCTTGGTGTGGGTTTCTGGCTTCCTAGGTTCCCTGGGGTCCCATCTTTTGTTCTCATCATCATCTGTCTGTTCCCAGTGAAGCAGAACTGCTTCAGGGCACTGTTCCTCAAATTTCACTTCTTTGCACACAACCTTCATGGTTTTTGCTCCAGTTATGTACAATTAAAGCGACTATTAACTTAATATTTTTGTTGACATAAACTCTCAAAAGTTTACTTAAACTTATGTCACTAAGGTAAATGGAAAGCCAATATCATGCTCTATAAACAGAAATACAGTGAAAATCATGTTATTGTCTACTAGCTAATACTTTTGCCTAAGAAGGCTCTTAACCTGAGACATGCCCGTGTTTTGTTAAGAAGGATGATGGACATGTGTTGGAGAAGGGTTAAGGACCTCCTAGCACCATCCTGAGCCTTTCTCCTTGATTTAGTTGAATGGACTGAAGGAGGATAGAAAAAGAGTTACTTACTCTGGGATTCAATGCTGTTTCAAGTGGTGGCCCCTCTACCATGCAAAGTCACCTGGGTTCCCATGCTTTGGGAAACACCATTCCAGCACATACTGTATCTTCAGATCCCACTCGTTCTGGCCTGGAGATCCTCTATAGGGGGTCCCCAAATTGGGTCCTCCTTGAATTAGGAATTCCAGGTCTTGGGCAATTATTAGGGCTGGAGCCATTGTTGCTTAGGGTATATTTTCCCAGTAGATGTTGGCCTTAGATTTAAATTAAAACTCCAGGATGGGGTCCAGAAATGAGCTCATATCAGTCTTCTCCTGAGGGGGTCTTATGAGTGTTAAGGTCTGTGGGACCTCTCATCCCCACCTTAGCTTCTTGTCAGCTCCATGGGGACTTTGAAGGAAGAGGATGGTCTTCCCAACCCCCACAGCATCCTCCACGGACACAGCAAGGAACTCTGAAGGGTATGCATTCACTGAACACATATTAAGTGTGTGCCAAGTGACAGACACTGTGACAGCTATGGTGGGGCTGGGGGCAGGGGTCCTAGAAAGAGGAGGAGAGCATGGATGCAAAGCTCAACCCTGACTTTGAGGCGATTGTTTTTTAAGGCTGTTTTTAACACTTGAAGGTACACGTCTACCTCCAAAAACTTTTCATAAACAAATGGGAAGGTTTTGCTTTCAGCAATGGCAGCTAACTTGTTTTAGACAAATCCTCCTTCTGAGAACAACTAGAAAGTCTGGGCATAAAAAAGAAGATCTGATTTAAGGCTTTGGAAAACTACCAAAGGCAACCAGGATTCAAGGGGCCAAGACCCCAGAAGGAAAATAAACCCTTAACGCTCAGTCTGATATTTCAAACCACTTTTCCCCCTAAGGCATTCATTGATTTGAAGGCAGATTTATGGAGCTGGGGCAACAAATACGGGCATTCAGAGCCAGCCACAGAAGGATGGCCCTGGTCAACACCCTAGGATTGATTTAGGACCCCGGAGAGCTGCCGCTTAGAAGTAAGGGAGAACTAGGAACAGACCATCCTTCAGAAGGACTGAAGCTCGGCTCTGAGCCATTAAAATCCGTGATTGAATCAGGTTCATCTTTTCCTAACCCAGTTGCCTGTTAGAAGCAAAATACATCCTCTTTGGAAAGAGACTGGAAGTTTTTTCCATCCCTCCTCATATCTCACTGCTCTGTATTTTATTCCAGCCACTGTTGCCACAACTAACTTTGTGCAGGTGTAACTCTGCATCACCTGCCTCAGCCTTTGCTGTCTCTAACTTCCCATGTCAGGGCTACTCTGATGCCTCTGGCCATGGGAATCTACCTTTCGATCATGTACATGCATCCTGGAAGTGAAACAGAATTAACCACCCATAAGCAACCCTTGATCAATGGGGAATGCGAGTTGGGGAATAAATGCTTCTTCATTCTTTAGGCAGGACATTTTGAGATGCAATTAGATTTTTGTTGTTGTTGTTTAGGAGGTCTTAGTTTGGATCAATCCTCAGTTACCCCCAGTAATGACCAATTCAAGTGTGTACCCATGAATTGGCTTTCTCTCTTTCCCTGTCATATTCTTCTCAGAATCCCACTCCTGTGCGCTTGGATTACTAACAAAATTAACTACCTGCACACAAATCAAGGTCTCAGGTTCTCCTTTCTGGGGGAATCCAGGATAAGACAAATACAATGTAGGGGGTTAAAATATTCTACACTTTAAATCTACAAGGTCTAGCATACAATTACAAAAATCCTGGAAAGACAAAAAAGGCAAGATTAGAACAAAAACCAAGAAAAATACAGTCAACAGAAATAGGACTATAGGGAATTCAGATATTGGCATTGTCTGACAGGGACTTTAAAATAATAATTATTAAAATGTTCAAAGCACTAGGTGACAAGATGAGAATTTTGGTGGAGAATAACAAACTGTAGAAGAGAATCAAATAAAATTCCTACAACTGAGAAATGCTTGAAAATGAGAGCTCAGTGGATGTGTTTTTGATAGTAGATTAGATGCAGCTGAAAAATTAGTAATCTGAAAAATAAATCAGAACATATGTAAATGAAGCAAAGAGAGACAAAAGGTGGAAAATGAAAGAACATGAGACACACAATATAAGGTGCAACAGTCTAAAACATGGAATTGGAATCACAGAGGAGAGGACAGAGTGAATATGGAAGAAATACAATTAAAGACATTCGCTGAGAATTATTCAAAAATGATAAAAGACATTCATCCATATATTAAAGGATCTTTAAGAACCCTATGCAGCAAATGCAAAGAAAATCATCCCTAGTCACATCATAGTCAAACTGCTTAAAGGTAAAGACAAAGAGAAAAACTTATAAAGCATCCAGAAATTAGATATGTTACTTTCAAAGAGACAAAGATAACAGCTAAAAATAATGGAAGCCAAAAGGCAATAAAATGATAGCTTCAAAGTGCAGGAAAAAAAACTGTCAACTTAGATTCTCTATCCAGAATACTACTTTTAAAAATGAAGGAGAAATGGAGACATTCTTTGACAAAAGCCAAGATAATTTTTCACCAGAAGATTAACACTAAAGAAAATAATAAATAGTATTTTCCAGGTAGAAAAGTGATCCTCAAAGGCAATTTAGGAATTCAGGATGAAATAAAGAACAATGCAGAGAGTAAATAAATGGATAGATCTAAATGAACACTGATTGCATAAATTAATATGTTTATCTTTTTATATGATAGGTTTATAATGATAATACATTTATTATTGTAGTATGTTTATAATTATTACATTAAGATAATATACAGTTGACTCTTAAACAACACTGGGGTTAGTGGTGGTGACCTGCTGCACAGTTAAAAATCCATGTATAACTTTTTATTGATTAATTTTTAACCAAAATTTTTTTAATTTAAGAGATAGATTTTTACCATGTTGCCCAGGCTGGTCTCAAACTCATGGGCTCAAGCAATCCACCCGCCTCAGCCTCCAAAAGTGCTGGGATTACAGGTATGAGCTACCGCACCTGGCCAAAAATCCATGTATAACTTTTGATTCCTCAAAAACTTAACTACTAATAGCCTATTGCTGATCAGAAGCCTTACTGAAAACATAAACAGTTGGTTAACACGTATTTTACAAGTTACATGGATTATATGCCATATTCTTATAATCAAGTAAGCTAGGGAAAAGAAAATGTTATTAAGAAAATCAGAAGGAAGAGAAAATATATTTACTATTTGTTAAGTGGTGTGTGGATCATCATAAAGGTCTTCATCCTTGCCGTCTTCACACTGAGTAGGCTGAGGAGCAAGAGGAAGAGGAGGGGTTGGTCTTGCTGTCTCAGCGATGGCGGAAGTCAAAGAAAATCTATGTATAAGTAGACCTATGCAGTTCAAACGCACGTTGTTCAAGAGTCAACTGTACATAGAATTGAAACACATGACAATAAAAACATTTAAATTAGGAGGTAGTAAATGGAGTTAAAGTGTTCCAAGGACCTTTTGTTTTCTGGCAAATGGTAAAGCACACACACATGCACATATATATGCATGTGTATGTGTGTGTGTGTGTATATATATAAATATGTGTGTGTGTAGATGCAACTTAGGGATTCAGAATGAAATAAATGTGTGTATATATGTGTGTATGTGTGTATATGTGTGTGTGTGTGTGTGTGTATGTATATACTATTTTTTGAGATAGGGTCTTGCTCTGTTGCCCAGGCTGGAGTGCAGTGGCACAAATATGGCTCACGGCAGCCTCGACTTCTTGGGCTCAAGAAGTGATTCTTCCAACTCAGCCTCCTAAGTAGCTGGGACCACAGATGCATTCCAACACATCCAGCAAATTTTAAAATTTTTTTGTAGAGATGGGATCTCACATGTTGCCCAGGCTAGGTTTATTTTTTGTGATACATCACGGATATATGTTGCAATCTCTAGGTAAATCCATAAGACAGTAACAGAATGTATAAATAATAAGATAATTGAGAGTGTTATGTAATAATACATATTGAATATTTTCAAAAAGAAAATAATGAAGATGGGAAAAAGGCCTATACTGGATGATACAAAAGAAAGGTAACAAGATGATAATATATTTAAAATCAGATGAATTACATATTTTAATTAAGAGATGAAGATTATTAGACTGGGTAGAAAAACAAATCCAACAATATGCTGCTTACAAAGACTATCATAAACAGAAGGATAGATTGAAAATAAATGGATAGAAAAGGATAGATTAAAAGAAAGCTAAAATAGCTTTGTGAATATCAGACAAAGTATACTTTCAGGCAAAAATATTACTAGAGATAAAGAGTGATATTTCTTTTTTAATTTTTTTTGAGACGAAGTTTTGCTCTTATTGCCCAGGCTGGAATGCAATGGCGCGATCTCGGCTCACAGAAACCTCCGCCTCCCAGGTTCAAGTAATTGTCCTGCCTCAGCCTCCCAAGTAGCTGGATTACGGGTATGTGCCACCACACCCAGCTAATTTTTTGTATTTTTAGTATTCTAGAATTCTAGAAAAAATTCTAGAATTTTTTGTATTCTCCATGTTGGCCAGGCCGGTCTCGAACTCACGACCTCAGATGATCTGCCCACCTCAGCCTCCCAAATGGCTGGGATTACAGGCATGAGCCACTGTGCCCAGCAAAAGAGATACTTCATAATGATAAAAAGTATAATTCGTAAGGAAGATTTGGCAATTTAAAATTCATTTGTATCAAATAATGTAATCTCAAAGTCAACAAAACTGAAAAGAAAATAGATAAGCCCACGATCACATTAAGGGATTTTAATATGATCCGATGAAATAAAAAGGTAAGGATTTACAATACTTGATCAACATGATTAATAAGTTGGCCTAATTGATATACATACAACATTGCACGCAACAACTACAGAATACACATTATTTTGAAGAGCTGATGGAACATTTAACAAAGCAGACCATATGTTGGGCCATAAGGCAAGTCTCAACAAATTTCAAAGAACTGAAATCACACAGAATATGTTCTCTGGCTATAGTATATTTAAGCTAGAAATTAATCCAAAGATAAGTAGAAAATTTCCCATATGTTTGGAAAATAAACCATACACTTTTAAATAACTGATGAGTCAAAGAAGAAATTACAATGGAAATTAGAATATATTTTCAACCAAATGATAATGAAAAGATTACATATAAAAACTTGTCAGAATTTTTACTCTGGTCAAGATGAAGTGCAGGGACTGGATTTACCCTTCTGCTTTAAACTACTAAAAAATAGAAAAACAAATGAAACAACATACATGATCACATATAATGGTGATTATATGATTAATTAAATTTCTATAACAGAAACAAGTGCACAAAAATGAGAACTCAGTGGATGGGTTTGATAGCCGCTTAGATGCAGCTAAAGAGAAAATTATTGCCCTGGATACAGGGGCATAAGGTTATCTTTGGGAAGTGATAGAGCTCTTCTCTATCTTCATCATGGTGGTAGTTACACAATTATATACATCTGTCAAAACTTGGAGCTGAACACTAAAAAGTGTGATTATCATTTTATGTAGATTATACCTTCATAAAAAATGGGAAACAGACTGGGCACAGTGGCTCACACCTGTAATCCCAGCACTCTGGGAGGCTAAGATGGGCAGATCACCTGAGGTCGGGAGTTCAAGACCAGCCTGATCAATATGGAGAATCCCTGATCCCCTAAACACTAAAAAAGAAAAAAAAAATACAAAATTAGCCGGGCATGGTGGTGCATGCCTGTAATCCCAGCTACTCCCGAGGCTGAGGCAGGAGAATCGCTTGAACCTGGGAGGAGGCCGGTGCGGCCGCAGGTGACGCATTGCACTCCAGCCTGGGAAACAAGAGCCAACTCCATCTCATAAAAAAAAAAAAAAGAAGAAAAGTCTTATTGGAGATATCTAAAGCTGTACTTAGAAGGAAATGTATAGCTTTAAATACATATATTAATAAAATAATGAAAAGTAGAAATCAGATCTAAGCATCTGTTTTCATAAATTTGAGAAAGTGCAGCAACTTACACACAAAGAAAATAAAAAGAAGGAGATAATGATCATAGGAGTAGCAAATAATGAAATTAAAAACAAATATACTAAGGAAAGGCCACAAAGCCCAAAGCTTGTTGAAAAGACTAATAACGTTTTTATTAATTTTTGATCCTTAGCAACTGATGAGGAAAAACCGAAAAGGCCTAAAATGATCCGGATCAGGAATTTAAAAAGAGTATCACTATAGGTCAAATGAACATGAAAAAATATAACAAGAGGATATTATGAACAACTTTAGGACAGTAAGTTTAGATAACATGAACAAATTCCTTTAAAAAAACACATCATAAATCTGATACAAGAAAAAAGTAAAGATATAGAGTCCTTTACTAAGAAAATTGAATCTGCTCTTTCCCTGCCGCCGCCGATTAGCGCGGAGGCGGAGGCTTGGGTGCGTTCAAGATTCAGCTTCACCCGTAACCCACCGCCATGGCCAAGGAGGGATTGCTGCTGGAGGTGTAATGGACGTTAATACTGCTTTACAAGAGGTGCTGAAGACCGCCCTCATCCACGATGGCCTAGTACGTGGAATTCGCGGAGCTGCCAAAGCCTTAGACAAGCGCCAAGCCCATCTTTGTGTGCTTGCATCCAACTGTGATGAGCCTATGTATGTCAAATTGGTGGAGGCCCTTTGTGCTGAACACCAAGTCAACCTAATTAAGGTTGACCACAACAAGAAACTAGGAGAATGGGTAGGCCTCTGTAAAATTGACAGAGACGGGAAACCCCATAAAGTGGTTGGTTGCAGTTGTGTAGTAGTTAAGGACTATGGCAAAGAGTCTCAGGCCAAGGATGTTATCGAAGAGTACTTCAAATGCAAGAAGTGAAGAAATAAATCTTTGGCATACAAAAAAAAAAAAAAAAAAATTGAATCTAATTTAAAGCATTTAACAAAGGAAACTTCAAGAAAGTCTAGATGGCTTCTCTGGCAAAAAATTTTTAAACATCTATGGAAGAAATAATACAAATAGACAAATCCAGAGGATAATAAAGACTCCGTTCTAACTCATTTTAGGAAGCTATTATAACCCTGATAACAAAATCTGACGGGAACACTATAAGAAAGGAAAATTTTAGACCAATCTCTCTTTTAAGTATAGGTGCAAATACTCTAAACATATTAACACATTTTAAAATCTGGTATATATTAAGAGTAATATGTTAATTTGTGCAAGAAATTAAGTAAAAAAAGTAATATGTTGTGACCAGTTGGAAATATTTTAGAAATGCAAAGATAGTTTAACATTTAAAATTCATCAATGCAATTTCCCATATTAATATTATAAACGCATACAATTATTTGATTATCTCAATATAAACAGAAAAAGCTTTTGATAAATTCCAACATTCATTAGTATAAAAATTCTTAGTAAACTAAGAGTAGAAGGGGAACTGTCTTAGCAAACCAGGAATAGAGGGGAACTTTCTTAGTCTGATAGGGTGTATCTATAAAAACCTTGGTAAAATGTTGAAAGAATGGATGCCTGCTCTCATGACTGGTACACAACATTGTACTGAAGGTCCTAGTCAGTGCAATAAAACAGACAAAAAATGTATAAAAGTTAGAAAGGAAGAAATAAAATGATCAACAGATGACATATTTGTGTAATCAGAACATCTGGAAGAATCTGCCAATAAATTATTGGAATAATAAATTAATTTTATCAAAGTCCCTAGATACAAGTTTAACATACAAAAATTGACCTCATTTCTATATAACAAAGAGGAACAATTATAGAATGAGGTTTTAAAAGCAATACTATTTACAATAGTATCAAAAATCAAATACCTAGGCATGAATCCACTGAAAAATATGTCAGAGTCTCTGCAGAAACTTCTAAAACGTTAGGGAGAGAAATGTTAAAGGACATAACTAAATGGAGAGAGATACTATATTCATGAATTGGAAGGTTCGATATTGCAAAGCTATCAGTTCTCACCAAATCTACAGGTACAGTGCAATCCTCACAATCTCAACAGCTTTCTTTTTTGTGTGTGGAAATTGATAAGTTGATTCTTAAATTTATACAAAAATGTCTATACAAAAAAGTCCAGGGACAATCAAGACAACCACAGAAAGAACAAAGTTGGAGGAAAGACTTACTAACAAATGACAATAACGAACAGAGTGTAATATTTGTGCAAGGATACACAAGGAGACCAGCCAAAAAGAATAGAAGTTTCTAGAAACAAACCTACAAATCTAAAGTAACATGATTTATGACAAAGGTGGCCTTTCGGAGTAGAGGGGGAAAGAGTGGTCTTTTCAACAGATATAGCTGGGTAAATCAGCTATCCATAAGGAAAGTAGTGAAACTTGACCCTACATGAGAATAATCAGTTCCAGGTAGATTTTTTTTTCTTTTTTTCTTTTCTTTTTTCTTTTTTTTTTTTTTTTTTTTTGACAGAGTCTTACTCTGTCACCAGGCTATAGTGCAGTGGTGTGATCTCAGCTCACTGCAACCTCCGCCTCCGGGGTTCTAGCGATTCTCCTGCCTCAGCCTCCCGAGTAGCTGGGACTACAGGCGCCTGCCACCATGCCCAGTTAATTTGTGTATTTTTAGTAGAGATGGGGTTTTACCATGTAGGCCAGGAGGTCTTGATCTGGACCTTGTGATCTGCCCGCTTTGGCCTCCCGAAGTGCTGGGATTACAGGCACGAGCCACCGTGCCCAGCCCCAGGTGGATTTTAAATCTAAATATGAAAGGTAAAACAATGAAGCCACTGGAAGATAGGAGAATATCTTTATGACTTTGGGGCAAGAAAAGATTTCTTAAGTAAAGCACAAATAGCATTTACCATAAATGAAAGAACTGTACACTGGATTACATTAAAATTAAGAACTTTTGTTCATCAAAGGCACATTAAGAAAATGACAATCAGAATGAGTGAGGTGTTTGCAATACAAATTACTGAAAAAAGGGTCATATTCACAGTATGTCATGAATTTTTACAAAGCAATAAGAAAAGGAATAGAAAAAAAATCTAAGCAAACTTCACGAAAGAAGATATTCAGTGAACTAATGCTCAGCCTCAATGCTTGTCAGGGAAATGCAAATGAAATTTGCAATGAGATGCTACTACAGATCCACCAGAATGGCTGATATTAAAAGGACCAACATTACTAATGATGTAAAACAGCTGGAACTCTCACCCACTGCAGTTGGGAGTCTAAACAACTACTTTTGAAAACTGGCTAAAGTATCTGCTAAAGATAAACATACAAATATTTTCTGGCCCATTGTTTCCTTTCCTAGTACATATTCAACAGAATTGTGTATATCTGCATACCAAAGACATAAATATCCTCAAACTAGAATGTATCCAAATGGTCAGCAATAGTATAATGGATTAAAAATCATAGTATATTCCCACAGTGAAATATTGTATGGCCAAGAAAAAAATAACTTACAACTACTGCAACAATATACATAAATCTCAGAAACAATGTTAAGTGAACAAAACCAGACGTGAAAGAGTCCTATTGTATTCATATAATGTTAATATAAAATATAAACATACAAATGTGAAGTTATTAATATAAAGTTTTAAAACAGGGAAAACAATTTTTGTCTTAGAGGTCAATAATGTGATTACCTTTGGAAGCAGGGGCAGGAAAGAATGATTGCTAGGAGACCTACCAGGTCTTTTGGGACCCTTTGATGTTCTAGTTTTGACCTGGGTTGTGGCTGCACATGTGAGCTTGCTTTGTGATCATTCAGTGAGCTGTACACTTAGGACTTTCACACTTTCCTAAATGTGCTTTGTGCATCAACAAAAAGTTTAAAAGTGTCAACTAGAAATAATAAATATTTGGATAAGTAATTTCATTTAGCAAACATTTAGCGGATGGCTCTGATGTGCCAAGCACTGTGCTGAGGAAACAGTGAACAAGTTGGTCAAGGTCCCTTCCCACAGGGTCCCTTCCCACAGGGACCTTCCACAAGGTCCCTTCCCACAGGGCACCTGACATTCCTGCAGGCAGTGGTTTCTCTGATGGGAACTGAAGGAAGACTAAGAGTTGAGCAGGTACTGATCTGCAGTAGCTGAAAAAGAAATAGGGAAAAAAGGAAGAGTTAAGCAGGTAAAGGAAGTGAGGGAACAGTATTTCAGGCAGAGGGAATAGCATATGCAAAGGCTCCATAGAGGTAAGAGAACATACATCACTTTTAACGAGCCCAAAGAGTTCATTGTGAGAGAGTAACAGAAAGGTAGAAGAGTTAGGTAGTAGCTGAATCATGTAGGTTCCTCTAAACAATGCCAAGGAGGCTGGGAGGCTGGAGTTTTTTCTGAGGGCAATAGGGAGCTATCGAAGGATATTAATGGGTGAAGGGAGTGGATAATAGGGTCAGATTTGATCCTTGAAGAGATAACGATGGCTTCTGGATAGTCAAGAGTGGAGGAACAGAGAATGCTGAGATGGATGCTCAGAGGAGATACAGGAATGGTAGCTGAGAAAAGAATGCGTGAGAAAAAGATGGAGTTTGAGAAAGGTTTAGGAAGAAGAATAGACAGGCCCAGGTGCTGGGTTGGCTTGAGAGGTGGTGGGGCTGACTATACTGGGGCAGTAGCAAGTCATTTCCAACAAGATTTGCTGGAGGTAAGCAGGTGACGGAGGTGACCCAGCCGAGAGAGACCCTGAAGCCTCATCTAGCATTCACCGCACAGCAGCTTTGGCTGCTGCACCATTGCAGTCCTGCTGCTTCTGGCTAATCTACATCCAACCTTCTGTTCAGAACCAAGCCCTAGGGAGGCCGCTGAGGGAAAGCAAAGCCTGGCGCTAAATAAGCATCCTGACAAAATAATTACAGTGTCAGCAAGATAGCCGTGAGTTGCAAATACAATTTAAATAATCTGAGTGCTGCATCCAACCTGGGGGGCTAATTCAAATACTCTATGCTTCAACTGGGGAATCCTTGAATCACCTGCTGACCTGGACTCCCCCCTTCCAGAAGCTGGGAATTGAGGGTTAAGTGGTCTGGGTAATTTGGGACCACCAGGGGACCCATGATCTGATATTGGCAGCAGGTCAGCACAGTCCCATGAACCTCCTGATGGCAATGTCTGCAATGACCATCTGTTGTTTTGACCAACCTAGCTCACATTCCTTCTTCTGGAAACAGCATCTTGGTTTTGGTTTTTTTTTTTTTTTGGTGTGTGTGTGTGGGAAACCTCCCCTTCCTCACTCTTAGTCCACTTGGCTCAGATGGATCTGACACCGCTCTCCCGCTCCGACTCCACTGCAGATGGTAGTGGGGGCCTCCTGCAGAAAGAGGGGTCTTCCCATGAAGTTCCTGCGAGGATTGGATTGGGCCCATCTGGGTTATGTACCCATCCATGACCCAGTTTCTGTGGCTGGGAGATGGGGCACTCTGATTGGTGATTGGATGGACGGGGGCCATATGCCACCTGTCTGATGGAGAGGGTGCGTTGAGTCACTCACAGTTGCACAAGGGCAATAGGGCAGCTATTGAATGACATTTTTTTCAGAAATGAGTTCCTCTGAGCAATGACGGGGGAAAGGAGGGCGGATGACCTCTATCCCTGCTTCAGCTCACATCTCCAGCTTCCTTCCTCGCAAATTCATATATTTTTGTCTTCCCAGCCACTGTCTCCCTTCTTTTGACAACAAAAGATGAATTTTCCCATCTCTCTTGTGCAGCTGGACCGTTGGTCCAGGCTTCCTGCCCTCTCCTGTCAAGAGCTGGGCCTGGAACTGAGGCCCTTGAGTCTTTGACTCAAGGATTAAAAATGGCGGGTACTGCCTGAGGCAGGATGAAGCCTAGCAGACTCTCCACCCACACTACCCAGGACCACGGGGTTGCCCTGGTTCCTGCCCTTTCCCAAACCTGGCTTTTTAGCTTTCCTTTCATCTTTTGGGCCAGCCCATATTCCTTTTATTTATTTTTTTTTAATCTTAACACTTTAATCTTTCTTTTTCTGAAAAATTATGGTAAAATTCATGACATTACACTAACCATTGTAAAGCGTACAATTCAGTGGCATTTAGTATATTCACAGTGTTGTGCAACCAGCACTTCTATCCCTTTCCAAAACATTATCATCACCCGGAAAGGAAACCCCCTACCCGTGAAACAATCGCTTCCTCTTCCTGTCTCTCCCCAGTCCCTGGCAACCACAAAACTGCTTTCTGTCTCTATGGATGTACCAATTCTGGATATTACATGTAAATGGAATCATACAATACATGAATTTTTGCATCTGGCTTCTTTTAGTTAACAAATGGTGTTTGAGGGTCATTTGCGTTGCAGCCTGTGTTAATGCTTCATTCCTTTCTCAGGCTGGAGAATATTCCCTTGTATGGATAGACCATATTTTATGTAACCATTCATCAGCTGATGGCCATTTGGGTTGTTTCTACCTTTTGGCTGTTGTGAATAGTGCTGCTAGGCTCACGTTCTCTCAGTACAATTTTTTTTTTTTTTTTTCACTTAGGTTTTCCAGAATTGGCTTCTGTTCATAGCTATTGAGAAATCCTTACTGATGGAATGCCAAAAAGGCTTTATTTTGAGGGCTCCAGAACACATAGTCCGAGGAAGGTAAAAATGTAAACAACATCTCTGATGAATTAGGATCAGCAGGGAACGGTCCCAGTTCCAGGAGGACTTTTGTGAATGATCACTGAAAGCCGTGGTTGGTGCCTCAGCTCGGGGCCCTCTGAGAGGTGCCAGTTGGTGAGAATGCTTTGGAGAAAGGAAGCCAAGGAGGTCCTCCTCAAAGGATGGCAGCTGGGATCATTTTAAATTTTTATCTATCCCCTTTGGAATGGGGAGGAGCTAGGGAAGCGAGCCTCTGGGGACTCAATGATTGCAGCCCTTCCCCCAGCTGGTCCAACAGTAAAGAGACAAATACATGCTGAGAGAACAGAAGCTTTTAGGTGCTGATTATAACCTGGGTGACAAGTGACGAGATGCAGGCAGGCCTGGGTAAGATAAAAAGATCACAGCAGCTGACAGCTATTGATGCTTCCTGCGCACCCTGCTCTGTGCTGAACCCTCTGCAGGCATCGTCTCATTGAACCCTCGCAGCAGCCTACGGGAAGGCACTAGTGCTAGCCTCACTCTGCAGAGAGGAAGGGGGTGCACGGAGTGACTTAGGCACTCGTCCCAGATCACAGCAGGAAGTGGCAGAGTGGTGCTCTTAAAACAGCGAAGAGGAGGCTGTAAAAGGCAGCCCAGCATCTGGCTACATGTGTATCTGTGTCCTGTTTCACAGATGCCGTGAATTCTTTTCCAGGGAATCATGCAGGTTCCTCTCCAGGGAGAAGTGGGGCTAACTGAGTAGGAAGTTTGGGGGTTCAGTTCCATGAGGTTTCTGGGAGGTTTGGATTGGCCCTGTGTGGCCATGTACCTGTCCATGCCCCAGTCTCTGTGGCTGGGAGATGGGGCACTCAGATTGGTGGTTGGACACAGGACGTATGTGCCACCTCTCTGACAGAGAGGGTGGGTTGAGTCACTCACAGTTGCACGACTTCAGAAATGGGTTTCTCTCAGCAATGACAGGGGGAAAGAATGGTGGACGACCTCTGTCCTTGCCTCAGCTCACACCTCTAGCTCCACAAAGAGCAATGGTCCTAGAGTCACTTACTAGCTGGGTGAATTAGGCAAATGACTTAGACTCTCTGAGCCTGTTTTTCTCATCTGTGCAAAGGAAAAAAAAGCAGGCTCTCTCTCATGGGATGATCGTGAGGATTAAATGAGTTAACATTTGCAGAAGTCCTTTATCAACTGTGATCGCCCCATGGATTTGCTTTATCTTCTACTTGGTACCCCTCCCTGTCTCCCTTATTATTAAGGTGTGTCTGTGGCCTAGTCACCCCAGGACAGGAGTGGTCTGCTCCTTGCAAAGTGAGTGCTCGTCTAATAAGCCTGTTGAGTGCTGATGGGTTAAGAGCACCCCTGTGGGATGGAGAATAGCTAATAGTGGTCTTCTGGGATATGTTTCAAGCACTGAGCCAAGGGCTTGCCATACAGTCACGTGACCCTCACACGAGTCCTCCCAGGTAGGGTCTGGTATTATCCTCACCTTATTGATAAGGACACTGAGGCTCAGAGAGGCAGGGAATGTGCAGAAGGACCCTCAGCTAATAAGGTGCAGAGCTGGAAACTGAACCCAGGTCTTTCAGATTCAACCTGTGGCCTTACCAACTGTGCAACAGCCCTTTGGGCTGCTAAAGTCAGCCTTCCCACACAGCAGAGAGTGCTTAGGAGAGCAGCTTCTGGCCAGCATTTGACAGGGGCGTTTCTTGATTCATTAGAGCAATCCAAATGGGTAACTTGCCGCCTTTCCTACCTGTGGGCTGCTCCAGTATCTTGCAGAGAGCATGGGGTGGGCGTGGGGAAAGATGAAGAGACACAGGGCAGTCCTTGAAGATGGTAGCATAAGTGTACAGCACCAGTGCTAATAATCAGCAACTCAGTGAGTGCTTATTCAACACACATTCATTCATTCATTCATTCATTCATTCATGTGTGGGAGTCAGGTATGCTTTATTTTTAGTGTTTATAGGGACCTATAGGGGAAATGAAGGGATGCTAAGGTACATTTCTTACTGTGGCGGGCATCTGATGTTATAAATCCCTCTTTCCCACATCTTCTGATAACAGCACCAGTGCTCTTTTGGAGGACATACCCACTCCGGTTCAGGTGGCTGAGGAGGGGGCTAAGCACCATATCCTCTGACCGAGGTTAGCAGTTCCGGGGTGGGTCAACCTGTGTGGAAAGCAGCAGAGCTTGGAGATGCAACATCCAGAGGGGATCTCTTAGCCTTCTGGATCCAGTTAGATGTGTCCCTAGAGTTTTCACTTATGAGAGCCAATAAGCCCCTTTAAATAATCAACCCCATTTGAATACAGTTTCTACCATATGCACACTTGACTACAAGCAGTTTATGATCTCACTGAAAAAAACAAGAAGGAATAGCCTTCTACTTGATTATTATACTTGCATGTGCATATAGGTATATATATCTGTTTATGTTTAAGAGATTATTCTATGTTTAAGAGATTATCCTATACCCATGGAGAGCTGGATTTTAGTTCTGGCTTTGACTCTAAATCATAGCATGAATATGGGCCAACACTACTTCCTCTCTGGGCCTCACTCTTCCCATCTGTGAAATGAATGCCCTGGGCTCTCTGCTCCCTAAAGCCAAGTCCCTTTCACTCTTTTTTTTTTTTTAGACGGAGTTTTGCTCTCATTGCTCAGGCTGGAGTGCAGTGGCACAATCTTGGCTCACTGCAACCTCCACCTCCTGGGTTCAAGCTATTCTCCTGCCTCAGCCTCCTAAGTAGCTGGGATTACAGGCATGTGCCACCACACCCAGCTAATTTTTTGTATTTTTAGTAGAGACGGAGTTTCACCATGTTGGCTAGGCTGGTCTCGAACGCCTGACCTCAGGTGATCTGCCTGCCTCGGCCTCCCAAGGTGCTGGGATTATAGGCATGAGCCCCTGCGTCCAGCCCCTTTCACTCTTATATACTAGGAATTTAAGATTAGTATCTGTGGGATGGCTGGAGACAAAATAACGAGAAACCAAGAAAACATTGATGTGCTCTCTGCTAGCCTCAGCATTCTGCTTGTTGATGCAGAAAGGAGAAGGACCTAGGGCCTGACCGGAAGGAGGAGCGGGCATTTGTGTATGGGAGGCTGCAGCAGCCTGGGCATGGGTTCTGCTGCCTCCCGCAGATGCATAAAGCATTGATAAGAATGATGCCTGCAAAGCGCCCTTCACAGATGGCTGTGGGCTGTACCCGGAGCGCAGGGAAGGAGATGAGAAAAGTAAGAGCAGCTGGCATCAGATCAGCCCCAGATAGTGGCATGGGGATTGAAGCTTTTAACACAGACCTTGAATGCCCGTGACCCACAGGAACAGTAGCCAGTGTTCTAAACTAAGGAGATGCAAAAACATCCAGCTCAGTCTCCTCTGCCTCTCAGACTCCAGACATGTCAGAGGAGGATATGACAACAAGCTTACAGAGACAACTGGCTTTTTCCCCGAATCTCTGGTGGAACCCATCCTCCTGAGCTGAGATAACCATTTACACTATTGATTGACTGACTGATTTCTAAAGGTAAAAAGCATGTTTGTTAGGGTCTGTTTGGCTCCAAAACCCCTGAGTAATAGCAGCTAAAAGGATAAGAATATTCACTCCTGTCTTAACAAGATGTCTGGGCAGAAGTACCAAGATACCGCACGTCATAAAAATGTCATCAGGGAATTAGGTCCTTTCCCAGTCTCCTTTCTGGGTTGGCCGTCTGTCCTTGAATTTGTTATCTCCAACCCTAAGATGGTTGCCACAGCTCCAGTTGTTGTGTCTCTGATCCTCTTCTGCATCCTACGGAGGAGGCAGGGCATAGGCGAGAGGCTCTCTTTGTAAGCTGAAGTCTTTCGATCTGAAAGATTCACTTTCTAGTAGCCTTTGAGGAGACCTGCTTATACAACTCATCGGCCAGAATGCACACATCCCACTCCAGGCTGTAAAGAGCCTGGGATAAGTGTTAGTGCATGGAGGCAGAGGAGAAAGGGGCTGACCAGCTGGCTGATGGTGGACCAAGGCAGAATAGGGATGGACAGAAGCCCTTGGAGGGGTCTCCCATCTGTTTCTCCACTGGGGGCTGAGTCTGAGGTTGGCTTACAGATTGTCCGGTCCCCGATTCTTCTCTTGGTTTGACCACTTGCTTACCACGTACCCACAAAGTACAAGACAGAGGTTTCAGTTTGCGGAGCAGAGGCTGGAATTGAATCCCAGTGGGAATGAACTAATTTGCAGACGCTATCTCCAAACTTAAATATTTGATACCCATTAAGCCTGTCTAACCAAAGCATCTCCCCAGGCATGTGTCACCAAACTTGACCTGCCCTCCACCCTCAGATCTAGTCAGGCTAGACAACACTACTGTCAACAAATTTCAGAATCTCTGTGGCTTAACCTGGATGTTTACTTTTCATTCATGCAGAGGCTACAGTGGATCTAGAGCCTCTCCATGGAAGCTCCCTGTGGATGGGTAGCTCCAGTCTCCAAGCTACACGTGGCTTCCATCCTATAGCTACACGTGGCTCCAGGGTCCCTGTAGCAGGGGAGGAGACCCATAAGCTTATGCACTGGCTCTTAAATGCTTCAGCCCAGAAGGAACACAGCTCCCTTCTGCTCACAGTCCATTGGCCAGAAGTAGTTACATGGCCCTACCTAACTCCAATGGACCAGCCCACGAGGAGGGGTGCATGGATGGACCGCAGTGGAAACTGTGGCTCCACACCTGCCTTGTGTGACTCCCCGCCACCCTCAAAGTCAAGTCCTTACCCTGACTTCTCAGGCTTCCCCACGCCCCACTGCACAGCCCATGCTTCAAGGACACAGAGGCACGTTAGTACTCACAGCAGGCTTTGCGCAAGATTCGCTCCTTGCCTTCACACGTGCCGTCCCTCTGTCCCTTCCCTTTTTCCTGGGTGATTCCTTCTCATTCTTCATGTCATGGTTATTTATGTGTCAACTTGACTGGGCTAAGGGAAGCCCAGATTGTTGATTAAACATGATTTCTAGGTGTGTCTGTGAGGGGGTTTCCAGAAGAGCTGGGCATTGGAATCCATAGACTGAGTAAGGGAGACCGCCCTCCCCAATGTAGGCATGCATCATCCAGTCCACTGAGAGTCCCAGGAGAACAAAAAGGTGGAAGAAGCATGAATCCGCTTCCTCCATTGGAGGTGGGACCTCCATCTTCTCCCGTTCTCAGACACTGGTGCTCCTGGTCCTCTGGCCTCCAGACTCAGACTGGGAATTGTACCCCAGGCTCTGAACTTGAACTGAATTACATCACTGGCTTTCCTGGATCTCCAGCTTGCAAAGGGCACATCACAGGACTTCTTGGCCTTCAGAATCATGTGAGCAAATATTCATAATGAATCTCCTGTTATAAATTTCTCTATATCCTGTTGGCTCCGTTTCTCTGGTGAACGCCAACTCAAACGCTTGATGGCTCATCTTGGGTTCTGTGTTTTCCTTTCTGTTCAGGGGATTGGGTGTCTTCGGTGGGCTCCCCTCGCCCCTCGGTGTACACCATTGACGGGTCATCACCTGGTATTTTATCTATCTGTTTCCTTGGCTCTCCTGCACTAGCCCACAAGCTATGCCTTGGTGCTGCTAACCGTGTATGCCCAGCATCCAGGGCAGTGTCTCACACCGAGTGGGAGCTCAACAGCCATCAGTTGATTAAAAAAAAAAAAAAAAAGGCAGCGAAGAAATGTTTATTTCAGTTGGTTTGAATCCTTAACCTGGAAAATATGGAGCTAAGAGAGGTAAATAAGTTTCGTTAGAGATCCTTCTGTAAAAAAAACGTAGCTTCCTGATGACATGTGGCTGTTTCCTGAGGACAGAGAAGAAAGCTGCATCCCTGCCTGTCCTTTAGAGTAACACAGGCTGGGACTCCAATGCCAGCCCTGTCACCAGGAAGCCACAGGACCCCAGGATAGTCACTTCCTCATTTCGAACCTCGCTGATCAGATGGGGATAACAGTATCTGCTCAGAAGTCTCATCAAAGAGGGCGTGTGAAGCCCTCAGCACTCTGCAGGTACATTACATGCTCTCAGTGAGCGTCAGCTATTGGTGTGATGGTTTATTGTTTATAATGATCAAGCCATGTTAGTATTGGGGCTTAAAGAATCCTTGAAAGGATGCAGCTTGTGCTGGCATTTAGAGATGGGAGTGCATTCTCATTCCACAGCCAGCTGGGGGGGAGCCCTCGGTTCCTTCCCCTCCACAATGACCCTCTCTTTATTTCACTAGTTTGTTCTCAAGGTCCTGTTAAGTAACTACAAAATCTCCTTTCTTTACTCAAGCACACCAGCAAGCACTCCTGAATGCTTGGTGTGGAGGCTATGAGGGTAGCTCTGGCGCTGGGTTGCTAGAGTTGGACTCCCAGCTGTGCCACTGGCTGTGTGGCTAGAGCTGCTAACCCAGCCTTTCAATGCCTCAGTTTCTTCATCTGTAAAATGGGGATACCAACAGTACTTATGACTTGCGGGAATTGCATTAAACACATCAAACATTTAGAAAGTCCTTGGAATATAATAAGTACTCAATAAATGTTCGTTGATATGATTCTTGTTATTATCAGATGCTAATGACAGATATGGAGGATGGAGTGGTTCCTCCCCCCATGGAGCACATGGGGAGCAGAGGAGTAGGAGAGGTAAATGAGCAATCAAAGCCCGGATAGAAAGTTCTACATGCAGGGCATTAAGAGGGAGCCGGCACAAGCGTGGGCCCAGGAGCCAGACTGGCTTGGCTCAGAATTCTCGCCTAACCCTTACTAGCTGTAAAAAGGGGACTGGCACCAGGAATTACCCACCTCACCCGATGTCGGGAGGATGAACTGAACACCAGTGCGCTCAGAGCAATACCACTCTGCATTGCCAGAGGGGTTAGGCATTCTTTTCTCTGCCAACCCCCAAAGTGGAAGACAAGGAAAGCTGAGATGAGGATGAGTTGGGGGAAGGCACAGGGGTGGGGTGGGCTGGAGGCAGGTGATGGTGGAGAAAGACAGAAGCTCTATATGGCCCCCGTGGGATGCGCGAGGCAGCAGAAATAAGCACCAAGGCTGCAGATGGCTGGGGCCATCTTATGCGCTCTTTCAACAGAGGTTTACCGAGCACCTTATACGTCCAGGCCCTGGGGGGATAGTAGTGCACAGGGCTCAGCTAAGGGTTTAGCTCAGGGTAATGGGAAGCCAAGAGGGGGATATTATGCAGGGAAGAAAAGGAAAAAATATGCCTTTGAGAAAGATGTGGAAGGCCAGGCATGATGATGCCTGTAATTCCCACATTTTGGGAGGCCAAGGTGGGAGGATTGCTTGAGACCAGGAGTTCGAGACCAGCCTGGGAAACATAGTGAGACCCCACCCCCTACCATCTCTACTACTACTATTACTACTACTACTAATAATAATAGTGATAATTAGCTGGGTGTGGTGGTGCATGCCTGTACTCCCAGCTACTTGGGAGGCTGAGGCAGGAGGATCACTTGAGCCAGGAGGTCAAGGCTGCAGTGAGCTATGATCACACCATTGCACTCCAGCCTGGGCAATAGAGTGAGACAGCATCTTAAAAAATAAAAATTAAAAAAAAAAGATGTGAAGGCTGAATCAGAGAGGATCAGATCCCAGATCCCAGCACAGACGTGAAGGGTGTCATCCTGGCCTAGTCCTGATAGAGTTGTCCTGATAAAGACCAGCACTGCAGCCCCTGACCCTTTTCCTCCCTTACTCTCAGACATCGAGGGCCCATTGGAAGGGTTGCCATGTAAGATGCAGGACACCCAGTTAGATTTGGACTTCAAATAAACAACAAATAATTCTTTAGTATGAGGATGTCCCAAATATTGCACAAGACATACTTATATAAAACACCTGCTAACCCTGGTTAGCCTACCTCCACGGGGTCGCATCCCAGAGCTGACGGGTAGCATTTGGTGGAGTGCCAGGTACTTCAGAGTGTTCACCTGAGCTCAGCCCACAGCCGGATGAGGACAGGGCTAACACCAGGGACGTTTTCTTTGCAAGATAAGTCAGAGAGAAGACAGAGGAGCTCTGCCAGCCTCCTCCGGCCCCCAGGTTTACTTCTCTCCTCTTTTTCAACTGACCAGGGTCTGTCTCCCCTGCCTAGGAGGACTTAAGCCAGGCAGCTTCCTTGAGTCAGTTCAGATGTTGAAGTGGACTGATGTTCAGATGTTGAACAGATAAGACACAGCTCTTTGTGCCCTGAGAGCTGAAGGATGCCAGCTGCATGTGAGATTCTTCAACTGTCTTATGAAGGCAGTCTTTGCAAAGCGCCCCCTCCAGGGGCAGAAATAGCAAACACTGCCATCGTTTGGGTCTGTATTTTATGACAGGCTTTTGGGAATCAAATGTCTTTTGGTTTGAGTCTTAGTTTTGCCACCTCTTAGTTTTGCCTGAGGTCCATGACCTCAGGCAAGCTGCTTCTCCCTCCTGGGTTCAGTGGCCAATCTCATGAGCTTGTGGGGAGTTGAAATGAGCAGATGTGGATAAAATGCTTAGTTCCATAGTGCCTGGCACCTGGTCAGGCACCCAGAAAAACTACGGTAACACAACCCAAGAGGTATCATCTCCATGTTGCCAACAAGGAACCAGGCTCCCAGGGGCAAAGTCCAAGGGTGGGCATCCAGTAACTGGCTGAGCCAGACCTTGCCCCTGGCCCCTTTGCTGAGATTCACCTTCCTGAAACTTCACATTGGATCATGAAATGCCAACCCAGAAGGGTTCTCCAACTCCCAGAGCCCAAGGACTTCTTGGAAAAGCTGAAACTTATTTGATTACGAGACTAATGCATATTCATTGCAGATAATTTAGAAAATGCAATTTTGCCAAAAGAGAAAAATAAAACTCACCAGCACTCTCACCACCCAGAGATAGTCACGGCTGACGTGCTGTGGTGTGTATTTTAAGGCCTTGAGGGAAATTTTAAAAACTTAAAACTGAGATTCCCTGCACTGTCTTTAATCACAGCCTAGTGCTTCGGCAGGGTGTCTCAGCCTCAGCACGGGTGACATTCTAAGCTGGATGGTTCTCTGTCGTGGGAATGTCCTGTGCACTGTGGGTTGTTTAGCAGCATCCATGACCTCCACCCACCAGATGCCAGTGGCACCCCCAGAGGACAACCAGAAATGTCTCTAGATATTGCCAAGGGCTAAGTGCAAAATTGGCCCTGTGGACCATCGTTGGGTTTAGGTGTAGAGGCTCTGAAATTGGCCAGATCTGGCTTTTAATCCCAGATTAGGCGTAGACTCAGGCAAGTTAGCTAATGACTATGAGCCTCTCTGTCTCCATCTGTGAAATCGGGCCAATACCTTCCCATCTGGCAGCATTTGTGTGAGGGTTAGAGGAGATAGTGTTTGGGATGTGGAAAGCATTCAATACGAGAAAGCTGCTATTGATTTTGGCATCCTCACAGCCTGTGGCTTCTCTGATGAGGACTCACTTCACAAAAAACTCAAACAAATCAACAGTGGAAACTCACCTGCCTTTGGAAGACCCTTCACTCCTGAGATGTGTAGCTTGTCTTAGAATGGCAGCAAGAGTTATGATTGAGAAGGTGGCTATAGAGCCAGCCCCCCTGATTTGTGTCTCATCTCTGTCCCCCACTGCATGTGTAAGTGACCTTGGGCAGATGACTGAACACTTCTGTGCCTGTTTCCTCTTCTACGACATGAAGGCAATGGCAGTACCCCCACCTCTTGGGGTTGCAAGGACTAAATGAGTTCACCCAATAAATGGCTTTATTAATAAATATTTGGTCAGTACAAAAGTAATTGCTGTTTCTGCCACTAGTTTTAATATTACACATGGCCAGTCTGGTGTAGGAGGGAAAGGGTACATTGGAAACTACCAAAATGAAATTGTGCCTTGGAGGAACATTGAGTGAGAAGGAGGCTGTGGACGGAGGAAATGACTACATGTGCCTGGCTACATCTCTCTTCTTTCTAGACCCTGGGCACAACTGCTGTCCCTATTGCCCCAAGGCTTGTGAGTGACGTTGGACTGGCCTCCATATCTGGAACACCGGAGTCTACACCCCAGG